>NC_080079.1:70103830-70403830 GCF_949987535.1 Balaenoptera acutorostrata
GAGGAAAACAAATACTGTATGCTAACACATATAAAAGGAATCTAAAAAAAAATGAAAAGAAAATGGTTGTGAAGAAGCTAGGGGCAAGACAGGAATAAAGACGCAGACATAGAGAATGGACTTGAGAACGTGGGGAGGGGGAAGGGTAAGCTGGGATGAAGTGAGCGAGTGGCTTGGACTTACATATACTACCAAATGTAAAATAGATAGCCAGTGGGAAACAGCTGCATAGCACAGGGAGATCAGCTCGGTGCTTTGTCACCACCTAGAGAGGTGGGATAGGGAGGGTGGGAGGGAGACGCAAGAGGGAGGAGATATGGGGCTATATGTATATATATAGCTGATTCACTTTGTTATAAAGCAGAAACAAACACACCATTGTAAAGCAATTACACTCCAATAAAGACATTAAAAATAAATAAATAAATAATTTATTTTTTTAAAAAACTAAAATTAAATCGTTTAAAAAATAAATAAATAAAAGAGAGCACACAATAACATGGTAACTCTAAACCGAAGTATTTTCAATACTATACTAAATGTAAATGGATTAATAAGTCCTATTAAAGTGTAATTTTTTATATTATGTGCAACTAATTTTTTTAACCAATATACAGGTAAAATAAAAGAATTAAATTAAAAAGGAGAATACATTCCATGTACTTAAAAACAATAAAACAATTAGCATATAGTATGCATCTTAGATAATGTAGTCTTTAAGTTCAGAACAGTTTGTCATTATTGTAATTAGTATTATTATCACAATTTCTTAAATAATATTTCATTACTTTTTATATATGAAAAAATATTTTAATACTTTTTTTCTTTGCTTTCTTGTGGTCTAATACATGGAAAATATTTAGGTGCTAACATAATCTTAAAATGTATGTTGTTATTTTTACAGCCAACAAAAACTGAATCAAGAAGAAATAGATAACTTGAACAGACTAATCACTAAAAGTGAAATAGAATCTGTAATTTTAAAAAACTCCCTAGCAACAAAAGTCCAGGATCATATGGTTTCAAAGGCAAATTCTATCAAATATACAAAGAAGAATTTACACTGATTCTTCTCAAACTCTTCCAGAAGATTGAAGAGTAAGGAATACTTCCAAAGACATTCTATGAAGTCACCATCACCCTGCTATCAAAACCAGATGGGGGGGACTTCCCTGGTGGCACAGTGGTTAAGAATCCACCTGCCAATGCGGGCTAAAGGTTCGAGCCCTGGTCCGTGAAGATCCCATATGCTGGTTAGCAACTAAGCCTGTGCACCACAACTACTGAGCCTGCGCCCTTGAGCCTGTGAGCCATAACTACTGAGTCTGAGAGCCACAGCTACTGAAGCCCGTGCACCTAGAGCCCATGCTCTGCAGCAAGAGAAGTCACCAAAATAAGAAGCCCATGCACCACAATGAAGAGTAGCTCCCGCTCGCTGCAACTAGAGGAAGCCTGCACACAGCAATGAAGACCTGCTGCAGCCAAAAATAAATAAATAAATAAATTTATTTTAAAAAAAAACGAACAAAAATGAAAAACAGATGGGGAATTTTTTGGCAGTCCAGCAGTTAAGATTTCACCTTCCAGTGCAGGGGGTGCGGGTTCAATCGCTGGTCGGGAGCTAAGATCCCATATACCTCACAAACAAGAAACCAAAACATAAAACAGAAGCAATATTGTAACAAATTCAATAAAGACTTAAAACACACACACACACACACACACACACACACACACAGAAAGACACTACTAAAAAAGAAAATTAGGGACCAAAATCTTTGATAAATATAGATGCAAAAATTCTCAACAGAATATTAGAAAACTGAATCTGACAACATATAACAAGATCATACACCATGACCAAACGTGATTCACCACAGGGTCACAAAGTTGTTTCAACATATGCAAATCAATCAACATGATACACCCCATCAACAAAGGAAAAACAAAAAACAAATGATAATCTCAATAGATGCATGAAAAAGCATTTGAAAAACTTCAACATCCATTCATGGTAAAAAAACGCTTACCAAAGGGGGTATAGAGGGAACATATCTCAACATAATAAAAACTATTTTATGACAAACCCACAGCCAATATA
This sequence comes from Balaenoptera acutorostrata, assembly GCF_949987535.1. Classification (NCBI taxonomy): domain Eukaryota; kingdom Metazoa; phylum Chordata; class Mammalia; order Artiodactyla; family Balaenopteridae; genus Balaenoptera; species Balaenoptera acutorostrata. Next base: position 70,105,932 of record NC_080079.1, read on the forward strand.
ATACTCAATGTTCATAAGCTGAAAGCCTTCCTGCTAAAATCTGGAACAAGACCAGGATGCCCACTCTCACCTCTTCTCTTCAACATAGGATTGGAAGTCCTAGCCACAACAATCAGACAAAAAAAGAAATAAATGCTAACCAGATTGGAAGGAAAGAGGTAAAATTGAAATTATATGGAGATGACCTGATAATATATATAAAGGAAACCCTAAGAATTCCACACAAAATCTACTAGAACTGATAAACAAATTCAGCAAAGTAGCAGGATACAAGATTAACATACAAATATTGGTTTCATTTCTTATTTTTTTCTTTTTTTTTTTAATTTTATTTTGGCTGCATTGGGTCTTCATTGCTATGCATGGGCTTTCTCTAGTTGTGGCCAGTGGGGGCTATTCTTCATTGTGGTGCACGGGCTTCTCATTGCAGTGGTTTCTCTTGTTGCAGATCACAGGGTCTACGCATGTGAGCTTCAGTAGTTGTGGCACACAGGCTCAGTAGTTGTGGCTTACGGGCACTAGAGTGTAGGCTAAGTAGTTGTGGTGCACAGGTTTAGTTGCTCCACGGCATGTGGGATCTTCCTGGACAAGGGCTCGAATCCATGTCCCCTGTATTGGCAGGTGGATTCTCAGCGACTGAGGCACCAGGGAAGTTCCTGGTTGCATTTCTTTACACTAAAAATGAAATATCAGGAAGCAAATGTAAACAAGCAATCCTTTTTAAAAAGGCATCAAAAAAATAAAATACTTAGGAGGAAACCTCACCAAGGAGGTGAAAGCCTTATATGCTGAGAACTACAAAACATTAGTAAAAGAAATTGAAAATGATTCAAAGAAATGGAAAGACATCCAACACTCTTGGAAGGCAAGATATAATAGTGTTAAAATGGCCATACTACCCAGGGCGATCTACAGTTTTAATGTGATCCCTATCAAATTACCCATGACATTTTCCCCAGAACTAGAACAAATAATCCTAAAATGTATCTGGAACCATAAAAAGCCAGAACTGTCAACACAATCCTGAGGAAAAAGAACAAAGCAGGAGCCATAACCCTCCGTGACTTCAGACAATACTACAAAGTTACAGTAAACAAAACTGCATGGTATTGGCACAGAAAGAGATATATGGATTAATGGAATAGAATAGAGATCCCAGAAATAAACCTACACAGCTATGGTCAATTAACCTTCGACAAAGGAGGCAAGAATATAAAATGGGGGAAAGACAGCCTCTTCAGCTAGTGGTGTTTTGAAAGGTGGACAGCCAACTTTCAAAACAGTGAAGTCAGAACATATCCTCAAAGCATACACAAAAATAAACTCAAAACGGCTTATATGCTTAAATATATGACACCTTAAAACTCCTAGAAGAGAACATAAACAAAACATTCTCTGACATAAATCATACCAAAGTTTTCCTAGGTAGATCTCCCTCCCAGGTCAGTACAAATACAGCAAGTCACCTACATACGAACCTTCAAGTTGCAAACTTTCAAAGATGCAAACGTCCATTCACATGTCTAATCATGTAAGCTAGTTCACATGTCTGGTTGGCATACATTTTCATGTGCATGCATCCTCTATAAGTGGTTGTGCTTTTGTGTAGTTTACAGTACTGTGTAGAGTACAGTAGTATAGTACCTTTATTTCAAGCCCAAGATGTCTGGGAGCAAGCGTAAAAGCAGCAGTGATGTAGCTGGTACTGTTAAGAAGCGCCAAGCGATAATGATGGAAACAAAAGTGAAAATAATTCAGAGAGTGGAGCGAGGCAAAAAGATGTTAGACATCGCTCATTCTTATAACATGAATCACTCAACCATTGGCACGATTATAAAGAACAAGGACAAGATCATGGAACATGTGAAGCCTGCTGTGCCGATGATGTTGACAAAATATCCAAGAAGCATGGAAAAGTGATGGAGGAGATGCAGAAACTTCTCAGTGTATGGATGCAGGATCAACATCAGCGCTGAGTACTGCTCAACTTAATGCTGATTCAAGAGAAAGCTAAAAGCCTTTATGAAGACTTGAAGAAGAAACACGGCAAAGAATCAGAGGGCACATCTTTTAATACCAGCCATGGCTGGTTTCATCGGTTCAAGGCTAGAGCCAGCCTTCACAATGTAAAAGTAAGTGGAGAGGCAGCAAGTGCAGATAGGGTAGCTGTCCACGAACTTCCTGAAACACTTTGAGAAAATTTTGATGATGGTGTGTATTTACTGAAGCAGGTTTTTAATGTTGATGAGACACAACTGTACTGGAAGAGGATGCCGGACCGAAGTTACATCAGTAAGGAGGAAAAGTTGATGCCGGGCTATAAAGTAGCAAAGGATAAGCTAACTGTTGTTTGGTGGCAATGCTTCCGATGATATGAAGCTGAAGCCTCTCTTAGTTTATCATTCAGAGAACCCAAGAGCCCTTAAAAACATAGCCAAAGGCTCTCTTCCTGTTGGGTGGAGCGTGACCCCAAAGCCTGGAATACACAGGCCATTTCCCAGGACTGGTTTTTCCATCACTTTATCCCAGAGGAAGAGAAATATTGCTTGGAGAAGGACGTCTCAGCAAAATATTCTTTTGCTGCTCGACAATGCTCTGGGCCACACCCCATTCATGGATGACTTTCATCCCAACGTAAAAGTAGTGCATCTGTCACCAAATACTACGTTGCTCATGCAATCTATGGACTAGGGAGTTATAGCGACTTTCAAGAAATATTATTTATGTCACACCTTTTGTCAGGCAGTAAAGGTAAGTGACAAATCAGGAACAACCCAGGGACAATTTTGGAAGAACTATAACATCTACAAGGCCATAAAAAACATTGACTTTGTTTGGTGTGAGGTATGTGGTCACCATGAATGGGGTTTGGAAGAACCTTGCCCACAGTTTGTTCATGATTTTTATGGATTTGAGAAGGTAGATGAGAAGTCCAAAGAGGCCTTCAGTAACGTAGTGACCCTCAGCAAGAAGCTGGAGCTAAATCTTCAAGAGGACGATTTCATTGAACTCCTTGCTGTGCAATGTGAGGAGCTTACTAATGAAGACCTGATGGAATTGGAGGCCCAGAGAAAGGATGAAGAGGGACAGGAGGAAGAAGAAGAAGGAACTGAAGAACTGAAGAGATTCACGACACAGAAAATGGCAAGGGAATCTTCGTTATTTGAGGAAGCACTGTTAGTTTTTGAGGTACAGGACCCGAACATAGAATGGTAGCCAAAGGTGGCAGCAGCCATTCAGAATGCAATCCAGTGCTACCTTATCATCTGTGAGGAGAAAAAAAGAGCTACTACCTAGACATTAAAGGATCATTTTTTCAAGAGGGTAGATAGAATTAAATCCAGCAAGGAACCGGAACCTGTGCCATCAACGTCAGGTATGAGTGAAATTGCAGCTTGCCCTCTGACTCCTACTGCTGATAATCCTTCACCTCTACCATCTCCCACCTCCTCTCCCCCCTCCAATCAGTAACTCTTCTTGCCTGTTCCCTCAATGCCAGCCCGAGTATCCCAGCTGTTGTACTGTATTACTGTACTTTTCAAGTTACTGTACTGTAAGATTAAAAAAGTTTTCTTTATTTTTGTGTTTGTTTTTTATGTATTGTTTGTGTGAAAAGTATTATGAACCCATTATGGTACAGTAACATATAGCTGACTGTGTACGTTGGGTACCTAGGCTAACTTTATTGGACTTACAAATTGGACTTACAAACGCACTCTTAGAACAGAACTTGTTCATATGTAAGGGACTTACTGTAAAAGCAAAAACCAAACAGGAACTAATCAAACTTATAAGATTTGCACAGCAAAGGAAACCATAAGCAAAATGAAAATACAAACTATGGATTGGGAGAAAATATTAGCAAATGATGAGACTGACAAGGGCTTAATTTCCAAAATATACAAACAGCTCATACAACTAAATAACAAAATAAGAAATAACTCAATGGAAAAATGGGTGGAAGACTTAAATAAACATTTCTCCAAAGAAGACATACAGAGAGCCAATAGGCACATGAAAAGATGCTCATCATCACTAATTATTAGAGAAATGCAAATCCAAATTATAATGAGGTAACACTTCACACTGATCAGAATGGCCATCATTAAAAAAATCTACAATTAACAAATGCTGGAAAGGGTGTGGAGAAAAGGGAACCCTCCTGAACTGTTGGTGGGAATGTAAACTGACACAGCCACTATGGAGAACAGTATGGAGGTTACTTTAAAACTAACAATAGAACTACCATATGACCCAGCAATGCCACTACTGGGCATATACCCTGAGAAAACCATAATTCAAAAAGATACATGTACCACAATATTCAGTGTAGCACTATGTACAATAGTCAGGACATAGAAGCAACCTAAATGTCCATCGACAGATGAATATATAAAGAAAATGTGGCATATATATATACAATGGAATATTACTCAGCCATAAAAAGGAACAAAATTGAGTTATTTGTAGTGAGGTGGATGGACCTAGAGTCTGTTATACAGAGTGAAGTAAGTCAGAAAGAGAAAAACAAATACCGTATGCTAACACATATATATGGAATCTAGAAAAATGGTACTGACGAACCTAGTGACAGGGCAGGAATAAAGACACAGATGTAGAGAACGGACTTAAGGACACAGGGGTGGGAAGGGGAGACGGGGATGTAGTGAGAGAGTAGCACTGACATATATACACTACCAAATGTAAAATAGCTAGTGGTAAGCTGCCACATAGCACAGGGAGATCAGCTCGGTGCTTTGTGTCCCCCTAGAGGGGTGGGATAGGGAGGGTGGAGGGAGGCTCAAAAGGGGGGAGATGTGGGGAGTATATGTATACATAGAGCTGATTCACTTTGTCTTAAAGCAGAAACTAACACAATGTTATAAAGCAATTATACTCCAATAAATACGTATTTTAAAAACCCACAACATTGTAAATCAAATACACTTGAAAATATTTTTTAAATGCAAAAAAATTTTTGAATTAAGTTTTATTGTGTGTGCGTACCACAGGTTCAATATATAAATTATGTCAAAGTGATTACATTGTTTTTCAAAATAAAGAATTTTTGATATTTTACATCAGCTTCATAATATAAATGCAGAAAAACTATATTATTGTTTTCGTAAAGTTCAGAAGTAGCCATTTTGATCATTCGGTATACTGTAAACCACTAACTTTATTAAAAACGGATTCGTGACCTCTTCCTTCCAAAGAAATATTTCTCCACTCACACAAGTTTAATAGAAGGTTCCGCCAGGAACTGACTTCCCACGTTAGAGACACGAGATTTGCATCCTGAAATCTCTTTCTTGCAAAAATGTCCAATTAGCATCCTAGCATTACAGAAAATAAATGCTTTTTTACAGATCTCAAATTCCACGCAACTTTACTCAAGACATCAATGTATTTTTAAATTATCAACACTCACCTGAGGTCTTTAAAAATCAACAAAAAAGTAATTTTTTGCTCTCTTTCATTTATTCTGGTTCTAAGTGGTCATTCTAAACGAAAGTATTTAAGTATGTTAATGTCACCTTATAACATCGTATTTCAAATGACTACCGTCTCTCCAAAGATGAAATATGAGGAACTCATAATTAGGCTCTCCAAAGATTTACTCTCTGAATCTGTATTACCCTTCTGTTGAGCTCCACACTGTTCATTATTCTCTAAGAATATTCTTTTTCTTGTATGGCTATCTCACATGCTGTTTCATTTCGTGTAGCTTTTTCCTATAATCTTATGCCTAGTTTATTTCTGAGAAAATGCATTATTTCAGATTGATAATTATAGACACAAAGACTTCTCTATAATTCCCTGATTGTTTCAAGAACTCCTTCTTTTTTTTTAATACCTAGATTCTGAAGCTCTCCACAAAGCATTACTAAAATTGCATTTACCTAAGTATCTACATATTAATACAAAATAATGCATTTACAACTGTATAATGATTTATTGCTAACCTTGGAGCATAAACGTAGCTGTCTTATTTTCCACCCTCTTGGAATTCACTTTATTATTTGCACTTAAGACTTGAAAGATAATGGATAAATAAAAACCTGAAGAATATGCAAATACAATTTGTATATTTCTCATAAAATTAGGTGATTATCAAACCTTTACCCAGAAAAAAGAAGAGCCCAGATACTCTGCAGGCATGATACTCAGAATGTAGGGTCTTTCAGCAGGAAAACAGGCAGTCAGTAATCCATTTGGCAAAGTTTACCTGTGACCAGCTAGGGTTAGTGACCTATGCATTCCTTACATGCAACGTATCAACAGTGGAAAAAGGGAATTTGTCAGTTGTGGCAATAAGTATAATGAAGTTTTGTAGCAGGTCATGCTCATATATTCAACACAGGTACAATCAAAATTATACTCAATTCTGGTAAATCTAAGACTGTATCTGTTACCTTGTCTTTAACTATGAAATGTCGGAACTGACTTACAAAAAAAACTAAGTGTTTTGTTTGTTTATTTTTTTAATTACGGTCATGGTGAGTAAGACATAGCTCAAAACAGCTAATGTGACTTAGTGATTCTCTCATCAGGAAACACAGTTTCTACTTCCTTGTTTATTCTCCACATCCTGTAGTAAATAAAATTTCAATGAATGATAAACCTACATGGCGAAAAGAAAAGAAAACTTGCATGTGTTGGTAAGATCATGTTGACAGGTTTTACCACCTATGTCAGTGTTTCTGCGGATGGACACAAGCCAGAGCTCCCTACTCGGACATTTTCACTGATGTCATTCCCCTTGATCCTCAATTTGAAAGTGGATAAAAATGTTTTCTATGTTTTCTTCTTTAAGAAATTAAATAAAGAATGCTGTCTAGACATGATCCCCTAATGATTTTCAGTCAGTGGTCATCAACAGAGGAAAAGCACGGAATCTCATCCTCACAGAAGGATGACATTCAGTCAGGTAAGAAAATTCTCCCTGAAATCAGAGCTTCATCTTTAACATGCAATCAAAGACTTTCACAGGTTCTGCATCACTCTGCAGTCAGCCCTACCATATGGGATTGGCTCTGAGAATCTCACATCAAATGACTGACAAACATGTCATAGTACACTGATCTGGTACCAGATCCTGCCGCTCTTAATGATCTCCTGCAGGGACACTGGAATATTCTAGGAGGTTTCCTGGAACCATCTACCCTATACAGGTACGCTTCCAAGTGGAAACAAGCTTTGATTCTCACTGGGACCCCTGCTCTGTCCAACCAACCTCTCTAGAAATATGATGTTCTAATCTCTCCTGATTAGAACATTTCAAGGTCTCTCCCTGTGCTAATTTAGTAAAGGTAAAAGAGAAACAAGAAAGAGGCACACTAGGCAGGGAGCAATATATAAGATTCCTTTACTTAATGTATTTATCTGATATACCCAAATATTGATAAATATAGATTCATTTCATAATGGTCAAGAAAAGAGGAGAAGGAACCTCCATTCCAACAGTATATATAAAATGGAATCAATATTGCATAAGCTCCAGCTTAAGCTTAACTACGAGGTACTAACTCTTCTCATAAAGAAGCAATAGTTCTCCATCATTTGAAGCACACGGACGACTCAGACAGCTGGACACTGAGGGTATAGGCTCCTCACTCGAATTCTGTACCTGCATCACAAAGCAATGAAATATTCCCAAAGAATTATTAAGGATGAGGTGGGGAACCGAAATAAGAGAGATGAATCCATAGTCTGCCCTACCATCTGTTCTGTTGGATATTACCACTATCCTGGCCCAATATGACCTTCCCACTTTTCTCTGGGCCTCGCTACTTTCCACCTCCATCTTCTCATTATATCTTACCTACACTTGGAAACAACTCTAGTTTTTCCACTTATCTGTATCAACAAGTAATCCAAATATCAACTGCGTATATAACTCTTTAGAAATCTCAAGTCTGACTCAGTAATCCATGACCTACAAAGTCCAATGCTTTCCTAATTCCCTTTATTATTTTTTTTCTAATTTCCATGTACTTACATCTCAGGACGTCCACTGTTCTCAAGTTCGTCTTCCCGCCAAAATCTGTCAACCTAGACATAGACTTAAGTACCAGCCTCTAATTATCTCATAGGGTATCTAGTTTTTTAAAAAGCCTCAGCAAGCCTTATGGACTTTATTAAAGACTCTTTAAGATAACCAATGGGAGAAAGCAGTACACGCATAGATACCTATATAATACACCCACAGAGTAATTTTTTTTTTTTTATAAAGTCGCTTCTGGCCAATGAAGACTCTCAGCTCTTCTTCTTCAAAATATGCAGTGTCTCACCCTTCTGACTACTCTCTGCTCCAACCCAGGTCCACTCCCTTTCCTGATATTACATTCTTTTGCAATTTTGTATGTTGGTAAAATCAAATAACATAAAATATAACATGTTAATTATTATAAAGTGCACCGTCCACTGATATTAAATACATTCATATTATTGGGCAACCAACATCACCATTTATTTTCTAATTTTTTTCTATCTTTTAAAACTGTAACTCAATAATCCTTCAAACATAACTTTCCTTTTTGTTCCATAACCACATGAAAAGGATCATTACCCTCTCAATTTCTATGGTTTTGACTACACTAAGTACCCCAAATAATTGAAATAAGTGTTTGTATTGTTATGACTCACTAAAGTCACGAAAATGGCATTTTTGGTAGCTAAATTTCCTCAAGATTCCTCCATTTTGTAGCATATTCCTAGATCCTTTCCTTCTTAAGACTGAATAATATTGTATTATATGGGTATACCACACTTTGCTTATCCAGGAACTAGTGGATGAACACTTAGGTTGCTTTCATATTTTAGTTGTTGTGATTATTACTGCTATAAACATTGGAGTACAATATTTCTTTAAGTCCCTGATTTCAATTCCTTTGGGTACACCTCATAGTACAATTTCTGGATCATGTAGTAATTCTATTTTTCAATATCTGAAAAATTGCCATACTCTTTTGCAAAGCACCTGTATCATTATACATTCTCACTGACATAGCACAATGGTTCCAACTCCTTCACATCCTCACCAATACTTGTTTTCCGCTTGTGTATGTGTGTGTGTGTTTGTGTGTGTATACATGCACAAAAATATATAAACATGTATTTAGTGATACGGAGCATCTTTTCAAGTGCTTAGTCATTTGTACATCTTTTTGAAGAAGCATCTATTCAAGTCTTTTATACATTTTTGAATCAGGGTGTTTGCTTTTTGTTCAGTTGTAGGAGTTCTCTGTATATTCTGAATAGAAATATCTTGTCAGATATATGGCTTTCAAATATTTTCTCCCATCTTGTGGGTTGCCATTTTACTCTGTTTCCATTTCTTTGATACACATTTAAAAAAAATTATGTACTGCAAATTGCTTATTTTCTTGTTAACTGTGCCTTTGTTGTTCCTTCGTTTCATATGGAGGAAACACTGCCAACTCCAACGTTATGAAGCTCTTCTCCTGTGTTTTCTTCTAAGAGTTTTTATTTTATTAGGCAATATATTTAGTTTCTTGATATATTTTCATTAATTTTTGCATATGATGTTAGGTAAGGGTCCATCCTTCTTTTGCATGTTGACAACAAGACATCTCAGCACCATTTGTTGAATATACTATACTTTCTACTTTGAAAAGTCTTGACAACTTGTCAAAAATCATTTGGCCATATATCAGGGTTTATTTGTTGGTGTTCTATTCTATTCTATTGGTCTTGAATAAGGGAGAAAATAGTATAATCCATCCAGGTTGATGAAGAACATAAAGAAAAACCAGGACTGAGAATTAGTAGGACAATAAAAAAGAGCAGGGAGTAAAAGACAGTGTGAGAGAAGATCTTGTACTTGCGAGTTCATGGAAATAGGATCATGCTAAAACCACTAAAAGCCTCACTTTGAACAATACAGTAATTTTTTTAGCAAGAAACATAACACTCATCTCTGGGAAATATAGTATGGGCATAAAGATAAACTACACACAAATATGTTAAAAAGGGAAGGGTTTTCATGGTGTGGGAATATTATGGGATTTGAAATACAATTTACTTCTGTTCTCCCATTACCACTAAAATTTATCGAAGTATATATACAAGCCATTCCAATTCTGCTAATGTGCTTGACAGGTTTATATATGAACTTCAGTAGAGCAGTAAATGTACATTCATAGTAGGACTGTTCCCTAAACCAAAAAACAAAACACAAAAACTGCAAAGACTAGAGTTCACTTTGTCAACACACATACAGATGCAATGATGGTTAACGGTCCGAAAACAGAAGGTGAGCATGGGTGCAAGAGGTTAATCCTCAGGCTGGGGTGGGGTGCAGAGTTTGAGGGTAACAGAGGTAGAAAAGTCTTCTGTCATATCCTTGATTTTTGAGGTATGCAAATTCACAGGTCACTATCTCCATTTTAAAATAATGAATGCACTACGCAATTTTTTAAAACAGGTGAAGTAAACATGAGTGATATAAATTTCAAACTGTCACAGATCAAATAAGATACTAAGAAAACTTAAATAATATGATTTAAGAATGAAGTGGAGAGATTGTCCAAGATGGTAGCATACAAAGATGCAGAGCTTGATGCCTCTCATGGGCAGACCAAAGTCACAACTGTTTACAGAATAGCAATTGATGAAAAAGGCCGGGACCTACCATAAAAGATCTTTTACAGCTAAAGACATAAGGAAGGCACCACAACAAGACAGGAAGGAAGGGGCAAAATCTCAATCTCAATATACTCAAGACCCATACCACCAGGTTGGTGGCCGAAAAATGGTACAATAATTACAATTTCAGAGGTGCTCCCAGGTAGCAAGGGGTATGAACCCAACATCAGGTGCACAAGCCCAGGGATCCTGTGCTGGGAAGAAGAGTCCCTAGAAAGTTGGGCTTTGAAGACCAGTAGTGCTTATTTTCCAGAGAGCCAGAGGGTTGTGGGAAATAGAGATTCGACTCTTAAAGGATGCTCACAAAATCCCACATGATCCGAGAATCAGAACAGAAGCAGGAATTTGAAAGGATTCTGGGTCACACCTACCTCCTGATCTTGGAGAGTCTCCCAGAGTGGCAAGAGGCAACTACAGCACACCGTCAGGGACACAGACACTGGCAGCAGCCATTTTGGGGAGGTCCTTCTACCTCGGGACACTGGTAGCAGCAAGCATAATTTCAGAATCCTCCCTCTAGGTTATCAGCCTCAGGACCGAGCCCCACCCATTTCCACCAGACTATAGACACAAGTACTAGGATGCTGCAGGCCAAGCAACTAACTGAGCAGGGGCATAGCCCCATCCACCAGCAAACAGGCTGCCTTCAGATCCTCTCAGTGCACAGCTGCCCCTGGACATGGGTCCAGCCACCAAAAGCCCCAGGACCAGCCTCCACACATCAGTGGACAGGCACCAGCCCCAGAGTCCCTGGCCCCTCTGACAAGTAGGCCTGCTCTGGCCTTGGAGTCAGCCTCACCATCGGCAGCTGATAACTGCACAGGGACTGGATGGAGCTTGGACCTACCCAACATCAAACCTGCTCTAGCAGTGGGATCAGCCTCATACACCAACAGGCACACACCAGCTCCAGGAATACCACAGCCCAGCAGCCTGTGTAACCAGGCCACTTAATTGCAGGCCAGAAGCAGCCATGGACTCAGCTGGGTCCTGACCCTGCCCATCAGAATGCCAACACAAGTTTTGGGGTACCCCAGACCCTGCATATAGCTGTGTCAGGAACAGTGATCCAACACCAACTCTGCAAATCCTGGGCCCTGCAGCCAGAATGCAGAACCTGTCTCTTCCTCCCAGTAGCCAGCATAGCCCCAGGACCACTGATGGGGCACTAGCCCTGATATCACCTGGACTGCAATTCTACCCATAAGTGAATCAGCACTAGATTTGGTGTCCCCCAGAGTTGTACAGCCAGCTGCCTTATGATTTAGTCTCACCAAGCAGCACAGACAACCTCCATACAAGGCAGAGCCTGGCAAACAAGCATTCTGGGGGCAGCCAAGCCTACCAGACCACCCACAGTAGTCAGCCCACCACAACAGAGGAGCCCAAGCAGCCCATAAAGGAGGTACAACTTGAACATATAGTTCTAGTGACCAGGGGACAGCGGGCTGCTGGGACACATAAGACCTCTCTTACAAAAGGCCACTTCTCCAAGGTCAGGAAATGTAACGAACCTACTACATACATAGCAATAAACACAACAAGTTAAGAAAAATGAGGTGACACAGAAACATGATCCAAATGAAGGAACAAGATAAGAACCCAGAAGAAGACCTAAGTGAAGTGGAGATAACCAATCTATTCAATAAAGAGTTAAAGGTAAGGACTATAAAGATGATCAAAGAACTCAGGAGAAGAATGGACGATCAGAGCAAGAAGTTAGAAGTTTTTTTAAAAGAATTAGACTCTTAAAGAACAACCAAACAGAGATGAGGAATACAATAAATGAAATGAAAATTACACAAAGAGGAAACTACTGTAGACTCAATGATACAGAGGAATGGATCAGAAAACTGAAGGACAGAGTACTGGCCATCACTGAAGATGAACAGTAAAACAATAGAATAAAATGAAATGAGGAAAGTTGAACAGACCTGTGAACAACATCAAGTGTACTAATATTTGCATTATACTGGTCCCAGAAGGAAACAGGAAAGAGAAAGGGGTGTAGAACATACGTGAAGACATAAAAGCTGAAAACTTCCCTAACCTGGGAAAGAGAACAGACACCCAAGTCCAGTAAACACAGTAAGGCCAAAACAGGATCAACCCAAAGAGGACCACACCAAGACTCATTGTAATTAAAATAGCAAAAAATAAATATAAAAAGACACTATTAAAAGGAGCAAAGGCAAAGCAACAAGTTACAAACATGGGAACTTGCATAAAGTTATCAGTGGACTTTTCAGGATAACCTCTGCATGCCAGAAGGGAGTGGCATGGTATATTTATATATCATGGTATAAACACATGAAAGGGAAAATCCTATAACCAAAAACACTCTACCCAGAAAGGCTCTCCTTCAGATTTGATGGTGAGATCTAAAGTTTTACAGAGAAGCAAAACTAAAAGAGCTCAGCATCGCCAAACCAGCTTTATGAGAAATCTTAAAGGGGCTTTTCTAAGTGAAAAAGAAAAGGTCACGATTGAAACATAAAAATTAGGAAAGGAAACTTACTAAAGGAAAAACCTCATTGGTTAAGGCAAATATTCAACAAAGGTAGTAAATCAACCATGGACACAGCTAATAGGAAGGATGAAAAAAAAACAGTAATAAAATCATCTATATTCAAAATAAGTTAAGGGACACACAAAACAAGTAGATGTAAAATATAAGGTCAAATTCAGTAACTGTGGGGGAGCAGAGTAACAATGCAGGGTTGTTAGTGTCCATGTGAAATTAAGAGCTCAGCAACTTAAATAATCACACACACAGACACACACACACACAAAACTGAATGAAATCCAAACATAATACTAAAGATAGTCCTCATATCACAGATGACGGGAATAAAAGGGGAAGAAAGGAACACTGAAGAAATTAAAGAGGGATTCTAAAATACCCATGACAAATGAAAATGAACACACAATGATCCAAAATTTATGGGACACAGCCAACGCAGTTCACAGGAGGAAGTTACAGTGATACAAGCTTATTCTTAGGAATCAAGAAAAATATCAAATAAACAACCTAACATTACACCTGAAGGAATTAGAAAAAGAAGGAAAAACAAAACTCAAACTGTCAGAAAGAAAAATTAAGAAAACTCCACCATATGCAATCACATCAAAAAGAATAAGATACCTAGGAATAAACACACCTAAGCAGGTAAAAGACATGTGCTCAGAAGTCTATCAGCCATTGGTAAAAGAAGTTGAAGGCACCACAAAAAGATGGAAAAATATAGCATGTGCATGGACTGGAAGAATTAATACTGTTAAAATAACCATACTACCAAAGACAATCTACAGATTTAATGCAATCCCTATCAGAATACCAAAGCATTTTCACAGAACTTGAAAAAGTAATTTTAAAATTTGTATAGAAACACAAAGACCCCAAATAGCCAAACAATCTTGAGAAAGAACACAGCTGGAGGCATCACGCACCTTGACTTCAGACTATACTGCAAAGTGACAGTAATCAAAGAGAAAGGTACCAGAGCGAAAACAGACACAAAGATCACTAGAATAGAATAGAGATCCCAGAAATAAGCCCACACACTTATATTTAATTGATTTATGACAAAGCAGGCAATATGGAGAAAAAACTGTCTCTTCAATAAGTGGTACTGGGAAAACTGGTCAGCTACATGGAAAAGAATAAAATTAGATTATTTTAGCACACCATATATAAAATAAATGCAAAACTGAATAAAGACCTAAATGTAGGACCAGAAACCATAAAACCCCTAGAGGAAAATATAGAACATTCTTCAACATAAATGATAGCAACAGTTTTAGGTTCAGTCTACTAAGGCAAATGAAACAAAAGCAAAAATAAACAAATGGGACTTCACTAAACTTAAAAGATTTTGCACAGCAAAGGAAACCAAAGACAAAATGAAAAGACAACCTGCTGAAGGAGAGACAATATTTGCACATGATAAGAGGTTAACACCAAAACGATGACCAAGCAAGGGTTCATATCTAAACTACAGAAACAACACATACAACTCAATATCAAAAAAACACCCAAAATCTTTTTTAAAAAAATGAGAAGACCTAAATAGACATTTTTGCAAGGAAAAAATACAGATAACCAGAACTCACAAAGATGCTAAACATAGCTAATCGGCAGTAAAATGTAAATCAAAACTATGAGATATATCACCTCAGTCTTGTCAGAATGGCTGTCATCAAAAAGATCACAAATAACAAAGGTTAGTGAGGATGTGGAGAAAAGGAAACTCTTGTACAATGTTGATGTGAATGTGAATTAGTGCAGCCACTGTGGAAAGCAGAATGAAGGTTCCACAAAAAACTAAAAATAGAACTACCATAATGTCCAGGAATTTCACTCTTGGGTATATATCAGAAGAAAAGAAAAACACTATTTCAAAAAAATAACTGCACCCCAATGTTCATAACAGTGTTATTTGCCATAGCCAAGATATAGAGTCAAACTAAGTGTTCATCAATAGGTTACTGGACAAAAAAAGATTTTTTATGATGACTTCAACAAAAAAAATTTTGCCATTTGCAGGAGCATGGATGGACTTGGAGGATATTATGCTTAGTAAAATAACTCACAGAGAAAACAAGCCTGGTATGTTATCACTTACACGTGGCATCTAAACAACTGAATACAGCAACAAAACAGATTCACAGATTAAAGTACAGACTAGTGGTTACCAGCAGGGAGAGATAGGGTGGAGGAGCAAAATAGTGGTAGGAGATTTTGAGGTACAATCCACGATGTATAAAATTAATAATCTACAATGATGTACTGTATAGCATGGGGAATATAGCCACTCTTTTATAATAAGTATAAATGGAGAAGAACCTAAACATTTATGAATTACTATGTTATACCTCTGAAACTAATATAATAATGTAAATTAAGTATAGATCAATAAAATATAAAGTAAGAAACAATAAAGGGGAGACACAGATTATTAGATAGAAATCAATTAAATAAACACAAGTTTTGGAAATCAAGGAAATAAAAAACAACATGTAACAAATAACATTGGCATTTAAAGTGTACAATCTATTCATTTAAAAGAAATCATTTAAGTGGTAAAAAATGTTACCCATTCTCACAATTTTGTATACCTAGGGTAATTTATTATCTACAAAAATATGTTACAAATATTCACTCGAAAAGAAAGAGAAAATTTGGATTAACCAATTTTACTGTAGAAATTTAATATCAAAGACTCTAAAATTGATTTGAATAAGTTCTGTCAATGTTGAATATGTTCTGTTAGCCACTTCTAGTTTCTTTGTGATGTAAAATCTTTTAAAGCATAAAAATCAGCCTTTCTACGTTATTTCATTAGACATACATAGAAATTAAAAGAAATGAGAAGACAGAACAATCAACCAGGAAGGTGACTTTATTGAACAACAGTCATTCTTTCTCCCTCTTCCTTTTCTTTTCCTCCTTTTCCAGGTCTCTTTCGGTTCCAAGCAAGAGAAGTCTTGAGAGTTCTGAGAATATTTATTTAAGGGCTTCAAATCACCATACCTACATCCTCTGCCACAACTACACACATAGGAACAAAAATAAACCTCTGCTATCTACTCACGTAGGGGGGATCCATGCAAAATAAACTCCTACATGGAGACCAACAGGTGAGTTTTCTACCTGTTCTTTATACTGTCCTTCCATTATAGTGAATCCCACACATTATGAGGCAGAAGCAGTTATGTGGGTTTTCCCTTGAAGTCAAAAACCTTGCATTCATTTCAAGTACCTGGTGATCATAGGGTACAGCCAGGGAAGGTGCCATCCCCCTTGGGGGGAGGGGCGGTGGATGGGCTCCCGCACCCATGCACCTCCTGATGCACAGATTCTGGAGAAACAAAGGGCGGTCACACCGCAGTCAGCCTGTCAGGCTGTCGGGCCACTGGGCAACCCGACCAGCCTGGAAGTGCCCCATCAGTTTGCTGAAAGCAAAACCCTGTCCCCCCTGTGAAGCCAGGCAATTTGGGTCAGAGAGTCAGAGGAGACCGGTAATCAACTCCTCTTCTCTGCTCCCCTCCTTGGGGTTACAGCAACCCCATCTCCAAACCCAAATCTGACCCTGGAGTGCCAAACTGGGAGTGGCAGGTGGGCTCTGCCGGTGCTTCAGCGCCCTCTGGAGGTTGACTGCTCTAATGGCAACTCTCAGCCCTTCCTCCTCCTCCTTCCCTAGTCCTGGGGGCTGCCTTGGCCTCCTGCAGCTGCTGGCCTGAATTCATTCTTCTTTTTTCTCCAATTACAATGAAGTGTCTTACAGAGGTTTGGAATCTCTTGAAGAAGGAAGATCTTTCAACCAATACACCTTAACCGTGAGAAGTTGGTTTCAAGAATGAACCTGAAATACTGTATTTTTCTCCTGATGATTCCAAGGAGAGACAGCTCAAGTTTTCTAAATCATAAGAAAAACCAAGGTAAATATGATATTCTGAGCCAGAGATGAAAAAGCAGTTGTTAGCACCCCCTCCTCATGTCATATGACCGGGATTTAAATCAATCAACTGCCACTGGTTTTTAAATCAAGTGACCCAACTTTAAATCCATCAGCTGCTTCCCTGTAACTCACGTGACTTGGCTTTGAATAGTAAGAAATGCAGAGGTATAAAAATGATGTTCTGAACAATAAATGGAAAGACAACATTTTAGAAAGTTTTTTCCTTTTCGAATGGACCATTCATTGCCTACAGAATAAAGGATTCCCTTGTGGAGTTCTTGAACTGTAAACACATACATTGTCTCCGTTGGCTTGATTGACTTAGATTTTGGGGGTTTTTTGGTTGTTGTTGTTAACATCTTTATTGGAGTATAATTGCTTTACCTTGTTGTGTTAGCTTCTGCTGTATAACAAAGTGAATCAACTATTCGTATACATATATCCCCATATCCTCTCCCTCTTGTGTCTCCCTCCCACCTTCCCTATCCCACCCCTCTAGGTGGTCACAAAGCACTGAGCTGATCTCCCTGTGCTATATGCAGCTGCTTCCCAATAGCTATCTATTTCACCTTTGGTAGTGTATATATGTCCATGCCACTCTCTCACTTCATCCCAGCTTACCCTTCCCCCTCCCTGTGTCCTCAGGTCCGTTCTCTACATCTACGGCTTTATTCCTCTGCAGCGACTCCTGCTAGGGACGGATACTTCCTTTTATGCTCAAGGAAATCCCCTAGTTTGAATATGATTTGAGTTTGATCCTGTGAAACCATCAGAACTTCCCACCAGAGATAAATGAGGAGATTCTGGCCTTTATTAGTACGCATGATGAACACGGGTGTCCTGGCTGTACTTGCCAACCCTCCTATTTTACCCACCTATTTTGATCCACCTTCCTCCCTGTGAGTACCTTTGACCAACCCTGAGTTCAGACTCCTGACCTATTGCAGTGACTTTGTCAGCCTTTCTTTAAAAATGGACAGGTAATAAAAAGAATTTAACCTAGAAGCAGCAGCTCAGTAAGGGAAATAAAATCATCAGAAGTTATCTAATCACAGCCACAGCCATCCAGGGCTCTGTCTTACCTGCTGGGTCATAAGAATGGGACCTTCCTAAACTTGAAGGGCATCCAATCAAATAAGTAAAGGTCTGCTCACCTCTGGCTCTTGGAGGGATTGCTAGGCCCTCTACCCAGTGTATACTAACTGCAAAACACTGTCATGGTTGTGAAACACCTATGTTCCAGGAAAGCTTTTTGGGGTGCATAGGGAAAGTTTCTTTTTGACATCAAGCAAAAAATAAATCACCAAGCTCTTTGAGCACAGGTGTTCTTAAGTGGGCAGTAGAAGGAAGGAATGGGCAGAAAAGACGATCTCCAGTGAAGTGAAGGCCGTTTTTCCAAAAGAGTAGGATTTAGTCTCAGTTTAAGGAGAACACTTTTAAATAGCTGGGACAGCTCCAAACTGCAGTTTAGGGAACGAGTGCTTCAAAAGAAAAGTGCTTTAAAAGTCCTGGTAAGGCAGCAAGAGGATGAAGAGTTAGTTTTGCATAGTTTTGAACACTGGAGTAGAGAAGCAGAGGCATCTCTGACTAAAAGGCCCTGAGATCCTATGGCATCAATGGGTCAGTTGCAGGGGCAGGGGGTGTGGGGGGCGATATTTCTCTCTCAACGTCTCCCAGGGCAGCCACCCCTCCCGACCCCACCCCACCCCCACTCCCTTCACCCTTCCTCCCTCCACTGTTGGGTCCCCAGGGACAGCACTTTTCAAGCTGGAGCCCTCAGGCACCATCTCTGCTGTCTGGATTCTTCCTGGAACCTGGCAAGTTCTGGGACAGGAAGGCGGGTCTGCAAGGCCGCTGCGGTGCAGTCGGACCTGGAGGCCTGGAGGGGAACTGGAGCCCTGAAGCCCACCCACGTCCTTGAAGCCGAGGGAGGAACACATCCTCCTAACAGTACTTCTCAGGGGTCAGCGTGCTCCCCACCCGACGGTGATCCATACTCACTTGAGGCAGCAAAGACTGCCTCTAACTGGCCCCCTCGATTCCGCCTTAAGGGTCCTCGCACATGTGTGATAGCGCAGGCCCGGATCTCTTTAGTCAGCTGTGGCCAGTGCTGCCGGCATCCCTCCAGTCCCATCCCCCAGCCCCTCCCTCTGGGACTGTATCTAATAGAAGAAAGAGCACAGAGGAATTGGCTGAATCAAGGGACCTGGGAGCCTGGGGATGAGTTTGAAGACCGAGAACCTAAGGCGCAATTACATATTATTGGAAACTCTTGTGGAGTGTGTGGGGGGGGGAGGTTAGGAGGCTGAGAGGCTGAGTCGACCTGTTGAGTCCAGCCCCAGGACACCACACAGCCCTGTCCCCCTTTCCCTGACATCAGACAAGCGGTGCCGCAACTCCAGCCGGGACTCTGCACTTCCCCCTCCCTGATTCTCCAGAAGAGCAGGTGGCCCCCCTCTGAGGGCAGGGGCAAGACAACGGACCAAGTCCCCCTGCACTAAGGCGCTACTGGAAGCTCTTCCTGAACAGCAGTGCTGGCTTGGAGCGAACCTGTGCACAGCCAAAGTTGGTCTCATCCTGCAGCTGAGGGACGCAGGCTTTAAGTCAGCTGCCTTGGCTTTAAATCAATCAGTCCCCCCTTTAAGTCAGGTGACCCGACTTTAACTCACTGTGTGCCCCTCAAGCCTGCCACTTCAAAAGTTGGGAACTTCACTTTGATCCCAGCACCTCACACAGCTGAATGCACACTGTAGTCACCCCCAAGCCTGGCTTAGAGGCAGGATATAAGGTAAGGGGATGGGCTGCACACATGGTGAGGAGGGTGCACTTCATGTACCAGAAGGGTCCAGGTACTCTGGGTACAGCAAGCAGTGCACGACACAGCAGCTCCCTGGCAAAGCTGGTGATGCACAGGGGGAGCAGGCACACCCAGGCACGCAGAGGTTCCAGGCCGGGAGCTGGGGCACAGCCAGCCGGGAGGGTGTGAAAGCCGAGGATCTGAGCCTTCTTGAGAAAGGCAGACACAGAGGATGGATGAGAAACAAAGACCAGGTGAAACACGGATTTGAAAAACACACCCTGCTCTTGAAATTGGGGTGGGGGCACCCCAGATTTGAGTCTTCTTACTCCTCAGTACCTAGTGCTTTGACATTTGCCCAATTACTTATAAAATGTGACAGATATATCTAACCCATAGAATACTGCATTTGGAGTGGTTTTGCGTGTTTATGTTTCTATAGTGGAATAATCTTTTCTACAAGAAAAATGTACACAATCTGAAATAAATTCAAACTCTTCTTTAAAAAGTACTATATCGGACTTCCCTGGTGGTGCAGTGGTTAAGAATCTGCCTGCCAAGGCAGGGGACATGTGCTCGAGCCCTGGTCAGGGAAGATCTCACATGCCGCAGAGCAGCTAAGCCCATGCGCCACAACTACTGAGCCTGCATGCCACAACTACTGAAGCCCGCGTTCCTAGAGCCAGTGCTCCACAACGAGAGAAGCCACCACAATGAGAAGCCCGCGCACTGCAACAAAGAGTAACCCCCTCTCGCAGCAACTAGAGAAAGCCCGCATGCAGCAACGAAGACCCAACGCAGCCCAAAATAAATAAATTAATTAATTTTTTCTAAAAATTACTATATCCTTCTGGACAGCTTCTCTGGGAAGAACAGAGAGAAGGAGTGGGAGAGTGAAAATATCCAATACTTAGTGCACATCCCTGATTCAGGTGCTCTGCTGGCTCAGATAGTTTTATCTCCACTTTTACAAAGAAGGAAATAAGCTCAGAGTGGTTTAGTAATTTTCCCAAAGCCAAAAAGCTATTGAGTGGAAGAACCAAGATCTGAACCAAATCTTTTGCCTTCAAAGCCTAAGCCCTCATCACAACAAAGCCCAATTAATATTTACATTTATCGAATTACATTGCAACCTGGGGAGTTCTTGGCACAATCCTGAATAAGAGTGAGAAAGAAAGAAATAGTATTGTTCCTACAGTCAACCAAAATTTTTGGAGCAGCTCCTAGATGCCTGACCCTGTTTGGAGTTCAGCAGTGATCAAGACAGGAAGAGTCCTGCTTTCATGAAACACGTAGTGGGGAGGAGAGATGGGTGCAACTTGGGTGAGGGATTTCACCTTGCTGGGCCTCTGTTTTCTCATCTGGAAAATGGGATGGGGTGTTTCTCATTTTCTGGGATTGTCCAGCCCTCACATTCTCTGATTCCATAGAAGCATTTGTTTTCCTGTTTCTTTAAAATTCAGTCAGGCCGTGAGCTGTGATGAATGTTGTTAGCTGCTCCCCAAATCACTCTATTCCCACCCTTTCCCTGTGATCAGGTCTTTCCCGAAACATGACTCACAATCAATCAAGTCACAGAACCTAAGGGGCACCCAGCAGAAGAATTCCAACCCTGGATTCTCAGGAGCTGTGCGGTCTACCTGGTCAGGTAAACTTAACTCACCTGGCTCAAGGTGGCCATCCCTGGTTTCATATCAACATGATCTCAGGCACAAACCTCTTTGTTTTTCCATTTTGTCTTAAGTTACGTGTTGAAACAATTGCACAAGTATGAAAAAGATATAAAATCAGGCATCCTCTGCCCCCAGTGCCTACTAATAAATGATTTTCTGCCACTTTAATGATAAAGATAGAACATTTCAACATTCCGCTGCCCTTATTATTTTTCATTTTTGTTGAAATTTGTACTGAATACATCTTTCAATATATTAACAATGAAACATTTATTTAGGTTGTTCCAAACACAGCCTTTAGTGGTAAAGGTTTTGTTGTTATATTTCTATTATGTCTCCTTTAAAAATCATTATCCTGTTTAAATGGATTAAGTCAATTTTATAGGCATTTATCATATGATATTGATAAAATTAATACATAGGGGGGAGTAGTACAAGTTGATTGGAATTGAGGGCCTCTATTAGCAAAGTTAAATATAAATATTATATATATATATAAGCCAAACTACATGCCGAGTGAGATTCTCCGACTCTTTTTCACTGTCTGCCCCTCAAGCCTGTGAGAAATGGAATATTTCTTGCCCTATCAGTAAGCAAAGGATGTCACAGTCTTCAGCACTTGCAGGCCTCCAATGTGAGCCGGCGGGCCCTGAGGCACTCAGGATATGCAAATACAGAATGCAGGCCCCAGAGAGCTGAGGTGCATACCAAAGGAAAGATTTCAGTGAGCCCATGCAAAGAAAAGCGCCGCATTCCTCACCTTGGGAGAGCTGGTTTTCCTTAGTTAACAATCACCTTTTGATGTTCCCCATTACCTGCGCCAGTCCCCTGCCCTGTCCCCTCCCCCCGGTACTTTAGCTCAGGGAGGAAGGAGCGCAGAGGGACTCGGCTGAATAAGGGGCCTGCGCGCCTCGGGAGGAGTTTTCAGCCGCTTTCCCCGCAGTCGGGAGGAGGGGCGCTGACGCTGCAGCCGGACCCTGCGCCTCCCTTGCCCCGTTTCCCCTCAGGACGCTCAGGCCGACCCCCTCCCCACGCCCACCAGGCCTCGCGAGCCAGGCCGAGGGCAGGGGCGAGAGGAGGGACCGAAGTTCCTCAGGACCAGACGCTGGGGGCCACTCTTTCTGCACAGCAGCAGCGGGTGGCAGCGAACCCCTGCCCCTCAGAAGCTGGTCTTGCGCTGCCGCCCGGGCAACGGACCAGGCGGAGGGTCGGCGCCCACTTACCGGGCCCACCGTCCCCGCGACTGTCACGGCTTCAGCCGCCGGGGCACCTCCAGAGCCGGCAGCCTCAGTGAGGTCGCCCTCCCCCCGGGCTCCGGGGCAGATCCGTGAAGGTGGAGGGAAGAGACCCCGCCTGAGCCGGGAGTTCCAGCTCTGAGGAAACGAGGGCTCTGTTCAGCGCACAGTGGGTGGGACCGCTCTGCCCCGAGGCCTTCCGGGAGGGAGCGGGGCGGCGGGGGAGGGAGCCGCCAGGTGCGAAGGGCCCCGTCGGGGGTCCTGGAGGGGCGGCCCGGCCTGGGGGCCAAGCCCACTGTGGCCGCAGCCCAGGTCTTTTTCCTGGAATCCTACACGAAAAAGTTAGAAAGATACACAGTCTATAGTAAATATTCACACATGATTGTTGCTGCTGTGCTCACTATTCTATTAAAGGTGTAAAATCCATAAAACACCTTAAGTTCAAAATTAAATATGAATTTTTACCTTTCTAATTATGTCTCTGATATTCACAGTTGTGGTTAATGAATCAGAGACTGTGGCATCACTAGTTAAAAATGAGCTTGTTAAAAAAATAGAACTCAGGCCCACTGGACCTACTGAATCACAATCTGCACTTTTACAATCTCCCCAGTGTACTTGTGTACCCATGAATACTTGAAAGGTACTTTTCTACCCCGACATGTCTTTTCTGTCTGAGAAATACACACATTTTATCCAGTTTGATATAAATAAAACACTCAAAAATGCATATGCCTGTGTTGAAACCATCATTTTATCATTTCTTTTCCAGACAAGTATAGTCTCTATACTGGTTTTTGGATCACATGCCATACTCTTTTCTTGTAGTTAGAAATAAGGTAGAGAAAGTTAATATATATATATATATATATATATATATATATATATATATATATATATATATATATATATATATAATGTGTGGATAATTGAAGACACTCTTCTAAATTAAAACCAGTTCTCTTAACTTGCTGTTTTCTTCTTGGGTCACATTATGAACTCTTCCCGTGGCCACATGGCATGTGTACTTTTAATTTCAGGGATTGCTGACTTTCCAGGATGTGGCCATAGATTTCTCTCAAGAGGAGTGAGAATGCCTGGACCAAGATCAATGGGAATTGTACAGGGATGTGATGTTAGAGAAGTACAGGAACCTGCTCTCCTTGGGTGAGGATACCTTCCTTCCAGAATTCCTTATGCAACCACAGGGTTTGGAGTCCTTCATTTGTAGAATGTCTCCTGGAATCTTCTGCTTCCTACAATAGGGTTTCAGATTGCAACGTTTCAGGAAAGATTGGGAGTTTGTGGGTATAATTTTTCTTATTCTTTTAAAATTGCAGCCTCCCTTTTAATATACTTTGTAAATGCTTGGGATATGTCTATATGAACTGTGTACTATATGCTTCTGTTATAGTCCTTACCATATTTTATTGTCTTATTTTCTGTAATAATTTTCCATGGATTCTTTGGGCTTAAGGTATATTAAAAGAGAGACTGCGATTCTGGGACTTCCCTGGTGATGTTGTGGTTAAAAATTCACCTGCCAATGCAGGGTACACGTTCGATCCCCTGTCCGGGAAGATCCCATGTGCCACGGAGCAACTAAGCCAGTGGACCACAACTACTGAAGCCGGTGCGCCTTGAGCCTGTGCGCCATTTGTTTTTTGGAGAATAAAACCACCTCTGAGTGATTAAAATTTAAACCAGTTAGTCAAAATGCTTTATCACCTGTTCTTCTAAAACACCGATCAATGGAACAAGTTTTACTAGGGATAACAGTGTAATTGTATTCTGGAGTTCATATGGGCAATATGGTTTCTGACCTTGATGCTGGATCACGACATTTCAATGGTATAACTGCTATTAATTGTCTGTTTGTTCAACGATTCAAGTCTCACGTGATCTGAGTTCAGACTGGAGTCATCCTGGTTGGTTTCTGTCTATTGCAGATTTCTTCCGGTATGAAAGGACAAGAGCAATACGGCTTACTTTACAAAATGTCTTCAAACTAAATGATGATATAATCTACATTCAATTAATTTATACATACCCTACTGTAGAACAGGGTTCGTTACGGTGGCAGAGCCCGGTACTTATGTAAAACTGAAACTTTTTCTGCACTGGTTCAAGTCCTCTTCCTAAGAATATGTTTATAATCAACATTCTTTCACAAATTACCCAATTTATTTCACCATAGCATTCCTCATATTAACTAAATGGAAAATCCTAGGCTATATACAAATCCAGAAAGGGCCAAAAATCATCAGCCCCCATGGATGATTACAACCCATTGCTGAGGCATTCAAATTACTTATTAAAGAACCACTATGTCCATCAACATCATCAATTTTTATATTATTGGCCCAATGCTAGCCTTAACCCTGGTTCTCACAACATGAATTCCTCTTCCCATATCTTATCCACTAATTAATATAAATGTAGGCATATTATTTATATTAGCCATAACACACCTAGCCATTTATTCCATCCTCAGATCTGGATGAACTTCACATTCAAAATACTCACTCACTGGAGCTCTAGGAACAATAGCACAGACAATCATCTCATGTGAAGTAATGTAGCCGTTATTCTATTCTCAGTCTTACTGATAAATGGATCCTTTACACTTTCAACAGTAATTATTACACAAGAACACCTATGACTAATTTTCTCCTGACCCCTACCCAGAATTTGATTATCTCCGCAGTAGCAGAAATCCAATGAAGCCCCACTTGATTTAACAGAAGTAGCATCAAAACCTGTATATGTCTTCAATGTAGAAAATGTAGCAGGCCCATTCACCCCGTCCCTCCTAGAGAATATGTCAATTTCCCTATAATAAACATTTCCACAGCAATCTATTTTTAGGAGCATTCGACAGTCCCAACGTGCCAGAATTATATACAGCCCAAGTCATCATTAAAACACATCTAACAATCTCCTTTCTATGAATTTGAGCCTCCTACCTACAATTTTGATATGATCAACGCATACATCTCTTATAAAAAGTTTTTTTACGAATAACATTAACCCTATGTATATGAGCGTTTTCACTACTTGTCATCATACCAGGCAACCCACCACAAATTTAAGAAATATGTCTGACAAAAGAGTTACTTTGATAGAGTCAATCATAGAGGTTTCAATGCTCTTATTCCTGGAATTGAATTCTTCCTAATAATTTTACATTCTCCATGCTACCTACCACATTACACCACATGCTATATAGTAAAGTTCTCTAAGTAAGCTTCAGGCCCATACCCCCAAAATATTTTTGTATATCCTTCCTGTGCTAATAAACTCTCATTGTTTTTACCATCATTCTACTGACCATTTTCTCAGGACATATAATTGTATAACAAGCTCACACTGGTTAATGGTATCTCCATTCTAATAAAAAACATGAAGCCATAAGCTACAGAAGCATCCAACAAATATTTCCTAAAACAGTCCACCACATCAATACTACTTATAATGGCTATTATCATTAATCTAATATACTCTGGTCAAAGAGCACAATGAACAACAAAAATCTTTAATCCAGCAGCATCCACCCTCATGACAATCGCCCTTGTCACAAAAGTAGGACTTTCCCCATTTCACTTCTGAGTGCCTGAAGTCACACAAGGCATCCCATGAACAGCAGACCTGATGCTATCAACATGACAAAATTGCACCCCTATCAGTTTTATACCACATGTCACCATCCATCAACCTAAATATACTATTAATCATACTGATATTATAAATCATAGCTGGAGGCTGAGGCAGACTTCGCCATACTCACTGGGAAAATATTACACCCTCCTCATCAATTGCCCATATAGGATGAATAACAGCTATTATAATGTATATTCAGATTATAACAATCCTAAACATACTAATTTATATCATAACAACACTATCTTCTTCTTATTTATGCCCAGATCATGTACTACAAGAGTATCGTTATCACACACATGAGATAAAACACCTCCCATCACAATCATTTTCCTCACCATTATTGTATCATTAGGACATCGCCCATCACTATCAGGGTTTCTACCCAAATGAATAATTATCCAAGAGATAACAAAAATGACAACATCATTCTACCAACACTAATAGCCATCATAGCAGTCCTCAGCATATATTTCTACTTGCAGCTAACATACTGCACATCACTAACTATATTCCCTTCATTAAACAACACAAACACAAAACAATTTGAACATACAAAGAAATAACCTTCCTATCATTACCAATCATAATACCCACACGATTACTACACACAACACCCATTCTATCGGTGCTGGACTAGGAATTTAGGTTAGTTCAGACCAAGAGCTTTCAAAACCCTAAACAAGTGAAATTTACTTAATTCCTAAAAATAAGGATTGCAAGACTTTATTCTACATCAATTGAATGTAAAGCAAACACTGTATTTAAGCCAAATCTTTACGAGATTGATGAGTTTTAACCCCAGGAAACTTCAGTTAACAGGCAAATCCTCTAGTCAACTGGCTTCAGTCTACTTCTCCTTCATTTGAGAAAGAAAAAAAGAAAAAAAAAAAGGCAGGAAAATCACTGGCAGAATTGAAGCTGCTTCTCTGAAGTTACAATTCAATTTGTTGATTCACCACAGGGTTTGCCAGAAAGAGGGCTCAATCTCTGTCTTTAGATTTACAGTCTAATGCTAACTCGGTCATTTTACCTCTGTTCATACACTGCTGATTATTTTCAACAAATCACAAAGATATCGGCATTTTATATTTACTATTTGGTGCTTGAGCTGGAGTAGCAGGCAGCACCTTAATTATATTAATCCAGGCTGAGCTATGCTGACCTGGACCGCTACTTGGAGATGCCCAAATCTGTAAGGTAGTCATAACAGTCCCTGCACTTGTAATAATTTTCTTTATAGCTGTACCCGTTATGATTGCAGGCTTTGAAAACTGACTTGGGCCACTAATAACTCGGACATCTGAAGTAGCATTTCCCCCAATAAATCATATAAACTTTTGACTACTTCCCCCATCATTCTTACTCCTACTCATATCACCAATAGTAGACGCTGGTTCTGGTACCAGTGGAACCGTGTATTCAGCTCTAGCCTGCAATCTGGCCCATGCAGGAGCCTCTGTCGACCTAACTGTTTTCTCCTTACATTTAGCAGGTGTCTCCTCAATTCTTGGTATTATTACTTTTATTACTATAGTCTTTAGTACAAAACCAGCAGTCATATCCCAATACCAAACACCATTATTTGTTTAATCTTCCCCAACTATAGCCATATTACTATAATTACCAATCTCAGTCCAAGCAGCCAGAATTGCCATGCTGTTAAGAGACAGAAATCTAAACACTACTTTCTTTGACCCTGCAGGAGGAGACCGAATCCTATACCAACACCTATTTTGCTACTTTGCTCACCTTGAAGTCTGTATTCATGGCCTAACAGGGTTTGTTATAAACTCACATATCATTACATACTATTTAGGACAAAAATTGCCTTTCAGCTATCTGGGAATAGTATGAGTCATGTCCACTGGTTTTTTAGGAGTTCCCTTGTGGGCCCATCATATGTTTACCGTAGGGATAGCTGTGGACTCAGGAGCATACTTTGCATCAGCTACCGTAATTACTTCTATCCCTACAGGAGTAAAAGTATCTAGCTGATTAGCAAGTCTTCATTTAATTTTTCTTTTTCTTTTCATTTTTTTTTTTTTTGGCTGAGTTGGGTCTTGGTTGCTGCGCATGGGCTTTCTCTGGTTGCGGTGAGCGGCAGCTACTCTTCGTTGCGGTGTGCGGCTCTTTCATTGCAGTGGCTTCTCTTGTTGCAGAGCACGGCCTCTAGGCGCGTGGGCTTCAGTAGTTGTGGCTTGCGGGCTCTAGAGGGCAGGCTCAGTAGTTGTGGCACACGGGCTTTTGGCTCCGCGGCATGTGGAATCTTCCCAGACAAGGGCTCGAACCCGTGTCCCCTGCATTGGCAGGCGAATTCTTAACCACTGCGTCACCAGGGAAGTCCCTGGTTAGCAACTGTTCATGGAGGTAATACTATATGACCTCCCACTATATTATGAGTTTTAGGCTTTAGTTTTTCTTTTTACAGTAGGTGGTTTGACAGGAATCATCTTAGCCAACTCATCCCCAGACATTGTCCTCCAGGATACATACTATGTAGTAGCACACTTCCATGACCTAATGTCCATGGGAGCAGTCTTCACTATTATAGGAGGCTTCCTACACTGATTCCCACTATTCTCAGGTTATAAACTTAACTCAGCATGAGCAAAAAATCACTTCACCGGTATATTTGTAGTAGTAAATATGACTTCCTGCAGCACTTTCGTGGCCTCTCAGGGATGTCACTACGTTAGTCTGAGTACCCTGAGGCACACACAACATGAAATATTTTGTCTTTAGGCTCATTTATCTCAGTAGCAGCAGTAATGCTAATAATCTTCATACTTTGAAAAGCATTTGTGTCTAAACAAGAAGTCTTAGCAGTGGAAATTGCTACTCCTAACCTAGAATGGTTACACGGATGTCCTCCACCATATCCTATGTTTCAAGATCCTACCTATGTAAATGTAAAATAAGGAAGGACTCAAGTCCTTTTCAACCAGTTTCAAGCCAACACCATAACAATTATGTCTTCCTCAATAAATGAGATAAAAGTAAAAAGTGATGTAGCTTTGTCAAAGTTAAATGATAGGCTAAAATCCTGTGTATCACTAAGGCATATCAATTTCATCTAGGCTCTCAAGATACAACATCACCGATTATGGAAGAACTTTTACATTTTCATCATCACACATGAATAGTGATTTTTAAAATAAGTTCTCTAGTCCTCTATATCATTTCACTAATATTGACATCTACACTCATATGCATACAATAGATGCACAGGTAGAGAAAATGTGAACAATTTACTAGCTATTATTGTAATCTTAATTGCCCTATCATCACTGTGAATCCTTTACATGATACATGAAATCAATAACTCTTCCCAAACCATAAAAAACTATGGGTCAGTAATGATACTGAAGCTACAAATACACAGATTATGAAGATTTAAATGTTGACTCCTCTGTAATCCCCACATCAGAGCTAAAACCAGGAGAATAATGACTAATAGAAGTCAACAACCGAGTAGTTAGGGATAGTCAATGAATATTAGTTTCATCTGAAATTGTTGTACACTCCGGAGTTGTTCCTTCTCAGGCCTAAAAAGAGCTGCGATCCCAGGACGCCTAACTTCAAGAATCCTAATATCAACAGGACCAGGCCTATGTTGTGGACAAGAGAGCTCGTTTTCCTGAGTTCAAAGACAGGACAGAGGGATCTGGCTGAGATATGGGGTGAATCTGGAGCCCATGGGGATGCACTCTCCAAGCTCCAGTATAGGAATGGGGCCTCTAGGGTCCCAGGCCACCCACCACGCCCTCTCGAGCAGGATCTGGGCAACAATCCCTGTCAGTGATGAGGCAGCCCTAGCACTTGTCACACCCCGATGTCGTGTCCTATGTGGGCCCCATGCTCTTGGGACCACACCCCACACTCTGCAGGTCCATGATACAGGGTCCTTCATGCCTCAGGAGTAGAGACCACACAGCAAGCAGTTCCCTCCCCAACCAGCAGGAGGAGGGGAGGAGAGCAGGGGCACCAGGGGAATCTCACTCAGACAACAACACCCCAGCGGTGCCAGCGGGGACAGTGATGATGCAGATGAGGCACAGACCAAGAGATGGGACCAGAGGACCCAAAAGGCAGCTGGTCAGGTCCTGGCTCACCTGCACCCCGGACACCTTTGTCCCGCATACACCCCCTTCCTCATACACCCTCTCCTTAAATGCAGATTCTTCAGATGCAAACAGGCAGAGCTTCAGACTGAAAGTCAGCTCTTCCAAAATGACCCGTCAGCAAACACTGCAGGATTCCACTCCAGTGGGTGCCCTGGAGTCGACAACTCAGGGACTGAAGTGGATATCGGTGCCAGGGGCAGTGGGAGGGAATGGGGAATGAGACTTTCATGGTTGTGGAATTTTGGTTTTGCAAGATGAAAAGTTCTAGGGATGGTGGTGATGGCTCCACGAGAAAGTGAATATATCTGATGCCTCAGAAACGTGCACTTAAAATGGTGATGACGGTAAAGGGTATGTGACGTGTGTTTTATTTCACTTAAAATAAATTCTTAAAATAATGTCTTGTTAATTGAGATTCCATTTCGACTCCCCTTCGTCACAAATGTCGGAGGCCCAGACACAGTCCCCTACCTTAGGGGCCATCACGGTACCCTCACAGAGCACGTGGGAGACCATTCTTAGGGGGGCTAGTCTGTGCTCACCTGACCTCTGTCCAGGGGGACCCAGGCAGTGGTGACCCCCATAGATTAGACATATGATATGCTATAGTATTAATATGATACCACCAAGTGTTGTCACTCACCGGAACACAGAGCAGCAACCCACTCAAACATGCCTGACCTCATATGATTGTGACAGGATTAAGAGAAGAAAAGGAACCACAGGTTAATCAGGACAACACCCTTAATGCAGAGGTTGGAAATCTCAAAGGGGACAGGACACACTGCAGGCAAAGAGCGCATATGCGGTCTCCCCATACATGTGATCCTGACCCATGCAGGTATGGTGAGACCCACACAGTCCCCGCACCCTATACCTTGGGGCCACACATCCACACTCACCAGGGTGACCCACCTCCCCAGACCCCTCCACCTGGGTCACATGTCCACAGTCCCAGGGTGACCTCACCTCCCCAGACCCTGCACCTGGGGTCACATGTTCCCTTGGTCAGGACACCCTGGCTCTGCAGGGGGCTCCCCCAATGTGGAAACCAGCTGGGTCCCTGGGACCTCCTGGGATGGGAAAAAGCGTCAGGTGGGTCTCCTTTCCCCACACTTGTCCAAGAGGAGTCCTCCTCTTCTCACTTTGGTTCTGTGTGATTTTAACTGTTTTTAAAGCTTTCGTACTAGAGTTGAACACACGACCCTGGAGCTGGCATGCTCAGTCCTTTCTCGTCTCACTTACATGTTGAGAAAACTCACAGGACAGCAGGGCTGAAAGCCGAGGGGCAGCTCTGGACTCTGCTGAGTACGGACGGTAGACTGGAGGGAGAGCTCAGCAGCAGCCTCAGCTGTCACCCATCGGCCTTTTGCCCGATCTGCGTGCCCTGCAATCAATTCACCAGCTAAACCTGCTTCCCTATGCACCATGCACGTGCTGGTGAATTGGAATTATTGCCAGGTAGTCCTCCTGAGGATTCTCCATGAGCCCCAGGGAAGGTGAACCTTGCAGGGATTATGACTAAGGCCCCAACCATAGCACTGACCCTTGGGAGGACCAGGTCACCACACTCAGAAGAGAGGCTGTTACATAGACAAGCCCACCTCAGCTCCAGACCCCAGACATCTAAGCACTGACATTCAGATGCAGGCACGGAGCTTCCCAGTACTGAGGCCAGGCCGGGTCTCTACCCAGGTCCCCATAGTCCTAGCGTACACAGAACATGGTCAGGTCTAAATCTTCTTATTATAGACAACACATGGTCAGCTCTAAACATAATCAGTAGACAGGACATGCAGAGGTCTAAATCTACCATGTAGACAGAACTTGATCATGTTTAAACTAGCTTAGGGCTGATCTCATAGGAGGTACAGATCACACACATGGGTCTCTCATCTTTGGACACCCACATCAGGAAACTGAACAAAATCTTTGTCATTAAACACTTCAACAGGCAAAACAGAAATGTTTCCAATTTCTCTGGCCACCTGATGGTCAGGATCCACGGGCGAGCCACGAACTTCTTAGAGTGCAGCCCAGTCTGCTGCCAGGACAGACAAGAAGTGGCCTGATTCCAGCCTCCCAGGCTTCCAGAAGGAGGCGGCCACACTGGAAGCCCAGGCAGGAGAGTCCTGCATGGTCCGGGCCGGGAGATCCGGTCTGCCCATTCGGCTGGCCGATTCCGGGCGGGGCGCTCAGGGCCGCTGAGAGCCCTTCACTCAGGCCCTGCTTCCCTGCAGCGTGTGCGTGTGCGTGTGCGTGTGTGTGTGTGTGTAGAGGGGGCGGTGGCTGACGGCTCCCATGGCTCCCGTCCCGGGCACCGCGCTGTCTTCGAGGGGAGGCACGGGGAGAGGTAGGGGCACAGAAGCCGTTGGAGAGGAGAACCCACCGCGGAACTCCTTGCACACTGGCTCGCCCCACCCGGAGACCCGCCTGCCCATCGTGGGCCGCATGTCACCCCCCAGCCCCCACCCCCGAGGGCAGGGTGCCTGCTCTTTCAACAGCACAGGGTCTCACATGAAGGAGACCCAGTGGGGACTGTCAGCCCCACCCCCCAGCCCTGATGCTGTGTTTGGGGAGAATGAACCCCCTTGACTGGGCGATGGGACCCTGTGTGGAAAGAGGTGGCGGCCCCATCCAAGTCGGGGCCTGGCTGAGAGATGGGAACACAGGAGCCAAGTGCAGGGCCTGGAGGCCAGGTCAACAGGAGGGGCACCCCCAGCCTTGGCCGGGCTCTCCAACGGTGACATTGTTGCTTTAGGGGACCTGGGGCAGGCGACTGAATGTAATGGGAGTCTAAACTGGACCCTGAATGGGGCTTAAAGAAGGTGTGAAGGATGTTACTGAGACAGTGACAGTCATTGGAAGACAAACTCTGTGTCAGGATATCCTGCTCCATCCATTTAAATCCCTGAGATCTGTGACCTTTACGTGGCTACGCAGGATTGTTAGAGCAGCTGCGTGCGGATATATCTGGGGCACAATTCAGTCTGCAACCAACTTGCAAGTGGTTCCAGCAAACACACAGGTGTGCGCACGGGCAGGCACAGCACACACACAGACATATGCATGTGCACAGCACAAATATATTCACACACTAGCATGTGAACACACATGCACGCATATGCCCATGCACACACTAATGTGTGCAAGTGCACATACCTATGCACATGCACAGCATATGTATGCAAACAGGCACATGCACACGCATAACACACACACAGGGAATAAAGTGCATCCGTAAAGCATTAATTCCTGAACACAAGTGAAGCTGACATGTATTTTACCCTTTTCTTAGCCTTGATGTTTTCCACAACAAAAAGTTTAAGAAAAAAGTTAATGGCAGACAGGCCTGGCCCCGGAGGGGAGGGGAGCGGTGGGGGCAGAGCCGGGAGGGACCACGTGCCCCCGGAGCAAGGGGGAGGAAGCGAAAGAGAATTAGAGGCGGGAAGGGGAAGGGGAAGGAGACGCCAGGGAACGAGTTGGTTTGCTCATGTACGGCCCACCCCAGACGTCTGGGGTCCGGGGTCGAAGCCCACTTAAAGTACGTTCTTTTCTTCTTCGGTGAGCCTTCTCTTCCAGAGCATTCTTTGCGAGCTCTGCTGGCTTTACAGGAAGTGGGATCTGCGCCTCTGCTCCATCCCGGGTCGGGACAACCCCCTCCTCTCAACCGAGCTCCCTACCCTGGCAGGGGTCTCTGCTGTCTGGGGGCCCGGCTTCGGGGCCTGGACTGGAATGAGTGACGTGCGTTCGGGATGCGCAGCGGAAAGCGGGAGAGACAGTGGGTGGAAAAGGCAAAGGACGTTTTAGACGAATCTGATTCATCCTCTCTAACCAAGTCCCGCAACAGGTGGGAAGTTGGGAAGCGCTGATGATCCTGTGACGATACCACCCCGTGGATATTTCGTCTTAGAAAGTTAAAGGAGCTCCTCGGCCACAAAGTACTAACTTATGGAAGGCGGGGACCGTGGCACCTGGCATAGGCAATGTAATATTTTAACTCTGTTGAGAAAGGAAATGAGTTCCAAAGATATACATCTCTACCAGAAATGTTATTACCAGAGGCAGAAATAACACAAGCTACAAAGAACGTACTAAAATGTTTTAGAAAGCAGGAGAAGGAAATGGTTTAAAATATATTTAAATCCAACTAATAGCTCCTCAAATATGCAGGAGCAATTGGGGTCGGAAGGAAAGCGGGGTGTTTAGAAGCTTTGGGTGTGTTTAAATTTGGCGAGTTAACGGGAAGAGACCCTTATTCAAACTACTTTGGGAACTTTTACACCTGGTCCCTCCCACTTCCTTACCGGTATATTTTTCGGGGTAGAACGTGCAGAGATAAAACGTTTAAAATAAGTATAATACCTTTAAAGTCCTCAATACTTTGTATGCTTTGAGCTGCCTAGGCCAACAGAAGCTGTACCTGGAAATAATTCACACTGAACGTTCACTTGAATGTAAATTCAGTGCCGATTCTAAGTTTAAAATGATGTTCATTATAAATCTTTATTCCCCAAAGAATCATTTAATTGAAATAACATTGCACACTGTAGCACTGATGTCTTCAAAGTGAGTTTAGGATAAGAAAATTCAGTTTAGAATACCGTACTCCTAAAAGAAGGGTGTGATCACAGTTATCCACTAAGAGAGATGCAATACAAACCGGAAATAACCACAACTTGTAATTTCGGTTTTAAATATTTGTTTAATGTCTGTCTAAGGTCTCTCTCCCTAAAAAAACAAGAAAAAAAAATTAAAAAAAAAAAGTTAATGGCAAATGACTTTTGATTCATAGGACTTTCTGATGTTATTCCACAAATATTATGACAGCAGAAATGAATGTAGATATTACATGTGTCCACTAATGGATGGAGAAGAAAAACACAGTCCATCAATACAAGGGGATGCTATTCAGCCTAAAAAGGAAGGCAGTTCTGACACAGGCTGCAGCAGGGATGAACCTTGAGGGCATTATGCTCAGTGATGTAAGCTAGACACAAAAAAACAAACAGTGCTTGATCCACTCCTACAAGGCCCCTAGAGCAGTCGGAAACATAGAGACATAAAGTAGGATGTTGAGTGCCAGGGGCTGAGGGAGGGACAATGGGGAGTGAGTGTTTAATGGGGACTGTTTCAATTTTGCAAGATGAAAAAGTTCTGGAGGATGATGGTGGTCAGGTTTGCACAACAGTGTGAATTACTTCTTGACCCTGAAATGTGCACTTAAAAATGGTTAAGACAGTAAATTTTATGTTATGTATATCTGACCACAATTTTTAAAACTTTTTAAAAAACAACAGGAAATAGTCCATGAATACCACAAGATGTACAACTTCACTAAAACAGAGGGATTAAAGCCATAAGAAACATACCGTGCATACACCTACCAGAATGGCAGACGTGAAAGACATAGTATCAAATATCAGCAGGATGTGGAGCAATGGAAAGCCTGGTACGCAACGGGGGGATGCAACCACTTCTGAAACAATCGGGCCTCAGATAGCGAAGTCCCTGCACAGAGACCCACAGTGCTCCTCCCAGTTGAACACAAACCCACCAGCCCTGCACCAGGACACACGGACATGGACTCGCAGCCACAGGAGCCAAACCTGAAAGAACCTGAAGGCCATCACAGGCGGATGCAGAAATGAACCATGCACGCTCCTATGAAGGAATATTCCACAGCAATGGAGTACATTTTGTTTAAAGGTAGTAAAACTATAAAAATTATTTTTTTTTTAAAAAACTATATTTACAAGATGAAAGAATCTATAATTCTGGCACCTAGGGATTGTCGAATGCTCCTAAAAATAGATTGCTGTGGAAATGTTTATTATAGGGAAATTGACATATTCTCTAGGAGGGACGGGGTGAATGGGCCTGCTACATTTTCTACATTGAAGACATATACAGGTTTTGATTCTACTTCTGTTAAATCAAGTGGGGCTTCACTGGATTTCTGCTACTGCGGAGATAATCAAATTCTGGGTAGGAGTCAGGAGAAAATTAGTCATAGGTGTTCTTGTGTAATAATTACTGTTGAAAGTGTAAATGATCCATTTACCAGTAAGACTGAGAATAGAATAACTGCTACATTACTTCATATGAGATGATTGTCTGTGCTATTGCTCCTAGAGCTCCAGTGAGTGAGTATTTTGAACGTGAAGTTCATCCAGATCTGAGGATGGAATAAATGCCTAGGTGTGATATGGCTAATATAAATAATATGCCTACATTTATACCAATTAGTGGATAAGATATGGGAAGAGGAATTCATGTTGTGAGAGCCAGGGTTAAGGCTAGCATTGGGCCAATAATATATAAATTGATGATGTTGGTGGACATAGTGGTTCTTTAATAAGTAATTTGAATGCCTCAGCAATGGGTTGTAATCATCCATGGGGGCTGATGATTTTTGGTCCTTTCTGGATTTGTATATAGCCTAGGATTTTCCATTTAGTTAATATGAGGAATGCTATGGTGAATTAAATTGGGTAATTTGTGAAAGAATGTTGATTATAAACATATTCTTAGGAAGAGGACTTGAACCAGTGCAGAAAAAGTTTCAGTTTTACATAATTACCGGGCTCTGCCAGCATAACGAACCCTGTTCTACAGTAGGGTATGTATAAATTAATTGAATGTAGATTATATCATCATTTAGTTTGAAGACATTTTGTAAAGTAAGCCATATTGCTCTTGTCCTTTCATACTGGAAGAAATCTGCAATAGACAGAAACCAACCAGGATGACTCCAGTCTGAACTCAGATCACGTGAGACTTGAATCGTTGAACAAACAGACAATTAATAGCAGTTATACCATTGAAATGTCGTGATCCAGCATCAAGGTGAGAAACCATATTTCCCATATGAACTCCAGAATACAATTACACTGTTATCTCTAGTAAAACTTGTTCCATTGATCAGTGTTTTAGAAGAACAGGTGATAAAGCATTTTGACTAGCTGGCCTAAATTTTAATCACTCAGAAGTGGTTTTATTCTCCAAAAAATAAATGGCGCACGGGCTCAAGACACACCGGCTTCAGTAGTTGTGGCGTGCAGACTCAGTAGTTGTGGCCCACTGGCTTAGTTGTTCCGTGGCACGTGAGATCTTCCCGGGCCGGGGATCGAACCGGGTCCCCTGCATTGGCAGGCGAATTCTTAATCACTGCATCACCAGGGAAGTCCCCTTTTAAGAAGTCCCCTTTTAAAGGGAGAATCGCAGTCTCCCTTTTAATATACCTTAAGCCCAAAGAATCCATGGAAAATGGTTACAGAAAATAAGACAATAAAATATGGTAAGGACTATAACAGAAGCATATAGTACACAGTTCATATAGACACATCCCAAGCAGTTACAAAGTATATTAAAAGGGAGGCTGCAATTTTGAAAGAATAAGAAAAATTATACCCACAAACTCCCAATCTTTCCTGAAACGTTGCAATCTGAAACCCTATTGTAGGAAGCAGAAGATTTCAGGAGACATTCTACAAATGAAGGACTCCAAACCCTGTGGTTGCATAAGGAATTCTGGAAGGAAGGTATCCTCACCCAAGGAGAGCAGGTTCCTGTACTTCTCTAACATCACAACCCTGTACAATTCCCATTGATCGTGGTCCAGGCATTCTCACTCCTCTTGAGAGAAATCTATGGCCACATTCTGGAATGTCAGCAATCCCTGAAATTAAAAGTACACATGCCATGTGGCCACGGGAAGAGTTCATAATGTGACCCAAGCAGAAAACAGCAAGTTTAGAGAACTGCTTTTAATTTAGAAGAGTGTCTTCAATTATCCACTAATATATATATATATATATATATATATTTTTTTTTTTTTTTAACAAAGTAACTTTCTCTACCTTATTTCTAACTACAAGAAAAGAGTATGGCATGTGATCCAAAAAACCAGTATAGAGACTATACTTGTCTGGAAAAGAAATGATAAAATAATGGTTTCAACACAGGCATATGCATTTTTGAGTGTTTTATTTATATCAAACTGGATAAAATGTGTGTACTTCTCATACAGAAAAGACATGTCGAGGTAGAAAAGTACCTTTCAAGTATTCATGGGTACACAAGTACACTGGGGAGATTGTAAAAGTGCAGATTGTGATTCAGTAGGTCCGGTGGGCCTGAGTTCTATTTTTTTAACAAGCTCATTTTTAACTAGTGATGCCACAGTCTCTGATTCATTAACCACAACTGTGAATATCAGAGACATAACTAGAAAGGTAAAAATTCATATTTAATTTTGAACGTAAAGGGTTTTATGGATTTTACACCTTTAATAGAATAGTGAGCACAGCAGCAACAATCATTTGTGAATATTTACTATAGACTGTGTATCTTTCTAACTTTTTCGTGTAGGATTCCAGGAAAAAGACCTGGGCTGCGGCCACAGTGGGCGTGGCCCCCAGGCCGGGCCGCCCCTCCAGGACCCCCGACGGGGCCCTGCGCTCCTGGCGGCTCCCTCCCCCGCCGCCCCGCTCCCTCCCGGAAGGCCTCGGGGCAGAGCGGTCCCACCCACTGCGCGCTGAACAGAGCCCTCGTTTCCTCAGAGCTGGAACTCCCGGCTCAGGCGGGGTCTCTTCCCTCCACCTTCACGGAACTGCCCCGGAGCCCAAGGGGAGGGCGACCTCACTGAGGCTGCCGGCTCTGGAGGTGCCCCGGCGGCTGAAGCCGTGACAGTCGCGGGGACGGTGGGCCCGGTAAGTGGGCGCCGACCCTCCGCCTGGTCCGTTGCCCGGGCGGCAGCGCAAGACCAGCTTCTGAGGGGCAGGGGTTCGCTGCCACCCGCTGCTGCTGTGCAGAAAGAGTGGCCCCCAGCGTCTGGTCCTGAGGAACTTCGGTCCCTCCTCTCGCCCCTGCCCTCGGCCTGGCTCGAGAGGCCTGGTGGGCGTGGGGAGGGGGTCGGCCTGAGCGTCCTGAGGGGAAACGGGGCAAGGGAGGCGCAGGGTCCGGCTGCAGCGTCAGCGCCCCTCCTCCCGACTGCGGGGAAAGTGGCTGAAAACTCCTCCCGAGGCGCGCAGGCCCCTTATTCAGCCGAGTCCCTCTGCGCTCCTTCCTCCCTGAGCTAAAGTACCGGGGGGAGGGGACAGGGCAGGGGACTGGCGCAGGTAATGGGGAACATCAAAAGGTGATTGTTAACTAAGGAAAACCAGCTCTCCCAAGGTGAGGAATGTGGCACTTTTCTTTGCATGGGCTCACTGAAATCCTTCCTTTGATATGTACCTCAGCTCTCTGGGGCCTGCATTCTGTATTTGCATATCCTGAGTGCCTCAGGGCCCGCCGGCTCACATTGGAGGCCTGCAAGTGCTGAAGACTGTGACATCCTTTGTTTACTGATATGGCAAGAAACATTCCATTTCCCACAGGCTTGAGGGGCAGACAGTGAAAAAAAGTCGGAGAATCTCACTCGGCATGTACTTTGGTTTACATATAGACA
This sequence comes from Balaenoptera acutorostrata, assembly GCF_949987535.1. Lineage (NCBI taxonomy): Eukaryota > Metazoa > Chordata > Mammalia > Artiodactyla > Balaenopteridae > Balaenoptera > Balaenoptera acutorostrata. The sequence goes on from NC_080079.1 coordinate 70,146,007, forward strand.
ATATTTATACTTAACTGTGCTAATAGAGGTTCTCAAGTCCAATCAACTTGTACTACTGCCCTCTATGTATCAATTTCATCCATATCATAAGATAAATGCTTATAGAATTGACAACCCATTTAAATAGGATAATGATTTTTAAAGGAAACATAATAGAAATATAACAACAAAACCTTTACCACTAAAGGCTGGGTCTGGAACAACCTAAATAAATGTTCCATTGTTAAAATATTGAAAGATGTATTCAATAGAAATATCAACAAAAATGACAAATAATAAGGGAAGCAGAATGTTGAAATGTTCTATCTTTATCATTAAAGTGGCAGAAAATCATTTATTAGTAGGCACTGGGGGCAGAAGATGCCTGATTTTATACCTTTGTCATATTTGTGCAGTTGTTTCAACAAGTAACTTAAAGACAAAATGGAAAAACAAGGAGGTTTGTGCCTGAGATCATGTTGATGTGAAACCAGGGATGGCCACCTTGTGCCAGGTGAGTTAAGTTTACCTGGCAGGTAGACCGCAGAGCTCCTGGGAAGCAAGGGTTGGAATTTTTCTGCTGGGTGCCCCTTAGGTTCTGTGACTTGACTGACTGACTGTGAGTCATGTTTCGGGAAAGACCTGATCACAGGAAAAGGGTGGGAATAGAGTGCTTTGGGGAGCAGCTAACAACATTCATCACAGCTCACGGCCTGAATGAATTTTAAAGAAACAGGAAAACAAATGCTTCTTATGGAATCAGAGAATGTGAGGGCTGGACAATCCCAGAAAATGAGGAACACCCATCCCATTTTCCAGATGACAAAACAGAGGTCCAGCAAGGTGAAATCCCTCACCCAAGTTGCACCCGTCTCTCCTCCCCACTACGTGGTTCATGACAGCAGGACTCTTCCTGTCTTGATCACTGCTGAACCCCAAAAAGGGACAGGCATCTAGGAGCTGCTCCAAAAATTTGGGTTGACTGTGGGAACAATGCTATTTCTTTCTTTCTCACTCTTATTCAGGATTGTGCCAGAAACTCCCCAGGTTGCAATGTAATTCGATAAATGTAAATATTAATTGAGTTTTGTTGTGATGAGGACTTAGGCTTTGAAGGTAACAGACTTGGTTCAGATCTTGGTTCTGCCACTCCATAGCTGTTTGGCTTTGGGAAAATTACTAAAGCTCTCTGAGATTATTTCCTCCTTTGTAAAGTGGGGATAAATCTATCTGAGCCAGCAGAGCACCTGCATGAGAGATGTGCACTAAATATTGGTCTTTCTCACTCTCCTACGCCATCTCTCTGTTCTTCCCAGAGAAGCTGTACAGAAGGATATAGTACTTTTTTAAAATAGTTAACTAATTAATTAATTAATTAATTAATTAATTTGTTTTTGGCTGCGTTGGGTCTTCGTTGCTATGCGCAGGCTTTCTCTAGTTGCGGCAAGCGGGGGCTACTCTTTGTTGCGGTGCGCGGGCTTCTCATTGCGGTGGCTTCTCTTGCTGCGCTTGTTGTGGAGCACCGGTTCTAGGCGCGCGGGCTTCAGTAGTTGTGGTCTGCAGGCTCAGTAGTTGTGAGGCATGGGCTTAGCTGCTCCGCGGCATGTGGGATCTTCCCTGACCAGGGCTCGAACCCGTGTCCCCTGCCTTGGCAGGCAGATTCTTAACCACTGCGCCACCAGGGAAGTCCGATATAGTACTTTTTAAAGAGAGGTTTGAATTTATTTCAGATTGTGTACATTTTTCTTGTAAAAAAGATTATTCCACTATAGAAACATAAACACGCAAAACCACTCCAAATGCAGTATTCTACGGTTTAGATATTATCAGTCACATTTTATAATTAATTGGGCAATTGCCAAAGCACTAGGTACTGGGGCGTAAGACGTCTCAAATCTGGGGTGACCCCACCCCAATTTCAAGAGCAGGGTGTGCTTTTCAAATCCATGTTTCATCTGCTCTTTGTTTCTCATCCATCCTCTGTGTCTGCCTTTCTCAAGAAGGCTCAGATCCTCGGCTTTCACACCCTCCCGGCTGGCTGTGCCCCAGCTCCCGGCCTGGAACCTCTGCGTGCCTGGTTGTGCCTGCTCCCCCTGTGCATCACCAGCTTTGCCAGGGAGCTGCTGTGTCGTGCACTGCTTGCTGTACCCAGAGTACCTGGACCCTTCTGGTACATGAAGTGCACCCTCCTCACCATGTGTGCAGCCCATCCCCTTACCTTATATCCTGCCTCTAAGCCAGGCTTGGGGGTGACTACAGTGTGCATTCAGCTGTGTGAGGTGCTGGGATCAAAGTGAAGTTCCCAACTTTTGAAGTGGCCGGCTTGAGGGGCACACAGTGATTTAAAGTCGGGTCACCTGACTTAAAGGGGGGACTGATTGATTTAAAGCCAAGGCAGCTGACTTAAAGCCTGCGTCCCTCAGCTGCAGGACGAGACCAACTTTGGCAGTGCACAGGTTCGCTCCAAGCCAGCACTGCTGTTCAGGAAGAGATTCCAGTAGCGCCTTAGTGCAGGGGGACTTGGTCCGTTGTCTTGCCCCTGCCCTCAGAGGGGGGCCACCTGCTCTTCTGGAGAATCAGGGAGGGGGAAGTGCAGAGTCCCGGCTGGAGTTGCGGCACCGCTTGTCTGATGTCAGGGAAAGGGGGACAGGGCTGTGTGGTGTCCTGGGGCTGGACTCACCAGGTCGACTCAGGCTCTCAGCCTCCTAACCTCCCCCCCCACACACTCCACAAGAGTTTCCAATAATATGTAATTGCGCCTTAGGTTCTCGGTCTTCAAACTCATCCCCAGGCTCCCAGGTCCCTTGATTCAGCCAATTCCTCTGTGCTCTTTCTTCTATTAGATACAGTCCCAGAGGGAGGGGCTGGGGGATGGGACTGGAGGGATGCCGGCAGCACTGGCCTCAGCTGACTAAAGAGATCCGGGGCCTGCGCTATCACACATGTGCGAGGACCCTTAAGGCGGAATCGAGGGGGCCAGTTAGAGGCAGTCTTTGCTGCCTCAAGTGAGTATGGATCACCGTCGGGTGGGGGGCACGCTGACCCCTGAGAAGTACTGTTAGGAGGAAGTGTTCCTCCCTCGGCTTCAAGGACGTGGGTGGGCTTCAGGGCTCCAGTTCCCCTCCAGGCCTCCAGGTCCGACTGCACCGCAGCGGCCTTGCAGACCCGCCTTCCTGTCCCAGAACTTGCCAGGCTCCAGAAAGAATCCAGACAGCAGAGATGGTGCCTGAGGGCTCCAGCTTGAAAAGTGCTGTCCCTGGGGACCCAACAGTGGAGGGAGGAAGGGTGAAGGGAGTGGGGTGGGGTGGGGTCGGGAGGGGTGGCTGCCCTGGGAGACGTTGAGAGAGAAATATCGCCCCCCACACCCCCTGCCCCTGCAACTGACCCATTGATGCCATAGGATCTCAGGGCCTTTTAGTCAGAGATGCCTCTGCTTCTTTACTCCTGTGTTCAAAACTATGCAAAACCAACTCTTCATCCTCTTGCTGCCTTGCCAGGACTTTTAAAGCACTTTTCTTTTGAAGCACTCGTTCCCTAAACTGCAGTTTGGAGCTGTCCCAGCTATTTAAAAGTGTTCTCCTTAAACGGAGACTAAATCCTACTCTTTGGGAAAAACGGCCTTCACTTCACTGGAGATCGTCTTTTCTGCCCATTCCTTCTTTCTACTGCCCTCTTAAGAACCCCTGTGCTCAAAGAGTTTGGTGATTTATTTTTTGCTTGATGTCAAAAAGAAACCTTCCCCATGCACCCCAAAAAGCTTTCCTGGAACATAGGTGTTTCACAACCATGACAGTGTTTTGCAGTTAGTATACACTGGGTAGAGTGCCTAGAAATCCCTCCAAGAGCCAGAGGTGAGCAGACCTTTACTTATTTGATTGGATGCCCTTCAAGTTTAGGAAGGTCCCATTCTTATGACCCAGCAGGTAAGACAGAGCCCTGGATGGCTGTGGCTGTGATTAGATAATTTCTGATGATTTTATTTCCCTTACTGAGCTGCTGCTTCTAGGTTAAATTCATTTTATTACCTGTCCATTTTAAAAGAAAGGCTGACAAAGTCACTGTAATAGGTCAGGAGTCTGAACTCAGGGTTGGTCAAAGGTACTCACAGGGAGGAAGGTGGATCAAAATAGGTGGGTAAAATAGGAGGGTTGGCAAGTACAGCCAGGACACCCGTGTTCATCATGCATACTAATAAAGGCCAGAATCTCCTCATTTATCTCTGGTGGGAAGTTCTGATGGTTTCACAGGATCAAACTCAAATCATATTCAAACTAGGGGATTTCCCTGAGCATAAAAGGAAGTATCCGTCCCTAGCAGGAGTCGCTGCAGAGGAATAAAGCTGTAGATGTAGAGAACGGACCTGAGGACACAGGGAGGGGGAAGGGTAAGCTGGGATGAAGTGAGAGAGTGGCATGGACATATATACACTACCAAAGGTGAAATAGATAGCTATTGGGAAGCAGCTGCATATAGCACAGGGAGATCAGCTCAGTGCTTTGTGACCACCTAGAGGGGTGGGATAGGGAAGGTGGGAGGGAGACACAAGAGGGAGAGGATATGGGGATATATGTATACGAATAGTTGATTCACTTTGTTATACAGCAGAAGCTAACACAACAAGGTAAAGCAATTATACTCCAATAAAGATGTTAACAACAACAACCAAAAAACCCCCAAAATCTAAGTCAATCAAGCCAACGGAGACAATGTATGTGTTTACAGTTCAAGAACTCCACAAGGGAATCCTTTATTCTGTAGGCAATGAATGGTCCATTCGAAAAGGAAAAAACTTTCTAAAATGTTGTCTTTCCATTTATTGTTCAGAACATCATTTTTATACCTCTGCATTTCTTACTATTCAAAGCCAAGTCACGTGAGTTACAGGGAAGCAGCTGATGGATTTAAAGTTGGGTCACTTGATTTAAAAACCAGTGGCAGTTGATTGATTTAAATCCCGGTCATATGACATGAGGAGGGGGTGCTAACAACTGCTTTTTCATCTCTGGCTCAGAATATCATATTTACCTTGGTTTTTCTTATGATTTAGAAAACTTGAGCTGTCTCTCCTTGGAATCATCAGGAGAAAAATACAGTATTTCAGGTTCATTCTTGAAACCAACTTCTCACGGTTAAGGTGTATTGGTTGAAAGATCTTCCTTCTTCAAGAGATTCCAAACCTCTGTAAGACACTTCATTGTAATTGGAGAAAAAAGAAGAATGAATTCAGGCCAGCAGCTGCAGGAGGCCAAGGCAGCCCCCAGGACTAGGGAAGGAGGAGGAGGAAGGGCTGAGAGTTGCCATTAGAGCAGTCAACCTCCAGAGGGCGCTGAAGCACCGGCAGAGCCCACCTGCCACTCCCAGTTTGGCACTCCAGGTTCAGATTTGGGTTTGGAGATGGGGTTGCTGTAACCCCAAGGAGGGGAGCAGAGAGGAGGACTTGATTACCGGTCTCCTCTGACTCTCTGACCCAAATTGCCTGGCTTCACAGGGGGGACAGGGTTTTGCTTTCAGCAAACTGATGGGGCACTTCCAGGCTGGTCGGGTTGCCCAGTGGCCCGACAGCCTGACAGGCTGGCTGCGGTGTGACCGCCCTTTGTTTCTCCAGAATCTGTGCATCAGGAGGTGCATGGGTGCGGGAGCCCATCCACCGCCCCTCCCCCCAAGGGGGATGGCACCTTCCCTGGCTGTACCGTATGATCACCAGGTACTTGAAATGAATGCAAGGTTTTTGACTTCAAGGGAAAACCCACATAACTGCTTCTGCCTCATAATGTGTGGGATTCACTATAATGGAAGGACAGTATAAAGAACAGGTAGAAAACTCACCTGTTGGTCTCCATGTAGGAGTTTATTTTGCATGGATCCCCCCTACGTGAGTAGATAGCAGAGGTTTATTTTTGTTCCCATGTGTGTAGTTGTGGCAGAGGATGTAGGTATGGTGATTTGAAGCCCTCAAAGAAATATTCTCAGAACTCTCAAGATTTCTCTTGATCGGAACCGAAAGAGACCTGGAAAAGGAGGAAAAGAAAAGGAAGAGGGAGAAAGAATGACTGTTGTTCAATAAAGTCACCTTCCTGGTTGATTGTTCTGTCTTCTCATTTCTTTTAACTTCTATGTATGTCTAATGGAATAATGTAGAAAGGCTGATTTTTATGCTTTAAAAGATTTTACATCACAAAGAAACTAGAAGTGGCTAACAGAACTTATTCAAATCAATTTTGCACAGAGACTTTGATATTAAATTTGTATACTAAAAGGGGTTTATCCCAATTTTCTCTTTCTTTTTGAGTGAATATTTGTAACATATTTTTGTAGATAATAATTTATCCTAGATATACAAAATTGTGAGAACGGGTACCATTTTTTTTACCACTTAAATGATTTCTTTTAAATGAATAGATTGTACATTTTAAATGCCAATGTTGTGTCTTACGTGTTGTTTTTTTAATTCCTTGATTTCCAAAACTTGTGTTTATTTAATTGATTTCTATCTAATAATCTGTCTCCCCTTTATTCTTTGTTACTTTATATTTTATTGATCTATAGTTAATTTACATTATTATATTAGTTTCAGAGGTACAACATAGTGATTCATAAATGTTTAGGTTGTTCTCCATTTATAGTTATTATAAAAGAGTGGCTATATTCCCCATGCTATACAGTACATCACTGTAGATTATTGATTTTATACATCGTGGATTGTACCTCAAAATCTCCTACCACTATTTTGCTCCTCCACCCTATCTCTCCCTGCTGGTAACCACTAGTCTGTTCTTTAATCTGTGAGTCTGTTTTTTTGTTGTTATTGTATTCAATTTTTTAGATGCCACGTGTAAGTGATAACATACCATGCTTGTTTTCTCATACCATACCATGCTTTTCTTCTCATAACATGCCATGCTTGTTTTCTCTGCGGCTTATTTTACTAAGCATAATACCCTCCAAATCCATCCATGTTCTTGCAAATGGCAAAATTTCATTTTTTGCTGAAGTCATCATAAAAAATCTTTTTTATCCACTAAGCTATTGATGAACACTTAGTTTGACTCTATATCTTGGCTATGGCAAATAACACTGTTATGAACATTGGTGTGCAGTTATTTTTTTTTTTGAAATAGTGTTTTTGTTTTCTTCTGATATACCCAACAGTGAATTTGCTGGATATTATGGTAGTTCTATTTTTAGTTTTTTGTGGAACCTCCATTCTGCTTTCCACAGTAGCTGCACTACTTCACATTCACATCAAGAGTGTACAAGAGTTTCCCTTTCTCCACATCCTCACTAACCTTTGTTATTTATGATCTTTTGGATGACAGCCATTCTGACAAGACTGAGGTGATATATCTCATAGTTTTGATTTGCATTTTACTGCCGATTAGCTATGTTTAGCATCTTTGTGAGTTCTGGCTGTCTATATGTAGTTTTTCCTTGGAAAAAATGTCTATTTAGGTCTTCTCATTTTTTTAAAAAAGGATTTTGGGTGTTTTTTTGATATTGAGTTGTATGTGCTATTTCTGTAGTTTAGGTATGAACCCTTGCTTGGTCATCTTTTTTGATGTTAACCTCTTATCATGTGCAAATATTGTCTCTCCCTCAGCAGGTTGTCTTTTCATTTTGTCTTTGGTTTCCTTTGCTGTGCAAAATCTTTTAAGTTTAGTGAAGTCCCATTTGTTTATTTTTGCTTTTGTTTCATTTGCCTTAGTAGACTGAACCTAAAACCGTTGCTATCATTTATGTTGAAGAATGTTCTATATTTTCCTCTAGGGGTTTTATGGTTTCTGGTCCTACATTTAGGTCTTTATTCAGTTTTGCATTTATTTTATATATGGTGTGCTAAAATAATCTAATTTTATTCTTTTCCATGTAGCTGACCAGTTTTCCCAGTACCACTTATTGAAGAGACAGTTTTTTCTCCATATTGCCTGCTTTGTCATAAATCAATTAAATATAAGTGTGTGGGCTTATTTCTGGGATCTCTATTCTATTCTAGTGATCTTTGTGTCTGTTTTTGCTCTGGTACCTTTCTCTTTGATTACTGTCACTTTGCAGTATAGTCTGAAGTCAAGGTGCGTGATGCCTCCAGCTGTGTTCTTTCTCAAGATTGTTTGGCTATTTGGGGTCTTTGTGTTTCTATACAAATTTTAAAATTACTTTTTCAAGTTCTGTGAAAATGCTTTGGTATTCTGATAGGGATTGCATTAAATCTGTAGATTGTCTTTGGTAGTATGGTTATTTTAACAGTATTAATTCTTCCAGTCGATGCACATACTATATTTTTCCATCTTTTTGTGGTGTCTTCAACTTCTTTCACCAATGGCTGATAGATTTCTGAGCACATGTCTTTTACCTGCTTAGGTGTGTTTATTCCTAGGTATCTTATTCTTTTTGATGTCATTGCATATGGTATAGTTTTCTTAATTTTTCTTTCTGACAGCTTTGAGTTTTGTTTTTTCTTCTTTTTCTAATTCCTTCAGGTGTAATGTTAGGTTGTTTATTTGATATTTTTCTTGATTCCTAAGAATAAGCTTGTATCACTATAACTTCCCCCTGTGAACTGCGTTGGCTGTGTCCTATAGATTTTGGATCATTGTGTGTTCATTTTCATTTGTCTTGGGTATTTTTAGAATCCCTCTTTAATTTCTTCAGTGTTCCTTTCTTCCCTTTTATTCCCTTCATCTGTGATGCGAGGACTATCTTTAATATTATGTTTGGATTTCTTTCAGTTTTGTGTATGTGTGTGTGTGTGTGTGTGTGTGTGTGTGTGTGTGTGATTATTTAAGTTGCTGAGCTCTTAATTTCACATGGACACTAACAACCCTGCATTGTTACTCTGCTCCCCCACAGTTACTGAATTTGACCTTATATTTTACATCTACTTGTTTTGTGTGTCCCTTAACTTCTTATTGTGAATATAGATGATTTTATTACTGTTTTTTTTTCATCCTTCCTATTAGCTGTGTCCATGGTTGATTTACTACCTTTGATGAATATTTGCCTTAACCAATGAGGTTTTTCCTTTAGTAAGTTTCCTTTCCTAATTTTTTATGTTTCAATCGTGACCTTTTCTTTTTCACTTAGAAAAGCCCCTTTAAGATTTCTCATAAAGCTGGTTTGGCGATGCTGAGCTCTTTTAGTTTTGCTTCTCTGTAAAACTTTAGATCTCACCATCAAATCTGAAGGAGAGCCTTGCTGGGTAGAGTATTTTTGCTTATAGGCTTTTCCCTTTCATGACTTTATATATACCATGCCACTCCCTTCTGGCATGCAGAGGTTATCCTGAAAAGTCAGCAGATAACTTTATGCAACTTCCCATGTTGGTAACTTGTTGCTTTTCCTTTGCTCCTTTTAATAGTGTCTTTTTATCTTTTTTTTTTTTTTCCATTTTCATTACAATGAGTCTTGGTGTGGTCCTCTTTGGGTTGATCCTGTTTTGGCCTTACTGTGTTTACTGGACTTGGATGTCTGTTTTCTTTCCCAGGTTAGGGAAGTTTTCAACTCTTATGTCTTCAGGTATGTTCTACATTGCTTTGTCTTTCCTTTTTGCTTCTGGGACCAGTATAATGCAAATATTAATACACTTGATGTTGTTTCACAAGTCTGTTCAACTTTCCTCATTTCATTTTAATCTATTGTTTTACCGTTCATCTTCAGTGATTGCCAGTACTCTGTCCTTCAGTTTTCTGATTCATTCCTCTGTATCATTTAGTCTACAGTAGTTTCCTTTAATGTATTTTTCATTTCAGTTATTGTATTCCTCATCTCTGTTTTGTTGTTCTTTAATGGTCTAACTCTTTTTAAAAAAATTCTAACTTCTTGCTCTGGTCGTCCATTCTTCTCCTGAGTTCTTTGATCATCTTTACAGTCATTACCTTGAACCCTTTGTTGAGGAGATTGGCTATCTCCACTTCACTTAGATCTTCTTCTGAATTCTTATCTTGGTCCTTCATTTGGATCGTGTTTCTGTGTCACCTCATTTTTCTTAACTTCCTGTTTTTATTGCTATGTGTGTAGTAGGTTCGTTACATTTCCTGACCTTGGGGAAGTGGCCTTTTGTAGGAGCTGTCCTATGGGTCCCAGCAGCCCCCTCTCCCCTGGTCACTAGAGCTATATATTCTAGGTGTACCCCCTATGTGGGCTGCTTGGGCTCTTCTGCTGTGGTGGGCTGACTACTGTGGGTAGTCTGGTAGGCTTGGCTGCCCCCAGACTGCTTGTTTGCCAGGCTCTGCCTTGTATGGAGGCTGTCTGTGCTGCTTGGTGAGACTAAATCATAAGGCAGCTGGCTGCACAACTCTGGGGGACACCAAATCTGGTGCTGGTTCACGTATGGGTAGAATTGCAGTCCAGGTGATATCAGGGCTAGTGCCCAGTCACTGGTTCTGGGGCTATGCTGGCTACAGGGAGGAAGAGACAGGTTCTGTGTTCTGGCTGCAGGGCCCAGGAGCCACAGAGTTGGTGTTGGATCACTGTTTCTGACCTAGCTCTCTGCAGGGCCGGGGGTATCCCTAATCTTGTGTTGGCATTCTGATGGGCAGGGTCAGGACCCAGCTGAGTCCATGGCTGCTTCTGGCCTGCAATTAAGTGTCCTGGTTACACAGGCTGCTGGGCTGTGGTATTCCTGGAGCTGGTGTGTGCCTGTTGGTGTATGAGGCTGATCCCACTGCTAAAGCAGGTTTGCTGTTGGGTAGGTCCAAGCTCCATCCAGTCCCTGTGCAGTTACCACCTGCAGATGGTGAGGCTGACTCCAAGGCCAGAGCAGGCTCACTTGTCAGAGGGGCCAGGGACTCTGGGGCTGGTGCCTGTCCACTGAGGTGTGGAGGCTGGTCCTGGGGCTTTTGGTGGCTGGACCCATGTCCAGGGGCAGCTGTGCACTGAGAGGATCTGAAGGCAGCCTGTTTGCTGGTGGATGGGGCTATGCCCCTGCTCAGTTAGTTGCTTGGCCTGCAGCATCCTAGTACTTGTGTCTGTAGTCTGGTGGAAATGGGTGGGGCTCGGTCCTGAGGCTGATAAGCTACAGGGAGGATTCTGAAATTATGCTTGCTGGTACCAGCGTCCACGAGGTAGAAGGAGCTCCCCCAAATGGCTGCTGCCAGTGTCTCTGTCCCTGAGGCTGTGCTGTAGTTGCCTCTTGCCTCTCTGGGAGACTCTCCAAGATCAGGAGGTAGGTGTGACCTGGGATCCTTTCAAATGACTGCTTCTGTTCTGATTCTCAGATCATGTGGGATTTTGTGAGCATCTTTTAAGAGTGGAATCTCTATTTCCCACAACCCTCTGGCTCTCTGGAAAATAAGCACTACTGGTCTTCAAAGCCCAACTTTCTAGGAACTCTTCTTTCCACAACAGGATCCCTGGGCTTGGGAGCCTGATGTTGGCTTCATACCCCTTGCTACCTGGGAGCACCTCTGAAATTGTAATTATTCTCCCATTTGTGGGCCACCCACTTGGTGGTATGGGTCTTGACTCTATTGAGATTTTGCCCTTCCTTTCTGTCTTGTCGAGGTGCCTTCCTTATATCTTTAGCTGTAAAACATCTTTTATGGTAGGTCCCGGCCTTTTTCATCAATTGCTGTTCTGTAAACAGTTGTGACTTTGGTCTGCCCATGAGAGGCATCAAGCTCTGGGTCTTTGAATGCTACCATGGTGGACAATCTCTCTACTTCATTCTTAAATCATATTATTTAAGTTTTCTTACTATCTTATTTGACTAGCAACAGTTTGAAATTTATTATCACTCATGTTTACTTCGCCTGTTTAAAAAAATTGAATAGTGCATCCATTCAGTTTGAAATGAAGGTAGTGACCTGTGAATTTCCATACCTCAAAAATCAAGGATAGGACAAAAGCCTTTTCTACTTGTGTTACCCTCAAACTCTGCACCCCACCCCAGCCTGGGGATTAACCTCTTGCACCCATGCTCACCTTCTGTTTTCGGACCATTAACCATCATTGCATCTGTATGTGTGTTGACAAAGTGAACTCTAGTCTTTGCAGTTTTTGTGTTTTGTTTTTTGGTTTAGGGAACAGTCCTACTATGAATGTACATTTACTGCTCTACTGAAGTTCATATATAAACCTGTCAAGCACATTACCAGAATTGGAATTGCTTGTATATACACTTTGATAAATTTTAGAGACAGTGGTAGAACAGAAGTAAATTGTATTTCAAATGCCACAATATTCTCACACCATGAAAACCCTTCCCTTTTTAATATATTTGTGTGTAGTTTATCTTTATGCCCATACTATATTTCCCAGAGATGGGTAAGTGTTATGTTTCTTGCTGGCACATTTACCGTATTGTTCAAAGTCAGGCGTTTAGTGGTTTTAGCATGATCCTATTTCCATGAACTCGCAAATACAAGATCTTCTCTCACACTGTCTTTTACTCCCTGCTGTTTTATATTGCCCTCCTAATTCTCAGTCCTGGTCTTTCTTTATGTTCTTCATCAACCTGGATAGGTTATACTATTTTCTCCCTTATTCAAGACCAATAGAATAGAATAGAATACAACACCCAGAAATAAACCCTGATATATGGCCAAATGGTTTTTGACAAGTTGCCAAGACTTTTCAAAGTAGAAAGGATAGTATTTTCAACACATGGTGCTGAGAAGTCTTGTGGACAACATGCAAAAGAAGGAAGATGGACCCTTACCTAACATCATATGCAAAAATTAATGAAAACGTATCAAGAAACTAAATATAAGACCTAATAATATAAAAAGTCTTAGAAGAAGATACAGGACAAGAGCTTCATGATATTGGATTTGGCAGTGTTTTCCTCCATATGAAACGAAGGAACAACAAAGGTACAGCTAACAAAAAAATAAACAATTTGCAGTACATAAGTTAAAAAAAAATGTGTGTCAAAGAAATGTAAACAGAATAAAATGGCAACCCACAAGATGGGAGAAAATATTTCAGAGCCATCTATCTGACAAGAGATTTCTATTCAGAATATACAGAGAACTCCTACAACTGAACAAAAAGCAAACAACCTGATTCAAAAATGGATAAAAGACTTGAATAGATGGTTCTTCAAAAAGATGTACAAATGACTAAGCACTTGAATAGATGCTCCATATCACTAAATGCATGTTTATATATTTGTGTGCATGCATACACACACAAGCACACACACACATACACAAGCAGAAAACAACTATTGGTGAGGATGTGAGGGAGTTGGAACCATTGTGCTATGTCAGAGGGAATGCAGAATGATACAGCTGCTTTGCAAAAGAGTATGGCAATTTTTCAGATATTGAAAAATAGAATTACTACATGATCCAGGAATTTTACTATGAGGTATACCCAAAGGTATTGAAATCAGGGTCTTAAAGAAATATTTGTACTCCAGTGTTTAGAGCAGTAATAATCACAGTAGCTAAAATATGAAAGCAACCTAAGTGTTCATCCACTAGTTCCTGGATAAGCAAAGTGTGGTATACCCATACAATACAATATTATTCAGTGTTAAAAAGGAAAAGATCTAGGAATATGCTACAACATGGATGAATCTTGAGGAAATTTAGCTACCAAAAATGCCATTTTTGTGACTTTTAGTGAGTCATAACAATACAACTACTTATTTCAATTATATGGGGGTACTTAGTGTAGTCAAAACCATAGAAATTGGGAGGGTAATGACGCTTTTCAGGTGGTTATGGAACAAAAAGGAAAGTTATATTTAAAGGATATAGAGTTATAGTTTTAAAACGTAGAAAAGAATTAGAAAGATAAATGGTGATGTTGATCGCCCAATAATATGAATGCATTTAATAATCACTGAACGGTGCACTTTATAATAACTAACATGTTATATTTTATGTTATTTGATTTTACCAACATACAAAATTGGGAAAGAATGTAATATCAGGAAAGGGAGTGGACCTGGGATAGAGCAGAGAGTAATCAGAAGGGTGAGACACTGCATATGTTGAAGAAGAAGAGCTGAGAGTCTTCATTGGCCAGAAGAGACTTTATAAAAGAGAAAAACCATTACTCTGAGGGTGTATTAGATAGATATCTGTGGGTGTGCTGCTATCTCCCATGGGTTATCTTAAAGAGTCTTTAATAAAGTCCATAAGGCTTGCTGAGGCTTTTTTAAAACCTGGATTCCCTAGGAGATAATTAGAGGGTGGTACTTAAGTCTATGTCTAGGTTGACAGATTTTGCAGGGAAGACGAACCTGAGAACAGTGGAGGTCTTAAGAGTGTAAGTACATGGAAATTAGAAAAAAATAATAATAAAGGGAATTAGGAAAACTTTGGACTTTGAAGGTCATGTATTATGACTGAGTCAGACCTGAGGTTTCTAAGGAGTTATATACACAGTTGCTATTTGGATTACTTGTTGATAAAGATAAGTGGAAAAACTAGAGTCGTTCCCAAGTGTAGGTAAGATATAATGAGAGGATGGAGGTGGAAAGTAGGGAGACCCAGAGAAAAGTGGGAAGGTCATATTGGGCCAAGATGGTGGTAATATCCAACAGAACAGACGGTAGGACAGACTATGGATTCATCTTTTTTATTTCGCCTCCCCCACTCATCCTTAATAATTCTTTGGGAATATTTCACTGCTCTGTGATGCAGGTACAGAATTCGAGTGAGGAGGCTACACCTTCAGTGTCCAGCTGTCTGAGTCCTCAGTGTGCTTCAAATGATGGAGAACTATTGCTTCTTTATGAGAAGGGTTAGTACCTCGTAGCTGAGCTTAAGCTGGAGCTTATGCAATATTGATTCCATTTTATATATACTGTTGGCATGGAGGTTCCTCCCCCTCTTTTTTGAACATTATGAAATGAATCTATATTTCTCAGTATTTGGGTATATCAGATAAATACGTTAAGTAAAGGAATCTTATATATTGCTCCCTGCATAGTTTGCTCTTTCTTGTTTCTCTTTTACCTTTACTAAATTAGCACAGGGAGAGACCTTGAAATGTTCTAATCAGGAGAGATTAGAACATCATATTTCTAGAGAGGTTGGTTGGACAGAGCAGGGGTCCCAGTGAGAATCCAAGCTTCTGCTTCTACTTGGAAGTGTACCTGTGTAGAATAGAGGGCTCCAGGAAATATCCTAGAATATTCCAATGTCCCTGTGGGAGATCATTAAGAGAGGCAGGATCTGGTACCAGATCAGTGTACTATGACATGTTTGTCAGTCATCTGATGTGAGATTCTCAGAGCCAATCCCATATGGTAGGGCTGAGTGCAGAGTGATGAAGAACCTGTGAAAGCCTTTGATTGCATGTTAAAGATGAAGCTCTGATTTCGGGGAGAATTTTCTTACCTGACTGAATGTCACCCTTCTATGGGGATGAGATTCTGTGCTTTTCCTCTGTTGATGACCCCTGACTGAAAATCATTAGAGGATCATGTCTAGAAAGCATTCTTTATTTAATTTCTTAAAGAAGAAAGCATAGAAAACATTTTTATCCACTTCCAAATTGAGGATCAAGGGGAATGACATCAGTGAAAATGTCAGAGTAGGGAGCTCTGGCTTGTGTCCATCCCCAGAAACACTGACATACGTGGTAAAACCTGTCAAAATGACCTTATCAACACATGTAAGTTTTCTTTTCTTTTCACGCTGTAGATTTATCTTTCATTGAAACTTTACTTACTACAGGATGTGGAGAATAAACAGGGAAGTAGAAACTGTATTTCCTGATGAGAGAATCAATAAGTCACATTAGCTGTTCTGAACTCTGCCTTACTCACCGTGACTCTAATTAAAACAAACAAACAAACAAAACACTTTTTTTTTTGGTAAGTCAGTTCTGACATTTCCTCGTTAAAGACAAGGTAACAGATACAGACTTAGATCTACCAGAATTGAGCAAACTTTTGATTGTACCTGTGTTGAACATATGAGCATGACCTGCTACAAATCTTCATTATACTTATTGCCACAACGGACAAATTCCCTTTTTCCACTCCTGATATGTTGCATGTAAGGAATGCATAGGTCACTAACCCCAGCTGGTCACAGGTAAACTCGGCCACATGGATTACTGCATGTTTTCCTGCTGGAAGACCACACATTCTCGAGGATCATGCCTGCAGAGTATCTGGGCTCTTCTTTTTTTCTGGATAAAGGTTAGATAATCACCTAATTTTATGAGAAATATATAAATTGTATTTGCATATTCTTCAGGTTTTTATTTATCCATTCTCTTTCAAGTCCTAAGTGCAAATATTAAAGTGATTTCCAAGAGGGTGGTAAATAAGACAGCTCCAAAATTAGCAATAAATCATAATACAGTTGTGAATGCATTAATGTGTGATTAATATGTAGATACTTATGTAAATGCAAGTTTAGTAATGCTTTGTGGAGAGCTTCAGAATCTAGGTATTAAAAAAAAAAAAGAAGAAGGAGTTCTTGAAACTCTCAGGGAATTATAGAGAAGTCTTTGTGTCTATAAATATCATTCTGAAATAATGCATATTCTCAGAAATAAACTAGGCATAACATTGTAGGAAAAAACTTCATGAAATGAAAGAGCATGTGAGATGGCCATACAAGAAAAAGAATATTGTCAGAGAATAATGAACAGTGTGGAGTTCAGCAGAAGGGTCATACACATTCAGAGAGCAAAACTTTGGAGAGCCTAATTGTGAGTTCCTCATATTTCATCTTTGGAGACACGGTAGTCATTTGAAATATGATGTTATAAGATGACGTTAACATACTTAAATACTTTCGTTTAGAAATGACCACTTAGAACCAGAGTAAATGAAAGAGAACACAAAATTATGTTTATGTTGATTTTTAAAGACCTCAGGTGAGTGCTGATTATTTAAAAATGCATGATGTCTTTCACTGCAAAGTAAAGGAGCTGTTACAGTGGAGGATTACTGGACTGAATGTCAATATTATGACATAGTATGAGTGTGTTTCGTGTTTGGTAATTGCAATCATTGTTGCTTTTGTTGTGGTCATCCATTTACAGTGCTTGGTGTCAGTTGATTTATCTCTTGTAAAAATAAAATACAGTCTGTGTGTGTGTGAAAAAAAATACATGATGTCTTGACTAAAGTTGTATGGAATTTGAGATCTGGAAAAAAGCATTTCTTTTCTGTAATGCTAGGATGATAATTGGACATTTTTGCAAGAAAGAGATTTCAGGATGCAAATCTCGTGTCTCTAAGATGGGAAGTCAGTTCATGGCGGAACATTCTATTAAACTTGTGTGAGTGGAGAAATATTTCTTTGGAAGGAAGAGGTCACGAATCCTTTTTAATAGTTAATGGTTTATAGTATATCGAATGAGCAAAATGGCTATTGCTGAACTTTAGAAAAAAATAATATAGTTTTTCTGCATTTATAACACGAAGCTGATGTAAAATATCAAAAATTCTTTATTTTGAAAATCAGTGTAATCAATTTGACATAATTCATATAGATTGAACCTGTGGTACACACACACACAGTAAAACTTACATTCAGAAAATGTTTTGCACTTAAAAAATATTTTCAAGTGTAGTTGATTTACAATGTTGTGGGTTTTTTAAATACATGTTTATTAGAGTATACTTACTTTATAACACTGTATTAGTTTCTGCTTTACAACAAAGTGAATCAGCTATATGTATACATATATTCCCCATATCCCCCCCCCCCTTGAGCCTCCCTCCCACACTCCCTATCCCACCCCTCTGGGGGACATAAAGCACCGAGCTGATCTCCCTGTGCTATGCGGCAGCTTACCACTAGCTATTTTACATTTGGTAGTGTATATATGTCAGTGCTACTCTCTCACTACGTCCCTGTTTTCCCTTGCCCCCTGTGTCCTTAAGTCCGTTCTCTACATCTGTGTCTTTATTCCTGCCCTGTCACTAGGTTCGTCAGTACCATTTTTCTAGACTCCATATATATGTGTTAGCGTACGGTATTTGTTTTTCTCTTTCTGACTTACTTCACTCTGTATGACAGACTCTAGGTCCAACCACCTCACTGCAAATAACTCAATTTTGTTCCTTTTTATGGCTGAGTAATACTCCATTGTATAGATGTGCCACATCTTCTTTATATATTCATCTGTCGATGGACATTTAGGTTGCTTCTATGTCCTGGCTATTGTAAATAGTGCTACAGTGAACACTGTGGTACATGTATCTTTTTGAATTATGGTTTTCTCCAGGAATATGCCCAGTAGTGGGATTGCTGGGTCATATGGTAGTTCTATGTTTTAGCTTTTAAGGAATCTCCATACTGTTCTCCATAGTGGCTGTATCAGTTTACATTCCCACCAACAGTTCAGGAGGGTTCCCTTTTCTCCACACCCTCTGCAGCATCTATATATCTATATATATTCTTTTCCATTATGGTTTATCACAGGATATTGAATATAGTTTCCTGTGCTATACAGTAGGTCTTTGTGGGTTGTCCATTCTATGTAGAATAGTTTGCTTCTGCTATTCCAAAACTCCCAATCTTTCCTTCACTCTCTCCTTGGCAACCACAACTCTCTTTTCTATATCTGTGTGTTTGTTTCTGTTTCGCTGACATGCTCATTTGTGTCCTGTTTTCGATTCCACATATAAGTGATATTATATGGTATTTGTCTTTCTCTCTTTGACTTACTTCACGTAGTATCATTATCTCTAGGTCCATCCATGTTGCTGCAAATGGCATTATTTCATTCTTTTTTATGTCTGAGTAATATCTATTGTATACGTATACCACACCTTCTTTATACACTCATATTTCAATGAACATTTAGGTCGTTTCCATGTCTTGGCTGTTATAAATAGTGCTGCTATGAACATAGGGTTTCATGTATCTTTTTGAATTATAGTTTTGTCTAGATATATGTCCACAAGTGGGATTGCTAGATCATATGGCAGCTCTCTTTATAGTTTTTTTGAGGAACCTCCATACTGTTTTCCATAGTGGCTGCACCAACTTACATGGCCACCGACAGTGTAGAAGGGTTCCCTTTTCTCCATACCGCCTCCAGCATTTGTTAATTGTAGATTTTTTTTAAATGATGGCCATTCTGATCAGGGTGAAGTGATACCTCATTGTAATTTGGATTTGCGTTTATCTAATAATTAGTGATGATGAGCATCTTTTCATGTGCCTATTGGCTCTCTGTATGTCTTCTTTGGAGAAATGTTTATTTAGGTCTTCTACCCATTTTTCCATTGAGTTATTTGTTATTTTGTTATTGAGTTGTATGAGCTGTTTGTATAGTTTGGAAATTAAGCCCTTGTCAGTCTCATCATTTGCTAATATTTTCTCCCAGTCCATAGGTTGTATTTTCATTTTGATTATGGTTTCCTTTGCTGTGCAAAAGCTTATAAGTTTGATTAGTTCCTGTTTCTTTTTTGCTTTTACAGTAAGTCCCCTACATATGAACAAGTTCTGTTCCAAGAGTGCGTTTGTAAGTCCAATTTGTTTGTAAGTCCAGCAAAGTTCGCCTAGGTACCCAACTTACACAGTCGGCTATATGGTATTGTACCGTAATAGGTTTATAATACTTTTCACGCAAACAATACATAAAAAACAAGCACAAAAACAAAGAAAGCATTTTTAATCTTACAGTACAGTAACTTGAAAAGTACAGTAATACAGTACAAAAGCTGGGATACTCGGGCTGGCATCGAGGGAACAGGCGAGCAGAGTTACTGATTGGAGGAGGGAGAGGAGGTGGGAGATGGTAGAGGTGAAGGATTATCAGCAGTAGGAGACAGAGGGCAAGCTGCAATTTCACTCATACCTGACGTTGATGGCAAAGGTTCTGGTTCCTTGCTGGATTTAATTCTATCTACCCTCTTGAAAGAATGATCCTTTGATGTCTGGGTAGTAGCTCTTTTTTTCTCATCATGGATGACAAGGTAGCACTGGATTGCATTCTGAATGGCTGCTGCCACCTTTGGGTCCCATTCTAGGTTCGGGTCCTGTGCCTCAAAAACTAACAGTGCTTCCTCAAATAACGAAGATTCCCTTGCCATTTGCTGCGTCGTGAATCTCTTCAGTTCTTCAGTTACTTTTTCTTCCTCCTGTCCCTCTTCATCCTTTCTCTGGGCCTCCAATTCCATCAGTAAGCTCCTCATGTTGCACAGCAAGGAGTTCAGCGAAATCGTCCTCTTGCAGATCTAGCTCCAGCTTCTTGCTGAGGGTCACTACGTTGCTGAAGACCTCTTTGGACTTCTGATCTACCTTCACAAATCCACAAAAATCATGAACAAACTGTGGGCAAAGGTTCTTCCAAACCCCATTCATGGTGACCGCCATACCCTCACACCATGCAAAGTCAATGTTTTTTATGGTCTTGTAGATGTTATAGTCCTTCCAAAGTTGTCCCTAGGTTATTCCTGATTTGTCACTTACCTTTACTGCCTGACAAAAAGTGTGACATAAATAATATTTCTTGAAAGTCGCTATAACGCCCTGGTCCATAGGTTGGATGAGCAACGTAGTATTTGGTGACAGATGCAGTACTTTGACGTTGGGATGAAAGTCATCCATGAATGGGAGGTGGCGCAGAGCATAGTCGAGCAGCAAAAGAATGTTTTGCTGGAACGTCCTTCTCCAAGCAATATTTCTCTACATCTGGGATAAAGTGGTGGCAAAACCAGTCCTGGAACGTGGCCTGTGTAATTCGGGATTTGGGGTTACGCTTCCACACAACAGGAAGAGAGCCCTTGGCTATGTTTTTAAGGGTTCTTGGGTTCTGTGAATGATAAACTAAGAGAGGTTTCAGCTTCAATTCACTGGAAGCATTGCCACCAAACAACAGTTAGCCTATCTTTTGCTGCTTTACAGCCCGGCATCAACTTTTCCTCCTTACTGATGTAACCTCGGTCTGGCATCCTCTTCCAGTACAGTTGTGTCTCATCCACATTAAAAACCTGGTTGGGTAAATACACGCCATCATCAATAATTTCTCAAAATGTTTCTGGAAGTTCCTGGACAGCTACCCTATCTGCACTTGCTGTCTCTCTACTTACTTTTACATTGTGAAGGCTGGCTCTAGCCTTGAACCGATGAAACCAGCCATGGCTGGCATTAAAAGATGTGCCCTCTGATTCTTTGCCGTGTTTCTTCTTCAAGTCTTCATAAAGGCTTTTAGCTTTCTCTTGAATCAGCGTTAAGTTGAGCAGGACTCAGCGCTGATGTTGATCCTGCATCCGCACACTGAGAAGTTTCTGCATCTCCTCCATCACTTTTCCATGCTTCTTGGATATTTTGTCAACATCGTCGGCACAGCAGACTTCACATGTTCCATGATCTTGTCCTTGTTCTTTAGATTCGTGCCAATGATTGAATGATTCATGTTATAAGAATGAGCGATGTCTAACATCTTTTTGCCTCGCTCCACTCTCTCAATTACTTTCACTTTTGTTTCCGTCATTATCGCTTGGCCCTTCTTAACAGTACCAGCTACATCACCTCTGCTTTTACGCTTGCTTCCAGGCATCTTGGGCTTGAAATAAAGGTACTGTACTACTGTACTCTATACAGTACTGTAAAGTACACAAAAGCACAACCACATATAGAGGAAGCACACACGTGACAATGTATGCCAGACACGTGAACTAACTTACATGATTGGACACGCGAATGGACGTTTGCATCTTTGAAAGTTTGCAACTTGAAGGTTCGTATGTAGGTGACTTACTGTATTTGTACTGCCTAAGGAGAACTACCTAGGAAAATTTTGGTATGACTTATGTCAGAGAATGTTTTGCTTTTGTTCTCTTCTAGGAGTTATAAGGTGTCCTATCTTATATTTAAGCATATAAGCCGTTTTGAGTTTATTTTTGTGTATGGTGTGAGGGTATGTTCTGACTTCACTGATTTGCATACGGCTCTCCAACTTTCAAAACACCACTTGCTGAAGAGACTATCTTTTCCCCATTGTATATTCTTGCCTCCTTTGTCAAAGGTTAATTGACCATAGGTGTGTGGGTTTATTTCTTAGCTCTCTATTCTATTCCATTGATCCATGTGTCTCTTTCTGTGCCAATACCATGCGGCTTTGATTACTGTAACTTTGTAGTATTGTCTGAAGTTTAGGAGGGTTATGCCTCCTGATTTGTTCTTTTTCCTGGGGATTGTGTTCACATTTCTGACTTTTTATGGTTCCAGATACATTTTAGGATTATTTGTTCTAGTTCTGGGTAAAATGCCATGGGTAATTTGATAGGGATCACATTAAATCTGTAGATTGCTTTGGGTAGTATAGCCATTTTAACAGTATTAATTCTTGCCATCCAAGAGCGTGGGATGTCTTTCCATTTCTTTGAATCATCTTCAGTTTCCTTTACTAATGTTTTGTAGTTCTCAGTATATAAGTCTTTCACCTCCTTGGTGAGGTTTATTCCTAAGCATTTTATTTTTTTTGATGCCATTAAAAAAAGGATTGCTTGTATACATTTCCTTTCTGATATTTCATTGTTAGTGTAAAGAAATGCAACCAGGGACTTCCCTGGTGGCTCCGTGGTTGAGAATCCGCCTGCCAATACAGGGGACACGGGTTTGAGCCCTGATGCAGGAAGATCTCACATGCCGTGGAGCAACTAAACCTGTGTGCCACAACTACTTAGCCTGCACTCTAGAGCCAGTGAGCCACAAATACTGAGCCCATGTACCACAACTACTTAAGTCTGCGTGCCTAGAGCCCGTGCTCCACAACAAGAGAAGCCACTGCAATGAGAAGCCTGCGCACCACAAGAAAGTCTAGTCCCCACTGGCCACAACTAGAGAAAGCCCGTGCACAACAATGAAGACCCAATGCAGCCAAAATAAATTTTAAAAAAAAGAAAGAAAAACCAGGAAATGCAACCTATTTATATATGTTAATCTTGTATCCTGCTACTTTGCTGAATTTGTTTATCAGTTCTAGTAGTGTTTGTGTGGAATTTTTAGGGTTTCCTTTATATATATTATCATGTCATCTGCATATAATGACAACTTTACCTCTTCCCTTCCAATTTGGTTAGATTTTATTTCTTTTTCTTGTCTGATTGTTGTGGCTAGGACTTCCAATACTATGTTGAAGAGAAGACGTGAGAGTGGGCATCCTTGTCTTGTTCCAGGTTTTAGCGGGAAGGCTTTCAGCTTATGAACGTTGAGTATTATATTGGCTGTGGGTTTGTAATAAATAGCTTTTATTATGTTGAGATATGTTTCCTCTATACCCACTTTGGTAATTGTTTTTATTATGAATGTATGTTGAAGCTTTTCAAATGCTTTTTCGCCATCTATTGAGATGATCGTTTGTTTCTTGTTTTTCCTTTGTTGATGGGGTGTATCATGTTGATTGATTTGCATATGTTGAAACAGCTTTGTGACACTGGGGTGAATCAAATTTGGTCATGGTGTATGATCCTCTTATGTGTTGTCGGATTCGGTTTTCTAATATTCAGTTGAGAATTTTTGCATCTATATTTATCAACGATATTGGCCTGCAGTTTTCTTTTTTGGTAGTGTCTTTCTCTGTGTTTTTTTTTAAAGTCTTTATTGAATTTGTTCCAATATTGCTTATGTTTTATGTTTTAGTTTCTTGTTTGTGAGGCATGTGGGATCTTAGCTCCAAAACCAGGGATTGAACCTGCACCCCCTGCACTGGAAGGCGAAATCTTAACTGCTGGACCACCAGAAAAGTCCCCATCTGTTTTATTTGTGTTTTTTTTAAGTAAATTTCTTTCTTTATTTATTTTTGGATGCATTGGGCATTCGTTGCTGTGCTCAGGCTCTCTCTAGTTGCGGTGAGCGGGGGCTACTCTTCGTTGTGGTGTGCAGGCTGTTCATTGTGGTGGCTTCTTTTGTTGCAGATCATGGGCTCTAGGTGCGTGGGCTTCAGCAGTTGTGGCTATCAGGCTCAGTAGTTGTGGCTCATGGGCTGTAGAGCGCAGGCTCAGTAGTTGTGGCACACAGGCTTAGTTGCTCCGTGGCATGTGGGATCTTTCCAGACCAGGTCTCGAACCTATGTCCCCTGCAGTGGCAGACAGATTCTTAACCACTGTGCCACCAGGGAAGTCCCCCCCCCATCTGTTTTTGATATCAGCCTGATAGTGGCTTCATAGAATGTCTTTGGAAGTATTCCTTACTCTTCAATCTTTTTGAAGAGTTTGAGAAGAATCAGTGTAAGTTCTGCTTTTTATATTTGGTAGAATTTGCCTGTGAAACCATCTGATCCTGGACTTCTGTTGGTAGGGAGTTTTCTAAAATTACAGATTCTATTTTTTTTTTTTTGGAATATTTTTTAAAAAAATTCTATTTATTTATTTATTTATTTTGGCTGTGTTGGGTCTTCGTTTCTGTGCGAGGGCTTTCTCTAGTTGCAGCGAGCGGGGGCCACTCTTCATCACGGTGCGTGGGCCTCTCACTATCACGACCTCTGTTGTTGCGGAGCACGGGCTTCAGACACTCAGGCTCAGTAGTTGTGGCTCACGGGCCCAGTTGCTCCACGGCATGTGGGATCTTCCCAGACCAGGGATCGAACCCGTGTCCCCTGCATTGGCAGGCAGATTCTCAACCACCGCGCCACCAGGGAAGCCCTGTATTTTGCTTTTAGTGATCAGTATGTTCAAGTTATCTATTTCTTCTTGATTCAGTTTTGTTCGGCTGTAAAAAAAACAAAATATATTTTTAAGTTATGTTAGCACCTAAATACTTACCATGTATTAGACCACAAAAGAGTGAAGAAAAAATATTAAAATATTTTTTCAAGTACAAAAAGTATTAAAATGTTTTAAAGAAATTGGTATAATAATACTAATTACAATAATGACAAATTTTTCTGAACTTAAAGACTACTTATATCTAAGATGCATATTATATGCTTATTGTTTTATTGTTTTTAAATACATGGAATGTTTTCTCCTTTCTAATGTAATTCTTTTATTTTACCTGTATATTGTGAAAAAAATCTAGTTGCACATAATATAAAAAAATTACACTTTAATAGGAGATATTAATCCATTTACATTTACTATAGTACTGAAAATACTTAGGTTTAGCATTCCATGTCATTGAGTGCTCTTATTTATTTATTTATTAAAAAAAAAGATTTAATTTGGTGGGGGCATAAATTATTTATTTATTTATTTATTTATTTATTTATTTAATTTTAACATCTTTATTGGACTATAATTGCTTTACAATGGTGTGTTAGTCTCTGCTTTATAACAAAGTGAATCAACTATACATATCCATATATCCCCATATCTCCTCCCTGTTGCGTCTCCCTCCTGTTCTCCCTATCCCACCCCTCTAAGTGGTCATAAAGCACTGAGCTGATCTCCCTGTTCTATGCAGCTGTTTCCTACTAGCTAGCTATTATACATTTGGTAGTATATATAAGTCCATGCCACTCTCTCACTTCGTCCCAGCTTACCCTTCCCCCTCCTCATGTCCTCAAGTCCATTCTCTATGTCTGCGTCTTTATTCCTGTCCTGTCTCTAGGTTCTTCCCAACCGTTTTTTCCCTTTTCTTTTTAGATTCCACATATATGTGTTAACATACAGTATTTGTTTTTCTATTTCTGACTTACTTCATTCTGTATGACAGACTCTAGGTCCATCCATCTCACTACAAATAACTCAATTTCATTTATTTTTATGGCTGAGTAATATTCCATTTTATATTGAAGATGTGCAACATCTTTTTTACCCATTCATCAGTTAATGGACACTTAGGTTGCTTCCATGTCCTGGCTATTGCTGATAGAGCTGCAATGAACATTGTGGAACATGACTCTTTTTGAATTATGGTTTTCTCCAGGTATATGCCCAGTAGTGGGATTGCTGTGTCATATGGTAGTTCTATTTTTAGTTTTTTAAGGAACCTCCATACTGTTCTCGATAGTGGCTGTATCAATTTACACTCCCACCAATGGTGCAAGAGGGTTCCTTTTTTCCACACCTCTGCAGCATTTATTGTTTGTAGATTTTTTTGATGATGGCCATTCTTACCTGTGTGTGGTGATACCTCATTGTAATTTCGAGTTGCATTTCTCTAATGATCAGTGATGTTGAGCATTCTTTCATGTGTTTGTTGGCAATCTGTATATCTTCTTTGGAGAAATGTCTATTTAGGTCTTCTGCCCATTTATGGATTGGGTTGTTTGGGTTTTTTTTTTTTTTGATATTGAGCTGCATGGGCTGCTTGTAAAGTTTGGAGATTAATCCTTTGTCAGCTGCTTCATTGGCAAATATTTTCTCCCATTCTGAGGGTGACCTTTTCGTCTTGTTTACGTTTTCCTTTGCTGTGCAAAAGCTTTTAAGTCTCCTTAGGTCTCATTTGTTTATGTTTCTTTTTGATTTCCGTTTTCTAGGAGGTGGGTCAACAAGGATCTTGCTGTGATTGATGTCATAGAGTGTTCTGACTATGTTTTCCTCTAAGAGTTTGATAGTGTCTGGCCTTACATTTCGGTCTTTAATCCATTTTGAGTTTATTTTTGTGTATGGTGTTAGGGAGTCTTCTAATTTCATTCTTTTACCAGTAGCTGTCCAGTTTTCCCAGCACCACTTATTGAAGAGGCTGTGATTTCTCCATTGTATATTCTTGCCTCCTTTATTAAAAATAAGGTGACCATATGTGTATGGGTTTATGTCTGGGCTTTCTCTCCTGTTCCATTGCTCTATATTTCTGGTTTTGTGCCAGTACCATACTGTCTTGACTACTGTAGCTTTGTAGTATTGTCTGAAGTCAGGGAGCCTGATTCCTCCAGCTCTGTTTTTCTTCTCAAGATTGCTTTGGCTGTTCGGGGTCTTCTGTGTTTCCATACAAATTGTGAAATTTTTTTGTTCTAGTTCTCTGAAAATTTCCATTGGTAGTTTGATAGGGATTGCATTGAATCTGTAGATTGCTTTGGGTAGTAGAGTCATTTTCACAATGTTGATTCTTCCAATCCAAGAACATGGTATATCTCTGTATCTGTTTGTGTCATCTTTGATTTCTTTCATCAGTGTCTTATAGTTTGTTGAGTAAACGTCTTTTGTCTCCTTAGGTAGGTTTATTCCTAGGTATTTTATTTTTTGTGTTGCAGTGGTAAATGGGAGTGTTTCCCTAATTTCTCCTTCAGAATTTTCATCTTTAGTGTATAGGAACGAAAGAGATATCTGTACATTAATTTTGTATCCTGCAACCTTACCAGTTCTTTGATTAAC
Source organism: Balaenoptera acutorostrata (assembly GCF_949987535.1). Lineage (NCBI taxonomy): Eukaryota > Metazoa > Chordata > Mammalia > Artiodactyla > Balaenopteridae > Balaenoptera > Balaenoptera acutorostrata. The sequence goes on from NC_080079.1 coordinate 70,173,113, forward strand.
TCTAGTAGGTTTCTGGTAGCATCTTTAGGATTCTCTATGTATAGTATCATGTCATCTGCAAACAGTGAGAGCTTAACTTCTTCTTTTCCGATTTGGATTCCTTTTATTTCTTTTTCTTCTCTGATTGCTGTAGCTAAAAATTCCAAAAGTGTGTGGAATAATAGTGGTGAGAGTGGGCAACCTTGTCTTGTTCCTGATCTTGGTGGAAATGGTTTCACTTTTTCACCATTGAGAACGTTGCTGGCTGTGGGTTTGTCATATATGGCCTTTATTATGTTGAGAAAAGTTCCCTCTATGCCTACTTTCTGGAGGGTTTTTATGATAAATGGGTGTTTAATATTGTCGAAAGCATTTTCTGCATCTATTGAGATGACCATATGGTTTTTATCCTTCAGTTTTTTAATATGGTGTATCACATTGATTTGCATGTATTGAAGAATCCTTGCATCCCTGGGATAAACCCCACTTGATCATGGTGTATGATCCTTTTAAGGCACTGTTGGATTCTGTTTGCTAGTATTGTGCAGTGGATTTTTGCAGCTATGTTCATCCGTGATATTGACCTGTAGTTTTCTTTCTTTGTGACATCTTTGTCTGGTTTTGGTGTCAGGGAGATGGTGGTCTCATAGAATAAGTTTGGGAGAGTTCCTCCCTCTGCTATATTTTGGAAGAGTTTGAGAAGGATAGGTGTTAACTCTTCTCTAAATGCTTGATAGAATTTGCCTGTGAAGCCATCTGGTCCTGGGCTTTTGTTTGTTGGAAGATTTTTAATCACAGTCTCAAGTTCAGTGCTTGGGATTGGTTTGTTTGTAGTTTCTATTTCTTCCTGGTTCAGTCTTGGAAGGTTGTGCTTTTCTAAGAATTTGTCCATTTCTTCCAGGTTGTCCATTTTATTGGCATATAGTTGCTTGCAGTAATCTCTCATGAACCTTTGTATGTCTGCAGTGTCAGTTGTTACTTCTCCTTTTTTCATTTGTAATTCTATTGATTTGAGTCGTCTCCCTTTTTTTCTTGATGAGTCTGGCTAATGGTTTATCAATTTTGTTTATCTTCTCAGAGAACCAGCTTTTAGTTTTTTTTGATCTTTGCTGTAGTTTCCTTCATTTCTTTTTCATTTATTTCTGTTCTGATCTTTAGGATGTCTTTCCTCTGCTGACTTTGTTTTTTTTTTTTTTCTTTCTTTCTCTAATTGCTTTGGGTGTAAGGTTAACTTGTTTATTTGAGATATTTCTTGTTTCTTGAGGTAGGATTGTATTGCTATAAACTTCTCTCTTAGAACTGCTCTTGCTGCATCCCATAGGTTTTGGGTCTTCATGTTTTCATTGTCATTTGTTGCTAGGTATTTTTTAATTTCCTCTTTGATTTCTTCAGTGATGTCTTGGTTATTAAGTAGTGTATTGTTGAGCATCCATGTGTTTCTATTTTTTACAGATTTTTTTTCCTGTAATTGATATCTAGTCTGATAGCATTGTGGTCGGAAAAGATACTTGATACAATTTCAATTTTCTTATATTTACCAAGGCTTGATTTGTGACCCAAGATATGATCTATCCTGGAGAATGTTCCAGAAGTACTTGAGAAAAAGTGTATTCTGTTGTTTTTGGATGGAATGTCCTATAAATATCAATTAAGTCCATCTTGTTTAATGTATCATTTAAAGCTTGTGTTTCCTTATTTATTTTCATTGTGGATGATCTGTTCATTGTTGAAAGAGGGGTGCTAACGTCCCCTACTATGATTGTGTTACTGTCGATTTCCCCTTTTATGGCTGTTAGCATTCGCCTTATGTATTGATGTGCTCCTATGTTGGGTGCATAAATATATACAATTGTTATATCTTCTTCTTGGATTGATCCCTTGATCATTATGTAGTGTCCTTCTTTGTCTCCTGTAATAGTCTTTATTTTAAAGTCTTTTTTGTCTGATATGAGAATTGCTACTCTAGCTTTCTTTTGATTTCCATTTGCATGGAATATCTTATTCCATCCCCGCACTTTCCATCTGTATGTGTCCCTATGTCTGAAGTGGGTCTCTTGTAGACCACATACATACCGGTCGTGTTTTCGGATCCATTCAGCCAGTCTATGTCTTTTGGTTGGAGCATTTAATCCATTTACATTTAAGGTAATTATTGATATGTATGTTCTTACTACCATTTTCTTAATTGTTTTGGGTTTCTTATTGCAGGTCTTTTCCTTCTCTTGTGTTTCCTGCCTAGAGAAGTTCCTTTAGCATTTGTTGTAAAGCGGGTTTGGTGGTGCTGAATTCTCTTAGCTTTTGCTTGTCTGTAAAGGTTTTAATTTCTCTGTCGAATCTGAACGAGATCCTTGGTGGGTCGAGTAATCTTGGTTGTAGCTTTTCCCCTTTCATTACTTTAAATATGTCCTGCCAGTCCCTTCTGGCTTGCAGAGTTTCTGCTGAAAGTTCAGCTGTTAACCTTATGGGGATTCCCTTGTATGTTATTTGTTGTTTTTCCCTTGCTGCTTTTAATATTTTTTCTTTGTATTTAATTTTTGATAGTTTGATTAATATATGTTTTGGCATGTTTCTCCTTGGGTTTATCTTGTATGGGACTCCCTGCGCTTCCTGGACTTGATTAACGATTTCCTTTCCCATATTAGGGAAGTTTTCAACTATAATCTCTTTAAATATTTTCTCAGTGTATTTCTTTTTCTCCTCTACTTCTGGGACCCCTATATTCGAATGTTGGTGCGTTTAATGTTTTCCCAGAGATGTCTCAGATTGTCCTCAATTCTTTTCATTCTTTTTTCTTTATTTTGCTTTGCAGTAGTTATTTCCACTATTTTATCTTCCAGGTCATTTATCCCTTCTTCTGCCTCAGTTATTCTGCTATTGTTTCCTTCTAGAGAATTTTTAATTCCATTTATTGTGTTGTTCATCATTGTTTGTTTGCTCTTTAGTTCTTCTAGGTCCTTGTTAAACGTTTCTTGTCTATTCTCCATTCCAGTTCCAAGATTTGGGATCATCTTTACTATCATTACTCTGAATTCTTTTTCAGGTAGACTGCCTATTTCCTCCACATTTGTTTGGTCTGGTGGGTTTTTACCTTGCTCCTTCATCTGCTGTGTGTTTCTGTGTCTTCTCATTTGGCTTTGGGGACTGTGTTTGGGGTCTCCTTTTCAGAGGCTGAAGATTCGTAGTTCCCGTTGTATTTGGTGTCTGCCCCCAGTGGCTAAGGTTGGTTCAGTGGGTTGTGTAGGCTTTCTGATGGAGGGGACTGGTGCCTGTGTTCTGGTGGGTGTGTCTGGATCTTGTCTTTCTGGTGGACAGATCTGCATCTGGTGGTGTGATTTGGGGTGTCTGTGACCTTATTGTGATTTTCGGCAGCCTCTCTGCTAATGGGTGGGCCTTCATTCCTGTCTTGCTAGTTGTTTGGCCTGGGATGTCCAGCACTGGATCTTGCTGGTCTCTGAGTGGAGCTGGGTCTTAGCGTTGAGACGGATATCTCTGGGAGAGCTTTCGCCATTTGATATTACAAGGTGCCAGAGGTCTCTGGTAGACCAATGTCCTGAACTCAGCTCTCCCACCTCAGAGGCACAGGCTTGACACCCGGCTGGAGCACCAAGACCCTGTCAGCCACACAGCTGGGGGTGAGAGCAAGAGGTAGCTTTGGTACATCTCAAAGACCACCAATGAGGTTCACTGACCATTTTCTCTCCAGAAGTGAAGAAAACAAAATTCAGACTTTGGCTAGTCAGCCACTTTGGTAGCCAGCCTCCAAGATGGACCTAATTATCCCCTAATTATCTCCCAGTCTTCATGTACCAGTGTGGCTCCTCACACTTGAAAAGGGTTGACTGTTTAACTAATAAGAAATTGCAGAAATGACAAAGTGCAGCTTCCAAAGTTATAAAAGACATTGCAGCTTCTGCTTTGGTTTCTGCTAGATCACTCATCCTGGGGTAAGCCAGCTGCCATGTCATGAGGACACTCAAGCAGCCCTAAGGAGAGATCCATGTGGCAAGGAACTGAGGCCTCTTACCTACAGCCACGTGAGTGAATCATCTCAGAAATCAAAAGATTTAATTTTTTAAATTTTTGGTTGTGTTGGTTCTTCGTTGCTGCACAGGGTTTCTCCAGTTGTTACTAGAGAAGCAGGGGTTACTCATCGTTGTGGTGCACGGGCTTCTCCTTGCGGTGGTTTCTCTTGTTGTGATGTACGGGCTCTAGGTGCATGGGCTTCAGTAGTTGTGTCATGCAGGCTCAATAGTTGTTGCTTGCAGGCTCTAGAGCACAGGCTCAGTACTTGTGGCACACGGGCTTAGTTGCTCTGCAGCATGTGGGATCTTCCCAGACCAGGGATGGAACCCCTGTTCCCTGCATTGGCAGGCAAATTCTTACCCACTGTGCCACCAGGGAAGTCCAGTGTGCTCTTTCTTAAACCTAGTCTGTTTTCATTATTTTCTATCCTAACGATTCTGTATTAAAGAAAAAAATAATAATACTCCTTTCTACCCCCTCCTCTTTGAGGATTATATATGAAGAAGTATGTCTTATTTATTAACCTCAAATTTTCACCTTACTTTTAAGAAGTAATCACAATGTCAAGTATTTAATACTTTTCACTTCCACCTTGAAAAGCATGGATATTAAAGTGCTAATACAATTACCTTCCCTGGTCTATCTTTTTTAGTTTTTGTTATGTATAAAAAACAACGAAAAACATGCATGGTTTGTAAGGAAATGACAAATTTCAGAAAATTCAGCATCTGAATACACTCTAAACATAGCTTCTAGATAAAGACGCAGAAAATTGCCAGATACTCAGAGGCCCCCTGGTCCCATTCTAGTGACTCCCCTTAAGGTTTAATATTGTTCTGGTATCTAACAAAAAGATAACTTTACCTGTATTTTGTATTTTATATAAATGTTATGGCACAGTAAAATCACTTTTGGATTGGGCTTTTTTATTTTATGTTGTTTGTGAATATGCCTATATGGTTGCCTGTTGTTGTGATCATGCATTGCCACTGTTGCATAGGATACCATAGTGTAAATATTTAACTATTAATTAATTTATTCCAATGTGTATTACAATATGAGTGATTTTCAGTTTGTGTCTATTGAGAACAGCACTGGTATATAAATTCTAGAACTTGAGCTTTGGTGGTGTGTGTCTAAATTATTGTTCAGTATACACGTAGTAGTAAAATTTTCGAGTCATAGCTTTCTTGTGTTTATCTTTTTAGACATTTCTAAATATTTTCAAAACATTTGTATGATTTTTCATCTTCAGCAGCAGTGAATGAGATTCAAGGATTATACACATTCTTGTCAAACTTGATAATACCTGTCATTTTCATTTGAACTTTCTGGTTGGTGAGTGATAATTCCAGGTATCACGCTTTTGCATTTAATTGACTACTAAGAAGCCAAGCATCTTTTGATATGTTTACATAACATTCTGTACTCTCTTTTTTGAAATATCTTTTGGTATATTTCCCCCATTTTGCTATTCCATTATCTTCTTATTGAAGACTTCCTTTTTTTAACATCTGAAGACTTCTTATTTAGGAGTTTTTAATGCATGCTTGAGATGAGTTCTTCTCTCTTTCTGTCTCTCCTTCTCTTTCTTTAGATGAGTGTCAGTTTTTAATGTTAATAACATCTAATTTGTTATTTTCCTCTTTATTTATTTAGTCTTATTTCTATTTGTTTATGTAGTCTTCTTACCTGTAGCAGAACACATTATTTATTCTAAACCACAAATATGTTTTCATTTCTTCAATAAATGTAATTATTAAGCTTTAAATTTAAGTTAACTTTCTAAACTAAATATGTTGTATCATAGTGAGTATTAATTTTTCTATGACAGCTGAAAGGTTACATTTATTCAGAAAATGTTGTATCAGCTTTCTTTTCATTTGCTCCTACTTCTCATTGATTCACAGTGGTAAACATCACTTCATCCATGGATCTGACTTTTCTCTGATTTCTCATGGTCATTCTCACTAATTCGTCTTGCCTCCTGAAATCTTTAGCAATCCCATTATTCCACAGAAGCAAAAACCTTCCTTGGGCCTTTTTCCTCAGAAGATTGATTATTCCCACATTTTAAAGGGGAGATTGAAATAAATTAGGAGAAAATGCCACAAGGGTCTCTCATTTTTTTTTCACATCCTGTATCAGCCTCTGCTTGCACTCTCTGTTCACAGATATTTGTGCAACACATTGATGGAAGATGCCACTTGTTTCTCTCCTTGGGGAAAAGACAGATTAATTACCTAACAAATAAAATAAAGAGAGTGTCTTGCTCTTTTCAAATGTTGGACAGGATTGCTTGCATCCTAATTTAAATGTTTCAGGTGACTGAAGCTTAAGATTTCTAAGCTTTAATCCATACTTGCACCATGCACAGCACCCAACAGGAGAGCTGTACATAACCCCATGAGACACTTGTGTGCAAGTGGAACAGATAAAAATATAAAACTATTGCTGTCTTTTTGTGTCATAAAAATGATTTTTTGTCTCATTTAAAATATTTTTTTCTAAAATCCAAAAACGTGTCAGGCTAAAATATTGTTATTTCAAATATGGTAAAATCGAAGACCCTTCAAATTTCTTTCCAGTTTTGTTGATGATGGGATGCCGTCAGAGATATGACTTCATTAAACACAATAGGTAAGATTCCTTCATAGGCCTGATTGGGGAATATGAAAATAAACCCCAGAAAAATCTGGACATTTTCTAGTTCTCAAATATTGGTTAAGATGGTAGAAAGGGCCCTTCATTGTCCTATATGTTAATGCAGATCAATTGTGAGAGGTGGGGATAAAACAAGCAGCCTAAATATCCTTTATGTTTGTTGTAGTACTAGTAGAAAGAGGAAGGGTCAACATGTCACCATGGTTGATATAGCAAATAAGCTGCTTGAAACTACACAGAAATGTACCTGCTTGTATTTTCTGTGCAGTTACCCTCTCTTTTGGTGTGCCAAAAATTATGTACCAACTCCAGCAGCATTAAGCAGAAATCCAAAGAAATTTATTCTTTGGAATTATGAGGAAGGGAAGAGTCAAACATTTTATAACATGCTCTATACAAGGATACACGTCACCATCCTTATCTATGTCATGCCATGCATGGAGGGTCAGTAGTTTCAGGGGATTCTGGAAGCACCAAGTTCTGTGGGGTTAATCACAGTTGCATTCATGGGCAGTAAAAGAGAAGGGCCTTATCTTGGTCACTTTCTCAATGCTAGTAGCTACAAAAAGAAGAGGATAGCAGACATCTTAGGGAGAAGAACCAACATTAAATGAAATGTCCTAATTACTCTAGGCAACCTCTCATGGTGGCCTCCCATAGCTCCTCAAATCCCTACATATTTGCACAAGGGATAGTGTAATATTACTGGAGTGTCTGACTGCAGATTAACATTATTTTTGTTGAAAAAAATAAAAATAGGTTCAAGTGATAGGGTTTGAAAAGGGTTCACAGTGTGAGGGAAACTAATGTAACAATGTGGACAGAACCCTTTGGATGGATTCATCATGGTTTTTTTTTTTTTTTTTTTTTGCTGCTTCAGAATCTGTAGTAGCGATTGGTGTGTTCCATGATACATCCCCACTTCTTATAAGTTTTAGATGGAATACCCCATTAGGAAGAAGTGCACATAAGGAAGATTAGTGAGTCAAACTCCTCTGCCCTCTGTCAGCAGTGGGTACAAAGGGATTTAGACCAAGTGCTTTCATCCTTTGATTTGCAAAGTTTTCACTATATGAATGATGTTTTGTTTGTTTGCAGGTCAGGAGGCTTGGTCTCAATATCCCTGTTTAAAAAGTGTTATCACGTGTCTGCCAGAAAGAATTGCTGATGATACTGGGAAAAATTGAGAGTTATCCTTAACAATTAAGGGTTTTGTAGCAACATGGATGGACCTAGAGATTGTTATACTGAGTGAAGCAAGTCAGACACAGAAAGACAGATATCATATGATATTGCTTATATGAGGAATCTAAAAAAGAAAAAAAAAGGTACAAATGAACTTATTTACACAACAGAAATAGAATCATGGATATAGAAAACAAACTTATGGTTACCAGGGGTTTAAGTGGGGAAGGTATAAATTGGGAGATTGGGACTGACTTATACACACTACTATATATAAAATAGATAAGTATTGATAAAGACCTGCTTTATAGCACAGGGAACTCTACTCAGTGGTCTGTACTGGCGTATACGGAAAAAGAATCTTATAAAAAAAAAACAAGGGTTTTGGGATTATATAATAAATATAAATGTGCAAACCTTTAACATGAAAGGAAAAATCAGTTAACTCTGTGGTCCCTGTTATGGTGTAAATATTTTGTACCTCTAATTTTAAAATTTTGAAACCCAGCTCCCATGTTGATGGTATTAGGAGGTGGGGCTTTTGGGAGGTGATTAGGTTATGAGGCCAGAGACCTCAAACATGGGATTAGTGACCTAATAAATGTAGCACACAGAAGATCTTATGCCCATTCCATGATTTCATTGCCGAGCGAGAAGACCCACATTATGAACCAGAAATTGGTCCCTCGCCAGACACTAAGTCAGCTGGCAACTTGTTCTTTTTTTAAAAAAAATTAATTAGATAATTAATTAATTAATTTTTTGGCTGTGTTGGGTCTTTGGTGCGGTGCATGGGCTTCTCATTGAGTGGCTTCTCTTGTTGCGGAGCACGGGCTTGAGGCGTGTGGGTTTCAGTAGTTGTGGCTCACGGGCTCAGTAGTTGTGGCCTGTGGACTCTAGAGCACAGGCTCAGTATTTGTGGTGCACGGGCTTAGTTGTTCCATGGCATGTGGGATCTTCCTAGCCCACGGCTCGAACCCTTGTCCCCTTTATTGGTAGGCAGATTCTTAACCACTGCACCTCCAGGGAAGCCCCTGGTTACTTGTTCTTGAACTTTTCAGCCTCAGCAATTATGAGAAAACAAAAATATTCTGTTGTTTATAAAATACCAAGTCTCTCGTATTTTGTTTTAGCAGTCAAAGAGCTGGCTGAGGAGAAATACCTGTGAGCTTGAAGACATATCAGGAGAAACCTCTAAATCTCAAAAGAAAAGAGAAAATGGGCAGGAAAGAAATCAACAGAACAGAGTAATCAATAATTGTGGAACAATGAAAAATGCTGTGACCTATACATAATGGGTATAGCAGGAGGAGAATAAAGATAATAAAGAACAGAAAATATTTTTTAAAAATGACTGAGAATCTCCCCAAATGAATGTCTGACACTAAATCCACAACATCCAAACTTAGAAGAACATATGAATAGTAAAGAAAACTGACCAATATCTCTCAGGAACATCAATGCAAAAATCCTCAACAAAATATTACCAAATCGAATCCAACAATATTTTGAGAGAATTTTATGTCACGAATGAGAGGAAATAATCCCAGGTATGAAAGGCTGGTTCAACATTCTAGAATCAAGTAATTATATCCATCATATCAACACCTTAAAGACAATCATTAGCATATCAATAGATTCAGAAGACCTTTGAAAAAATCTAACACCCATTCTTCATAAAAACTCTCAGTTAAAGAAATAGACTGGAGCTTTCTCAAGTTGATAACAAAGATTTACAGGAAACTTTTATCTTGCATCATGATTAATGCTCAAAACCATGAAGCTTTTCCACTAAGTTCAGGTAAAAGCAAGGATGTCCCCTTTCATGACTCCTTTTCCATATTTTACTCCAAGTCCTTGCTAATGCAATAAGGCACGAAAATAAATAAAACAAATACAGATTGGGTAGAAAAAAATGAAAGCAACCTAAATAAAATGTGGACCAATATACTTTATGGACACCTCACCAAAGAAAATAGACACTATGCATGTAAGTATACAGAAGAATAATCTAGATTACATGCTGCCATGAAAAAGCAAATTAAAAATACAATTACATACCACTATGTAACACTTAGAATGGCTAAAATGTGAACAATGACAAGAACAAATTCTGTAGGAGATGTGGAACAATAGGAAATGTCATTTGTCATTGGTGGAAATGAAAAATAATACAGCTACTTTGGTAGTCTGATTGACACTTGCTAGAATATTGAGCATTCCCTTACTGTACAATCCGTCAAGTGTTCTCATGGATATTTACTGAAAGTAGTTTAAAACATACTTCCAGAGGAAAACCTGCATATGGATATTTATAGCACCTAATTCAATATTGCCAAAATGGGAATGAAACTAAGGTGTCCTCCAATAGGTGAATGAAATGATATAGTATTAATATATTCTGGGAATGGGATAATATTGAGCACTAAAAAAGTAAGCTATCAAGCCATATAAAGAGATGGGAATTTTTTTTTCTTTTGAAATATAGGTGATTTTCTTTATTTTGAAATTTAAATTTTATTGGAGTACAGTTGATTGACAATGTTGTGTTCATTTCAGCTGCACAGCAAGTGATTCAGTTACACATATGCATATATTCATTCTTTTTCAGATTCTTTTCTGATAACGGTATTTCCAGAATACTGAGTAGAGCTCCCTGTGCTATACAGTAGGTCCTTGTTGCTTATCTGTTATATATAGTAGTATTCGTATGTTTACCCCAAGCTCCTGATTTATCCCTACCCCCCACCTCTCCCCTTTGGTAACCATAAGTTTGTTTTCCAAGTCTGTGAGTCTGCCTCTGTTTTGTAAGTTAGTTCCTTTGTATCAATTTTTAGCTTCCACCTAGAAGTGATATCATCCAATATTTGTCTTACTCTGTCTGACTTACTTCACTTAGTACAATCATCTCTAGGTCCATCCATGTTACTGCAACTGGCATTATTTTCTTCTATTTTATGGCTGAGTCATATTCCATTATATATATGTATCACATATTCTTTACCTATATTCATATGTTGATGGACATTTTGGTTGCTTCCATGTCTTCGCCATTGTAAAGAGTGTTGCAGTGAACATTGGGGAAGATGTATCTTTTCGATTTATGCTTTCCTCCAGATATGCACACAGGAGTGAACTTGCTGGATCATCTGGTAGCTCTATTTTATTTTATTTTTCTTCATTTCATTTCAATTTCAATTTTTTTGGAATAGAGTTGATTTACAATGTTGTGTTACTTTCTGCTGCACAGCACAGTGAAGCAGTTATACATATATCCAATCCTTTTTGGATTCCTTTCCCATACAGGTCATTACAGAGTATTGAGTAGAGTTCCCTGTGCTATACAGTAAGCCCTTATTTGTTATCTCTTTTATATATAGTGGTGTGTATATGTCAATCCCAATTTCCAATTTATCCCTCCCACCTCCCCTTACTCTGGTAACCTCCATTCTGTGCTCCATAGTGGCTGTTACCAATTGGCATTGCCACCGATAGCATAGAATTGGTGGCGCAGTGGTTAAGAATCTGCCTGCCAGTTCAGGGGACACAGGTTCGAGCCCTGGCCCCGGAAGATCTCACATGCCACAGAACAAGTAAGCCCGTGCACCACAACTACTCAGTCTGCGCTCTAGAGCCCACGAGCCACAACTACTGAAGCCTGTGTGCCTACAGCTTGTGCTCCACAACAAGAGAAGCCACCACAAAGAGAAGGCTTCGTACCACAACGCTGAGTAGCCCCCGCTTGCTGCAACTATAGAAAAGCCGCGCGCAGCAACGAAGACCCAACGCAGATTAAAAACAAAAATAAGTAGTAGGTTTCTCTTTTTTCCACACCCTCTGAAGCATTTCTTGTTTGTAGACATTGTGATGATGGCTATTCTGAGTGGTTCCAGGTGATACTTCTTTGTACATCTGATTTGCATTTGTCTAACATAAAGCAATGGTGAGTATCTTCATATGTGCTTTTTTTTTTGAACAGTGTCAGTAAGATTTATCCCTTGAAAAAGGGTTATTGAAAGGTTGCCTTGTTTTGAAGTCTACTTCGATTACCTACCCCAAGACATTTTTTGAGGGCTGTTGTCATTTACAGCTCCCCAGGCATTGTGAATATGAAGTGCGTATAAGGTCCAGTTTTAGAATTGTTGTTATGGGAAACAGAAGGCGGCAGGATTTCTACTGTCCCTCTCTGGTTACTGACACAACCTTAGATGTAGGGCAAGTCCTGTTCTTGGGTATTAAATTAGAGTGGAATGTGCCTGACCAAACATGGAAGGGCTTCTGTCCCATTCCTTCTTCCCCCTTACCCTTCATCCCCCGAACAAGTATAAACGCCTGCAAAATCACCTGTTGAGGGTGCTGTCTTGTAGAGTGGGATGACCCTTATGAAGGAGTCGGGAGGTCAGAACCCAAACACCAGGATATGTTGAGAGCAGGTGATTTTCCAAATGTCATCCAGCCCAGAGAGTCCACCATCCTTTGGGTGTCAGAGGGTTGGTTTAGTAGTATGAGGACACACTTAGATCTGGAGATAGTGATCCCATGCAGAGGGGACCAGGTACTACATGTTCAAGGGGGGAGAATTAGCTGGCATATCCTCCCGAGGTCCTCAGGCCCACAACAGTCCAGCCTTGGGACCAAATTGTGTCTGTGTCCAGGGATGTGACACTAGTACGTTCACTGCGACTAAACAAATTTAGTGATCATTTTTCTTTTCTTTAATTTAATTTTAAATTTATAATGGAGTATATAGTTGATTTATCATGTTGTGTTCATTTTTGACATACACCAACATGATTCATTTATACAGAGATTATATATTCTTTTTAGAATTATTTTCCCATTGAGGTTACTAAAGGGTGTTGAGAAGAGTTCCAAGTGCTCTACAGCAGGTCCATGTTGATTACAAGTTTTCTCTCTGTAAATATGTATATACTAACTCCAACCTCATGATTTATGCCTCCAACACACCTTTCCAGTTTGGTAACCATAAGTTTGTGTTCTAAGTCTGGGACTCTGTTTCCGTGTTGTAAGATAGTACCTTTCTATCAATTTTTAGATTCCACCGATAAGTAATATCATATGATATTTTTCATTGCCTGATTTATGACACTTAGTATGAATGTATGTAGGTCCTTCTGAGTGGCCCTAAATAGCCTTATTTCATTCACTTCATGGCTGAGTAATATTCCATTGTACATATCTACCATCATTTCTTTATCCATTCTTCCTTCCAAGGACTTTTAGGTAGCTTCCGAGTAGAGGCTCTTGTAAACAGGGCTGCATAAATTTTAGAGTGCCTGGGTCCTGTCAATTACGTTTTTTCCAAGATACAGGCCCAGGAGTGGAAGCGCCATATGCTCTGAAGCTCTGGTGTTTAGATTTTTAAGGAATCACCACCCACTTCTCCAGAGTGGCTGTTAGCAATTTACATTCCCACCATCAGCTTGTCAAGGTTCCCTTTTCTCCACGCCCTGTCCTGCATTTCAGGTTTTACAGTTTGTGAGGTTGGCCATTCTGACTGGTGCAGAGTGATATCTCTTTGTAGTATTAATTTACATTGCCCGCCTGTTTTGTTGGCCAAAAATGGAGTAAGGGTTTTCCCTGAATATATTAAGGAATAACGCCTACGGCCTTTTTGGCAAACTGCATCATTGGCGATGTTCAGCAGCTTTGCATGTGCTTTAATGACGAGTGCAAACTACCCCTTGAAATCCCTTTCCTGCAATTCTGCTTTGCTTACAAGGCCTTTACGAATACTTGGCTCAAGAAATGACTCCATTAGAGGTGTCAATTACAACCCTGCATGTTTGTGAATTGCAGTGCCCCTGAGCACCGGTTTTCAACTTGTTTAGGGAAGCAGACACAAAGGGGCAGGATTTCTACAGACCCATTCCAGTTACTGGGGCACCTGAAGGATAGGGAAATTCTTCTTCCAGGTAGGAAACTAGAGTGGCATATGCCTGTCCAAACATCTAAGGCTTGTGTCCCATTCCATCCCTCCATTCCCCTTCTTCACCGGAAAATTCCAAGCTGTGCAAAAGCGGCTGTTGAGTGTGCTGCCTTCCCAAAGTGGGGAGACTCTAAGGAAAGGAGCTGGGGAACCCGAATACCAGGAGACGTGGAGATGAGGTGACTTTTCCAAACTCTTCCCGATCAGACGGTGTACCATCCTCTGGATGTGCCATGCATGTTTTAGCTGTAGGAAGGGTCCCCTGCGCCTGGAGATATGGGACCCATGGAATGGGGGCCAGGCAGGATTACTCTAAAAGTGCTGCATTTGCTGTCCCATCCTCACGAAGCCTCTCAGACCAACGAGTGTAGAGCCTTAGGTCCCATCCAGCTCTGTGTCTAGATATGGTCAGTCCAGGTTGCATCACAGCCCTTGAACAAATTTTGTAAGAATTTCTCTCTCTCTCACTGTCTTTATTGTGTTCTTGTTATTTAATTTTATAATGGGGTATAGCTGATTTTCAATACTGTGTTTCTTCCTGCTCTACATCTATCCACTTGATTCACTTAAAGAGAGACATCAATAAATTCTTTTACAGATTCTTACCAGTCTTATATATCCTTTTCTGGTGACAACAGTGTGCTGAGTCCAGCTCTTTGAGCTATAGAGTAGGTCCTGTCGAATACCTATTTTGTTTATGGAACCGTATCTGTGCTAATTTCAACCTCCTGGTTTATGCATCACCCCGCCCCACCTTTCTCCTTTAGCAGCCATAAGTGTGTTTTCTAAATGTGTGACTCCGTTTCTGTTTTGTAATTGCGTTCATGTGAAGGCATTTTTAGATACTATCTATAAGTGATACCTTATGATAAGTCTCTTTTTATGTCTGACTTATGGCACTTAGAATGATCGTACCTCAGTCTCCACGAGTTGCTGCCACTGGCCTTATTTCATTGATTTAATTGCTGAGTAATATTCCATTGTACATAAGTACTACATCTTCTTTATCCATTTTTTCCTTCCAAGGACATGTAAGTTGTACCCAAATCGAGGCATTTCTAAACAGAGCAGCCCTAAACTTTGGGGTGCCTGTGTCTTGTCGATTTTTTTGGTTTTCCCAAGATATACGCCCATGAGGGGAAGTGCTGTATGCTCTGTAGCTCTGTTTTTTAGAAGTTTTAAGATACAGCATACACTTCTCAAGAGTGGCCGGTGGCAATTTACATCCCGCCGATCAGCATAACAAGGCTCCCTTTTCTCCATGGCCTGTCCTGCATTTCTGGGTTTTACAATTTTTCAGCATGGGCCTTTTGACCAATGCGAAGTGAGACATTTTTGTAATGCTGATTTGCATTGCCCGCTTGCTTAGTTGGCCAAAAAGAGCATCTGCGTTTTTTCCAAAATTTATTCAGGAAAGAAAGCAGACGCCGATTTTGGCCAACTGCATCATTGTCGAAGTTCTGCGGAATTTCATGTGCTTTAAAGGCGAGTCCAATCTACCTGTGAAAAACTGTTTCCTGCAATTCTGTCTTGCTTTGAAATCCTCTTCGTTGCCTTACCTCAATACATTTTTAGACGAGAGTTATCATTTATAACTCTGGAGATTTGTGAATTGCCGTGCTCCTGAGCTCCATTTTCCAAATTGCTCTTTTGGGAGCTGGCCGCAAACCCGCAGGATTGCTTCAGGCCCTATTCTGGTTCCGGGAGGCAGGCTGAGCCTGTGGTTAATTCTTCTTCCTGATGGGAAATTAGGGTGACCTGTGCCTGTCCCAACACCTGGAGCTAGTCTCTCATGGGTTCCCCCTCTTCCCATTCATCCTCAGGACAAATTGCAACCTGTACGAAACAGGAGGTTAAAGGTGCTGATTCTCCAAGTGGGGAGATTGTTAGTCAAGCGGCTGGAATGGAGAACCCGAGCACCAGGAGATGAGAAATGACCTGCGTTTCAGAAACGTGTCCCGATCACACTGTATACCATCCACTGGGTTTCCCATGCATTTTTTCGCAGTAGGAAGATTGCCTTGAACCTGGAGATTTGGGACCCATAGAATGGGTACCATGCAGTATTACTTTAAAGGGTCTGCATTTCCTCACCCAACCTCACCAACCCTCTCAGCCCCAAGAGTGTCCACCCTTATGTCTAATCCAGCTGTGGGTCTAGATATGGTCAATCAAGGTTTCTTCACTGCCCCTGAACGAAGTTTGTACGAATTTCTCTCTCTTTCACGCTTTGTTGGGGTTTCTTTTGTAATTTATGTTTATAATGGGGTTTAGCTGATTTTCACTGCTGTGTTTATGCCGCTTTACACCCACTTGATTCAGTTACAGAGAGATATCAATACATAGGTTTTAAGATTCTTACTAGTCAGATATATTCTTGGGCGGTGAATAGGTGATGTTGTGTCCAGTTCACTGAGCAAGGAGTAGGTCTTGTCTGCAACATATTTGGTTTATGGAACGGTGTCTGTGCTAATATAAAACCCTTGTTTTATGCCTCACCCCACCTCACCTTTCCCGTTAAGCAGCCATAGTGTGATTTCAAAATGAGTGGCTCTGTTCTGTTTTGTAAATCAGGTCATGTGTAGCGATTTTTACTTTCCCTCTATAAGTGATATCTTTTGATAAGTGTCTTTTTCTGTGTGACTTATTTCACTTAGAATCATCGTACCTAAATCCACTCATCCTGCAGCTACTAGCCTTATGTCACTGATTCCATGGCTGAGTGATATTCCATTGTACATAAGTACCACAACTTCTTTATCCATTTTTCTCATTTCTGGCATATTTAGGTTGTACTGAAGTGGAGGTTCTTGTAGACAGAGCAGCCCTAAGCTTTGGGGTGCCTGTGTCTTGTCGATTTTTACTTTTCCCATTTTATACGCCCACGAGTGGAAGTGCCCTATGCTCTCTAGCTGTGTTTTTTAGATTATTTAGGAAACACCGTACACTTCTCCAGAGTGGCCGTTGGCAATTTACATCCCGCCCATCACCGTAACAAGGCTCAGTTTTCTTCCTGGCCTGTCCTGCATTTCTGGGTTTGACACTTTTTTAGGATGGCCCTGTTGACCCGTGGCAAGTGAGACTGCTTTGTAGCGCTGATTTGAATTTCCGATTTCTTGGTTGGCCAAAAAGGTCGTATGCGTTTTTTTCCTGAATATATTCAGGAAAAACGCATACGCCCTTTTTGGAGAAGTGCAGCATTGTCGACGTTTGGCCGCTTTTCCTGTGCTTTAAAGGCGATTCGAATCTACCTCCTGAAATATGTTTCCTGCAATTCTGCCTTGCTTTCAAATCCTCTTCGGTGCCTGCCCTCAATATATTTGTGGACGAGATTTATCATTTATAACTCTGCAGGTTTGTGAATTGCAGTGCCCCTGAGCTCCATTTTTCAACTCGCTTTCTTGGGAGCTGGCCGCAAAAGCGCAGGATTGCTTGAGGCCCTATTCTGGTTCCGGGCGGCAGGCTGAGCCTGTGGTTAATTCTTCTTCCTGATGGGAAAATAGAGTGACCTGTGCCTGTCCCAACACCTAGAGCTAGTCTCTCATTGGTTCCCCCTCTTCCCGTTCATCCTCAGGACAAATTGCAACCTGTACGGAACAGGAGGTTAAAGGTGCTGATTCTCCAAGGAGGGAGATTGCTAGTAAAGCGGCTGGAATGGCGAACCCGAGCACAAGGAGATGAGAAATGAGGTGCGTTTTAGAAACCTTACCTGATCACACGGTGTACCATCTTCTTGGTTTCTCATGCATGTGTTTGCTGTAGGAAGATACCCTTGAACCTGGAGATTTGGGACCCATGGAATGGGTACCACGCAGTAGTACTTTAAAGGTTGTGCGTTTGCTCCCCCAACCTCACCAAACCTCTCAGCCCCTGAGTGTCCACCCTTATGTCTCAATCAGCTGTGGGTCTAGATATGGTCAATCCAGGTGGCATCATAGCCCCTGAACCAATTTGGTAAGAATTTCTCTCTCTTTCACTGTCTTTGTTTCACGGGTTGTTAAAAGTAATTGATTTTTATAATGGGGTTTAGCTGCTTTTCACTGCTGTGTTTTTGCCGCTTTACACCCACTTGACTCACTTACAAAGAGATATCAATACATAGGTTTTCAGATTCTTACTCGTCAGATATATTCTTGGGCGGTGAATAGGGGGTGTTGAGTCCAGTTCACTGAGCAAGGAGAAGGTCTTGTCTATTACATATTGCGTTTATGGAACGGTATCTGAGCTAATTTGAAACCCTTGTTTTATGCATCACCCCACCTCACCTTTCCCGTTAAGCAGCCATAGTGTGTTTTCTATACGTGTGACTCTGTTCTGTTTTGTAATTCAGTTCAAGTATAGCGCTTTTTACATTCCCTCTATAAGTGATATCTTATGATCAGTGTCTTTTTCTGTGTGACTTATTTCACTTAGAATCGTCGTACCTAAATCCACTCATCATGCTGCTACTAGCCTTATGACGTTGATTTCATGGCTGAGTGATATTCCATTGTACATAAGAACCACAACTTCTTTATCCATTTTTCTCTTTCCTGGGATATTTAAGGTGTAACGAAGTGGAGGTTCTTGTCAACAGAGCAGCCCTAAACTTTGGGGTGCCTGGGTCTTGCTGATTTTTAGTTTTCCCAATTTATACGCCCATGAGTGGAAGTGCCCTATGCTCTCTAAACTGAGTTTCTTAGATGTTTCAGGACACACCGTACACTTCTCCAGAGTGGCTGTTGACAATTTATATCCCGCCCATCAGTGTAGCAAGGCTCCCGTTTCTCCATGGCTTGTCCTGCATTTTTGGTTTTGACACTTTATTCAGCATGGCCCTTTTGACCGATGGGAAGCGAGACTTCCTTGTAGCGCTGATTTGCCTTTGCAGGTTGCTTCGTTGGGCAAAGAGGGCGTATGCGTTTTTTTCCTGAATATATTCAGGAAAAAACGCATACGCCCTCTTTGGCCAAGGGCATCATTGTCGAGGTTTTGCCGCTTTTCCTGTGCTTTAAAGGCGATTTGAATCTACCTCCTGAAATCTGTTTCCTGCAATTCTGCCTTGCTTTCAAATCCTCTTCCGTGCCTTCCCTCAATATATTTGTGGACGACAGTTATCATTTATAACTCTGCACGTTTGTGAATTGCAGTGCCCCTGAGCTCCATTTTTCAACTCGCTTTCTTGGGAGCTGGCCGCAGAAGCGCAGGATTGCTTCCGGCCCTATTCTGGTTCCGGGCGGCAGGCTGAGCCTGTGGTTAATTCTTCTTCCTGATGGGAAAATAGAGTGACCTGTGCCTGTCCCAACACCTAGAGCTAGTCTCTCCTTGGTTCCCCCTCTTCCCGTTCATCCTCAGGACAAATTGCAACCTGTACGGAACAGGAGGTTAAAGGTGCTGATTCTCCAAGGAGGGAGATTGCTAGTAAAGCGGCTGGAATGGCGAACCCGAGCACAAGGAGATGAGAAATGAGGGGCGTTTTAGAAGCCTTTCCCGATCACACGGTGTACCATCTTCTGGGTTTCTCATGCATGTTTTCGATGTAGGAAGATGCCCTTGAACCTGGAGATTTGGGACCCATGGGATGGGTACCACGCAGTAGTACTTTAAAGAGTCTGCGTTTGCTCCTCCAACCTCACCAAACCTCTCAGCCCCAAGAGTGTCCACCCTTATGTCTCAATCAGCTGTGGGTCTAGATATGGTCAATCCAGGTGGCATCACAGCCCCTGAACGAATTTGGTAAGAATTTCTCTTTCTTTCACTGTCTTTTTTTTCACGGGTTTTTAAAAGTAATTGATGTTTATAATGGGGTTTAGCTGCTTTTCACTGCTGTGTTTCTGCCGCTTTACACCCATTTGACTCACTTACAGAGAGATAGCAATACATAGGTTTTAACATTCTTACTAGTCAGATATATTCTTGGGCGGTGAATAGGGGGTGTTGAGTCCAGTTCACTGAGCAAGGAGTAGTTCTTGTCTATTACATATTGGGTTTATGGAACGGTATCTGAGCTAATTTGAAACCCTTGTTTTATGCATCACCCCACCTCACCTTTCCCGTTAAGCAGCCATAGTGTGTTTTCTATACGTGTGACTCTGTTCTGTTTTGTAATTCAGTTCAAGTATAGCGCTTTTTACATTCCCTCTATAAGTGATATCTTATGATCAGTGTCTTTTTCTGTGTGACTTATTTCACTTAGAATCGTCGTACCTAAATCCACTCATCATGCTGCTACTAGCCTTATGACGTTGATTTCATGGCTGAGTGATATTCCATTGTACATAAGGACCACAACTTCTTTATCCATTTTTCTCTTTCCTGGGATATTTAAGGTGTAACGAAGTGGAGGTTCTTGTCAACAGAGCAGCCCTAAACTTTGGGGTGCCTGTGTCTTGCTGATTTTTAGTTTTCCCAATTTATACGCCCATGAGTGGAAGTGCCCTATGCTCTCTAAACTGAGTTTCTTAGATGTTTCAGGACACACCGTACACTTCTCCAGAGTGGCTGTTGACAATTTACATCCCGCCCATCAGTGTAGCAAGGCTCCCGTTTCTCCATGGCTTGTCCTGCATTTTTGGTTTTGACACTTTATTCAGCATGGCCCTTTTGACCGATGGGAAGCGAGACTTCCTTGTAGCGCTGATTTGCCTTTGCAGGTTGCTTCGTTGGCCAAAGAGGGCGTATGCGTTTTTTCCTGGGCATACGCCCTCTTTGGCCAAGGGCATCATTGTCGAGGTTTTGCCGCTTTACTGTGCTTTAAAGGCGATTCGAATCTACCTCCTGAAATCTGTTTCCTGCAATTCTGCCTTGCTTTCAAATCCTCTTCGGTGCCTTCCCTCAATATATTTGTGGACGAGAGTTATCATTTATAACTCTGCAGGTTTGTGAATTGCAGTGCCCCTGAGCTCCATTTTTCAACTCGCTTTCTTGGGAGCTGGCCGCAAAAGCGCAGGATTGCTTGAGGCCCTATTCTGGTTCCGGGCGGCAGGCTGAGCCTGTGGTTAATTCTTCTTCCTGATGGGAAAATAGAGTGACCTGTGCCTGTCCCAACACCTAGAGCTAGTCTCTCCTTGGTTCCCCCTCTTCCCGTTCATCCTCAGGACAAATTGCAACCTGTACGGAACAGGAGGTTAAAGGTGCTGATTCTCCAAGGAGGGAGATTGCTAGTAAAGCGGCTGGAATGGCGAACCCGAGCACAAGGAGATGAGAAATGAGGGGCGTTTTAGAAACCTTTCCCGATCACACGGTGTACCATCTTCTGGGTTTCTCATGCATGTTTTCGATGTAGGAAGATGCCCTTGAACCTGGAGATTTGGGACCCTTGGGATGGGTACCACGCAGTAATTCTTTAAAGGGTCTGCGTTTGCTCCCCCAACCTCACCAAACCTCTCAGCCCCAAGAGTGTCCACCCTTATGTCTCAATCAGCTGTGGGTCTAGATATGGTCAATCCAGGTGGCATCACAGCCCCTGAACGAATTTGGTAAGAATTTCTCTCTTTTTCACTGTCTTTGTTTCACGGGTTTTTAAAAGTAATTGGTTTTTATAATGGGGTTTAGCTGCTTTTCACTTCTGTGTTTCTGCCGCTTTACACCCACTTGACTCACTTACAGAGAGATAGCAATACATAGGTTTTATGATTCTTACTAGTCAGATATATTCTTGGGCGGTAAATAGGGGGTGTTGAGTCCAGTTCACTGAGCAAGGAGTAGTTCTTGTCTATTACATATTGGGTTTATGGAACGGTATCTGAGCTAATTTGAAACCCTTGTTTTATGCATCACCCCACCTCACCTTTCCCGTTAAGCAGCCATAGTGTGTTTTCTATACTTGTGACTCTGTTCTGTTTTGTAATTCAGTTCAAGTATAGCGCTTTTTACATTCCCTCTATAAGTGATATCTTATGATCAGTGTCTTTTTCTGTGTGACTTATTTAACTTAGAATCGTCGTACCTAAATCCACTCATCATGCTGCTACTAGCCTTATGACGTTGATTTCATGGCTGAGTGATATTCCATTGTACATAAGGACCACAACTTCTTTATCCATTTTTCTCTTTCCTGGGATATTTAAGGTGTAACGAAGTGGAGGTTCTTGTCAACAGAGCAGCCCTAAACTTTGGGGTGCCTGTGTCTTGCTGATTTTTAGTTTTCCCAATTTATACGCCCATGAGTGGAAGTGCCCTATGCTCTCTAAACTGAGTTACTTAGATGTTTCAGGACACACCGTACACTTCTCCAGAGTGGCTGTTGACAATTTATATCCCGCCCATCAGTGTAGCAAGGCTCCCGTTTCTCCATGGCTTGTCCTGCATTTTTGGTTTTGACACTTTATTCAGCATGGCCCTTTTGACCGATGGGAAGCGAGACTTCCTTGTAGCGCTGATTTGCCTTTGCAGGTTGCTTCGTTGGGCAAAGAGGGCGTATGCGTTTTTTTCCTGAATATATTCAGGAAAAAACGCATACGCCCTCTTTGGCCAAGGGCATCATTGTCGAGGTTTTGCCGCTTTTCCTGTGCTTTAAAGGCGATTCGAATCTACCTCCTGAAATCTGTTTCCTGCAATTCTGCCTTGCTTTCAAATCCTCTTCCGTGCCTTCCCTCAATATATTTGTGGACGACAGTTATCATTTATAACTCTGCACGTTTGTGAATTGCAGTGCCCCTGAGCTCCATTTTTCAACTCGCTTTCTTGGGAGCTGGCCGCAGAAGCGCAGGATTGCTTCCGGCCCTATTCTGGTTCCGGGCGGCAGGCTGAGCCTGTGGTTAATTCTTCTTCCTGATGGGAAAATAGAGTGACCTGTGCCTGTCCCAACACCTAGAGCTAGTCTCTCCTTGGTTCCCCCTCTTCCCGTTCATCCTCAGGACAAATTGCAACCTGTACGGAACAGGAGGTTAAAGGTGCTGATTCTCCAAGGAGGGAGATTGCTAGTAAAGCGGCTGGAATGGCGAACCCGAGCACAAGGAGATGAGAAATGAGGGGCGTTTTAGAAGCCTTTCCCGATCACACGGTGTACCATCTTCTGGGTTTCTCATGCATGTTTTCGATGTAGGAAGATGCCCTTGAACCTGGAGATTTGGGACCCATGGGATGGGTACCACGCAGTAGTACTTTAAAGAGTCTGCGTTTGCTCCTCCAACCTCACCAAACCTCTCAGCCCCAAGAGTGTCCACCCTTATGTCTCAATCAGCTGTGGGTCTAGATATGGTCAATCCAGGTGGCATCACAGCCCCTGAACGAATTTGGTAAGAATTTCTCTTTCTTTCACTGTCTTTTTTTTCACGGGTTTTTAAAAGTAATTGATGTTTATAATGGGGTTTAGCTGCTTTTCACTGCTGTGTTTCTGCCGCTTTACACCCATTTGACTCACTTACAGAGAGATAGCAATACATAGGTTTTAACATTCTTACTAGTCAGATATATTCTTGGGCGGTGAATAGGGGGTGTTGAGTCCAGTTCACTGAGCAAGGAGTAGTTCTTGTCTATTACATATTGGGTTTATGGAACGGTATCTGAGCTAATTTGAAACCCTTGTTTTATGCATCACCCCACCTCACCTTTCCCGTTAAGCAGCCATAGTGTGTTTTCTATACGTGTGACTCTGTTCTGTTTTGTAATTCAGTTCAAGTATAGCGCTTTTTACATTCCCTCTATAAGTGATATCTTATGATCAGTGTCTTTTTCTGTGTGACTTATTTCACTTAGAATCGTCGTACCTAAATCCACTCATCATGCTGCTACTAGCCTTATGACGTTGATTTCATGGCTGAGTGATATTCCATTGTACATAAGAACCACAACTTCTTTATCCATTTTTCTCTTTCCTGGGATATTTAAGGTGTAACGAAGTGGAGGTTCTTGTCAACAGAGCAGCCCTAAACTTTGGGGTGCCTGTGTCTTGCTGATTTTTAGTTTTCCCAATTTATACGCCCATGAGTGGAAGTGCCCTATGCTCTCTAAACTGAGTTTCTTAGATGTTTCAGGACACACCGTACACTTCTCCAGAGTGGCTGTTGACAATTTACATCCCGCCCATCAGTGTAGCAAGGCTCCCGTTTCTCCATGGCTTGTCCTGCATTTTTGGTTTTGACACTTTATTCAGCATGGCCCTTTTGACCGATGGGAAGCGAGACTTCCTTGTAGCGCTGATTTGCCTTTGCAGGTTGCTTCGTTGGGCAAAGAGGGCGTATGCGTTTTTTTCCTGAATATATTCAGGAAAAAACGCATACGCCCTCTTTGGCCAAGGGCATCATTGTCGAGGTTTTGCCGCTTTTCCTGTGCTTTAAAGGCGATTCGAATCTACCTCCTGAAATCTGTTTCCTGCAATTCTGCCTTGCTTTCAAATCCTCTTCCGTGCCTTCCCTCAATATATTTGTGGACGACAGTTATCATTTATAACTCTGCACGTTTGTGAATTGCAGTGCCCCTGAGCTCCATTTTTCAACTCGCTTTCTTGGGAGCTGGCCGCAGAAGCGCAGGATTGCTTCCGGCCCTATTCTGGTTCCGGGCGGCAGGCTGAGCCTGTGGTTAATTCTTCTTCCTGATGGGAAAATAGAGTGACCTGTGCCTGTCCCAACACCTAGAGCTAGTCTCTCCTTGGTTCCCCCTCTTCCCGTTCATCCTCAGGACAAATTGCAACCTGTACGGAACAGGAGGTTAAAGGTGCTGATTCTCCAAGGAGGGAGATTGCTAGTAAAGCGGCTGGAATGGCGAACCCGAGCACAAGGAGATGAGAAATGAGGGGCGTTTTAGAAGCCTTTCCCGATCACACGGTGTACCATCTTCTGGGTTTCTCATGCATGTTTTCGATGTAGGAAGATGCCCTTGAACCTGGAGATTTGGGACCCATGGGATGGGTACCACGCAGTAGTACTTTAAAGAGTCTGCGTTTGCTCCTCCAACCTCACCAAACCTCTCAGCCCCAAGAGTGTCCACCCTTATGTCTCAATCAGCTGTGGGTCTAGATATGGTCAATCCAGGTGGCATCACAGCCCCTGAACGAATTTGGTAAGAATTTCTCTTTCTTTCACTGTCTTTTTTTTCACGGGTTTTTAAAAGTAATTGATGTTTATAATGGGGTTTAGCTGCTTTTCACTGCTGTGTTTCTGCCGCTTTACACCCATTTGACTCACTTACAGAGAGATAGCAATACATAGGTTTTAACATTCTTACTAGTCAGATATATTCTTGGGCGGTGAATAGGGGGTGTTGAGTCCAGTTCACTGAGCAAGGAGTAGTTCTTGTCTATTACATATTGGGTTTATGGAACGGTATCTGAGCTAATTTGAAACCCTTGTTTTATGCATCACCCCACCTCACCTTTCCCGTTAAGCAGCCATAGTGTGTTTTCTATACGTGTGACTCTGTTCTGTTTTGTAATTCAGTTCAAGTATAGCGCTTTTTACATTCCCTCTATAAGTGATATCTTATGATCAGTGTCTTTTTCTGTGTGACTTATTTCACTTAGAATCGTCGTACCTAAATCCACTCATCATGCTGCTACTAGCCTTATGACGTTGATTTCATGGCTGAGTGATATTCCATTGTACATAAGAACCACAACTTCTTTATCCATTTTTCTCTTTCCTGGGATATTTAAGGTGTAACGAAGTGGAGGTTCTTGTCAACAGAGCAGCCCTAAACTTTGGGGTGCCTGTGTCTTGCTGATTTTTAGTTTTCCCAATTTATACGCCCATGAGTGGAAGTGCCCTATGCTCTCTAAACTGAGTTTCTTAGATGTTTCAGGACACACCGTACACTTCTCCAGAGTGGCTGTTGACAATTTACATCCCGCCCATCAGTGTAGCAAGGCTCCCGTTTCTCCATGGCTTGTCCTGCATTTTTGGTTTTGACACTTTATTCAGCATGGCCCTTTTGACCGATGGGAAGCGAGACTTCCTTGTAGCGCTGATTTGCCTTTGCAGGTTGCTTCGTTGGGCAAAGAGGGCGTATGCGTTTTTTTCCTGAATATATTCAGGAAAAAACGCATACGCCCTCTTTGGCCAAGGGCATCATTGTCGAGGTTTTGCCGCTTTTCCTGTGCTTTAAAGGCGATTCGAATCTACCTCCTGAAATCTGTTTCCTGCAATTCTGCCTTGCTTTCAAATCCTCTTCCGTGCCTTCCCTCAATATATTTGTGGACGACAGTTATCATTTATAACTCTGCACGTTTGTGAATTGCAGTGCCCCTGAGCTCCATTTTTCAACTCGCTTTCTTGGGAGCTGGCCGCAGAAGCGCAGGATTGCTTCCGGCCCTATTCTGGTTCCGGGCGGCAGGCTGAGCCTGTGGTTAATTCTTCTTCCTGATGGGAAAATAGAGTGACCTGTGCCTGTCCCAACACCTAGAGCTAGTCTCTCCTTGGTTCCCCCTCTTCCCGTTCATCCTCAGGACAAATTGCAACCTGTACGGAACAGGAGGTTAAAGGTGCTGATTCTCCAAGGAGGGAGATTGCTAGTAAAGCGGCTGGAATGGCGAACCCGAGCACAAGGAGATGAGAAATGAGGGGCGTTTTAGAAGCCTTTCCCGATCACACGGTGTACCATCTTCTGGGTTTCTCATGCATGTTTTCGATGTAGGAAGATGCCCTTGAACCTGGAGATTTGGGACCCATGGGATGGGTACCACGCAGTAGTACTTTAAAGAGTCTGCGTTTGCTCCTCCAACCTCACCAAACCTCTCAGCCCCAAGAGTGTCCACCCTTATGTCTCAATCAGCTGTGGGTCTAGATATGGTCAATCCAGGTGGCATCACAGCCCCTGAACGAATTTGGTAAGAATTTCTCTTTCTTTCACTGTCTTTTTTTTCACGGGTTTTTAAAAGTAATTGATGTTTATAATGGGGTTTAGCTGCTTTTCACTGCTGTGTTTCTGCCGCTTTACACCCATTTGACTCACTTACAGAGAGATAGCAATACATAGGTTTTAACATTCTTACTAGTCAGATATATTCTTGGGCGGTGAATAGGGGGTGTTGAGTCCAGTTCACTGAGCAAGGAGTAGTTCTTGTCTATTACATATTGGGTTTATGGAACGGTATCTGAGCTAATTTGAAACCCTTGTTTTATGCATCACCCCACCTCACCTTTCCCGTTAAGCAGCCATAGTGTGTTTTCTATACGTGTGACTCTGTTCTGTTTTGTAATTCAGTTCAAGTATAGCGCTTTTTACATTCCCTCTATAAGTGATATCTTATGATCAGTGTCTTTTTCTGTGTGACTTATTTCACTTAGAATCGTCGTACCTAAATCCACTCATCATGCTGCTACTAGCCTTATGACGTTGATTTCATGGCTGAGTGATATTCCATTGTACATAAGGACCACAACTTCTTTATCCATTTTTCTCTTTCCTGGGATATTTAAGGTGTAACGAAGTGGAGGTTCTTGTCAACAGAGCAGCCCTAAACTTTGGGGTGCCTGTGTCTTGCTGATTTTTAGTTTTCCCAATTTATACGCCCATGAGTGGAAGTGCCCTATGCTCTCTAAACTGAGTTTCTTAGATGTTTCAGGACACACCGTACACTTCTCCAGAGTGGCTGTTGACAATTTACATCCCGCCCATCAGTGTAGCAAGGCTCCCGTTTCTCCATGGCTTGTCCTGCATTTTTGGTTTTGACACTTTATTCAGCATGGCCCTTTTGACCGATGGGAAGCGAGACTTCCTTGTAGCAATGATTTGCCTTTGCAGGTTGCTTCGTTGGCCAAAGAGGGCGTATGCGTTTTTTCCTGAATATATTCAGGAAAAAACGCATACGCCCTCTTTGGCCAAGGGCATCATTGTCGAGGTTTTGCCGCTTTTCCTGTGCTTTAAAGGCGATTCGAATCAACCTCCTGAAATCTGTTTCCTGCAATTCTGCCTTGCTTTCAAATCCTCTTCGGTGCCTTCCCTCAATATATATAACGAGAGTTATCATTTATAACTCTGCAGGTTTGTGAATTGCAGTGCCCCTGAGCTCCATTTTTCAACTCGCTTTCTTGGGAGCTGACCGCAAAAGCGCAGGATTGCTTCAGGCCCTATTCTGGTTCCGGGCGGCAGGCTGATCCTGTGGTTAATACTTCTTCCTGATGGGAAAATAGAGTGACCTGTGCCTGTCCCAACACCTAGAGCTAGTCTCTCCTTGGTTCCCCCTCTTCCCGTTCATCCTCAGGACAAATTGCAACCTGTACGGAACAGGAGGTTAAAGGTGCTGATTCTCAAAGGAGGGAGATTGCTAGTAAAGCGGCTGGAATGGCGAACCCGAGCACAAGGAGATGAGAAATGAGGGGCGTATTAGAAGCCTTTCCCGATCACACGGTGTACCATCTTCTGGGTTTCTCATGCATGTTTTCGATGTAGGAAGATGGCCTTGAACCTGGAGATTTGGGACCCATGGGATGGGTACCACGCAGTAGTACTTTAAAGGGTCTGCCTTTGCTCCCCCAACCTCACCAAACCTCTCAGCCCCAAGAGTGTCCACCCTTATGTCTCAATCAGCTGTGGGTCTAGATATGGTCAATCCAGGTGGCATCACAGCCCCTGAACGAATTTGGTAAGAATTTCTCTTTCTTTCACTGTCTTTTTTTTCACGGGTTTTTAAAAGTAATTGATGTTTATAATGGGGTTTAGCTGCTTTTCACTGCTGTGTTTCTGCCGCTTTACACCCGTTTGACTCACTTACAGAGAGATAGCAATACATAGGTTTTAACATTCTTACTAGTCAGATATATTCTTGGGCGGTGAATAGGGGGTGTTGAGTCCAGTTCACTGAGCAAGGAGTAGTTCTTGTCTATTACATATTGGGTTTATGGAACGGTATCTGAGCTAATTTGAAACCCTTGTTTTATGCATCACCCCACCTCACCTTTCCCGTTAAGCAGCCATAGTGTGTTTTCTATACGTGTGACTCTGTTCTGTTTTGTAATTCAGTTCAAGTATAGCGCTTTTTACATTCCCTCTATAAGTGATATCTTATGATCAGTGTCTTTTTCTGTGTGACTTATTTCACTTAGAATCGTCGTACCTAAATCCACTCATCATGCTGCTACTAGCCTTATGACGTTGATTTCATGGCTGAGTGATATTCCATTGTACATAAGGACCACAACTTCTTTATCCATTTTTTCTCTTTCCTGGGATATTTAAGTGTGTAACGAAGTGGAGGTTCTTGTCAACAGAGCAGCCCTAAACTTTGGGGTGCCTGTGTCTTGCTGATTTTTAGTTTTCCCAATTTATACGCCCATGAGTGGAAGTGCCCTATGCTCTCTAAACTGAGTTTCTTAGATGTTTCAGGACACACCGTACACTTCTCCAGAGTGGCTGTTGACAATTTATATCCCGCCCATCAGTGTAGCAAGGCTCCCGTTTCTCCATGGCTTGTCCTGCATTTTTGGTTTTGACACTTTATTCAGCATGGCCCTTTTGACCGATGGGAAGCGAGACTTCCTTGTAGCGCTGATTTGCCTTTGCAGGTTGCTTCGTTGGGCAAAGAGGGCGTATGCGTTTTTTTCCTGAATATATTCAGGAAAAAACGCATACGCCCTCTTTGGCCAAGGGCATCATTGTCGAGGTTTTGCCGCTTTTCCTGTGCTTTAAAGGCGATTCGTATCTACCTCCTGAAATCTGTTTCCTGCAATTCTGCCTTGCTTTCAAATCCTCTTCGGTGCCTTCCCTCAATATATTTGTGGACGAGAGTTATCATTTATAACTCTGCAGGTTTGTGAATTGCAGTGCCCCTGAGCTCCATTTTTCAACTCGCTTTCTTGGGAGCTGGCCGCAAAAGCGCAGGATTGCTTCAGGCCCTATTCTGGTTCCGGGCGGCAGGCTGAGCCTGTGGTTAATACTTCTTCCTGATGGGAAAATAGAGTGACCTGTGCCTGTCCCAACACCTAGAGCTAGTCTCTCCTTGGTTCCCCCTCTTCCCATTCATCCTCAGGACAAATTGCAACCTGTACGGAACAGGAGGTTAAAGGTGCTGATTCTCCAAGGAGGGAGATTGCTAGTAAAGCGGCTGGAATGGCAAACCCGAGCACAAGGAGATGAGAAATGAGGGGCGTTTTAGAAACCTTTCCCGATCACACGGTGTACCATCCTCTGGGTTTCTCATGCATGTTTTCGATGTAGGAAGATGCCCTTGAACCTGGAGATTTGGGACCCATGGGATGGGTACCACGCAGTAGTACTTTAAAGGGTCTGCGTTTGCTCCCCCAACCTCACCAAACCTCTCAGCCCCAAGAGTGTCCACCCTTATGTCTCAATCAGCTGTGGGTCTAGATATGGTCAATCCAGGTGGCATCACAGCCCCTGAACGAATTTGGTAAGAATTTCTCTCTCTTTCACTGTCTTTGTTTCACGGGTTTTTAAAAGTAATTGATTTTTATAATGGGGTTTAGCTGCTTTTCACTGCTGTGTTTCTGCCGCTTTACACCCATTTGACTCACTTACAGAGAGATAGCAATACATAGGTTTTAACATTCTTACTAGTCAGATATATTCTTGGGCGGTGAATAGGGGGTGTTGAGTCCAGTTCACTGAGCAAGGAGTAGTTCTTCTCTATTACATATTGGGTTTATGGAACGGTATCTGAGCTAATTTGAAACCCTTGTTTTATGCATCACCCCACCTCACCTTTCCCGTTAAGCAGCCATAGTGTGTTTTCTATACGTGTGACTCTGTTCTGTTTTGTAATTCAGTTCAAGTGTAGCGCTTTTTACATTCCCTCTATAAGTGATATCTTATGATCAGTGTCTTTTTCTGTGTGACTTATTTCACTTAGAATCATCGTACCTAAATCCACTCATCATGCTGCTACTAGCCTTATGACGTTGATTTCATGGCTGAGTGATATTCCATTGTACATAAGGACCACAACTTCTTTATCCATTTTTCTCTTTCCTGGGATATTTAAGGTGTAACGAAGTGGAGGTTCTTGTCAACAGAGCAGCCCTAAAGTTTGGGGTGCCTGTGTCTTGCTGATTTTTAGTTTTCCCAATTTATACGCCCATGAGTGGAAGTGCCCTATGCTCTCTAAACTGAGTTACTTAGATGTTCCAGGACACACCGTACACTTCTCCAGAGTGGCTGTTGACAATTTATATCCCGCCCATCAGTGTAGCAAGGCTCCCGTTTCTCCATGGCTTGTCCTGCATTTTTGGTTTTGACACTTTATTCAGCATGGCCCTTTTGACCGATGGGAAGCGAAACTTCCTTGTAGCGCTGATTTGCCTTTGCAGGTTGCTTCGTTGGGCAAAGAGGGCGTATGCGTTTTTTTCCTGAATATATTCAGGAAAAAACGCATACGCCCTCTTTGGCCAAGGGCATCATTGTCGAGGTTTTGCCGCTTTTCCTGTGCTTTAAAGGCAATTCGAATCTACCTCCTGAAATCTGTTTCCTGCAATTCTGCCTTGCTTTCAAATCCTCTTCGGTGCCTTCCCTCAATATATTTGTGGACGACAGTTATCATTTATAACTCTGCACGTTTGTGAATTGCAGTGCCCCTGAGCTCCATTTTTCAACTCGCTTTCTTGGGAGCTGGCCGCAGAAGCGCAGGATTGCTTCCGGCCCTATTCTGGTTCCGGGCGGCAGGCTGAGCCTGTGGTTAATTCTTCTTCCTGATGGGATAATAGAGTGACCTGTGCCTGTCCCAACACCTAGAGCTAGTCTCTCCTTGGTTCCCCCTCTTCCCGTTCATCCTCAGGACAAATTGCAACCTGTACGGAACAGGAGGTTAAAGGTGCTGATTCTCCAAGGAGGGAGATTGCTAGTAAAGCGGCTGGAATGGCGAACCCGAGCACAAGGAGATGAGAAATGAGGGGCGTTTTAGAAGCCTTTCCCGATCACACGGTGTACCATCTTCTGGGTTTCTCATGCATGTTTTCGATGTAGGAAGATGCCCTTGAACCTGGAGATTTGGGACCCATGGGATGGGTACCACGCAGTAGTACTTTAAAGGGTCTGTGTTTGCTCCCCCAACCTCACCAAACCTCTCAGCCCCAAGAGTGTCCACCCTTATGTCTCAATCAGCTGTGGGTCTAGATATGGTCAATCCAGGTGGCATCACAGCCCCTGAACGAATTTGGTAAGAATTTCTCTTTCTTTCACTGTCTTTGTTTCACGGGTTTTTAAAAGTAATTGATGTTTATAATGGGGTTTAGCTGCTTTTCACTGCTGTGTTTCTGCCGCTTTACACCCATTTGACTCACTTACAGAGAGATAGCAATACATAGGTTTTAACATTCTTACTAGTCAGATATATTCTTGGGCGGTGAATAGGGGGTGTTGAGTCCAGTTCACTGAGCAAGGAGTAGTTCTTGTCTATTACATATTGGGTTTATGGAACGGTATCTGAGCTAATTTGAAACCCTTGTTTTATGCATCACCCCACCTCACCTTTCCCGTTAAGCAGCCATAGTGTGTTTTCTATACGTGTGACTCTGTTCTGTTTTGTAATTCAGTTCAAGTGTAGCGCTTTTTACATTCCCTCTATAAGTGATATCTTATGATCAGTGTCTTTTTCTGTGTGACTTATTTCACTTAGAATCGTCGTACCTAAATCCACTCATCATGCTGCTACTAGCCTTATGACGTTGATTTCATGGCTGAGTGATATTCCATTGTACATAAGGACTACAACTTCTTTATCCATTTTTCTCTTTCCTGGGATATTTAATGTGTAACGAAGTGGAGGTTCTTGTCAACAGAGCAGCCCTAAACTTTGGGGTGCCTGTGTCTTGCTGATTTTTAGTTTTCCCAATTTATACGCCCATGAGTGGAAGTGCCCTATGCTCTCTAAACTGAGTTTCTTAGAGGTTTCAGGACACACCGTACACTTCTCCAGAGTGGCTGTTGACAATTTACATCCCGCCCATCAGTGTAGCAAGGCTCCCGTTTCTCCATGGCTTGTCCTGCATTTTTGGTTTTGACACTTTATTCAGCATGGCCCTTTTGACCGATGGGAAGCGAGACTTCTGTGTAGCGCTGATTTGCCTTTGCAGGTTGCTTCGTTAGCCAAAGAGGGCGTATGCTTTTTTTCCTGAATATATTCAGGAAAAAACGCATACGCCTTCTTTGGCCAAGGGCATCATTGTCGAGGTTTTGCCGCTTTACCTGTGCTTTAAAGGCGATTCGAATCTACCTCCTGAAATCTGTTTCCTGCAATTCTGCCTTGCTTTCAAATCCTCTTCGGTGCCTTCCCTCAATATATTTGTGGACGAGAGTTATCATTTATAACTCTGCAGGTTTGTGAATTGCAGTGCCCCTGAGCTCCATTTTTCAACTCGCTTTCTTGGGAGCTGGCCGCAAAAGCGCAGGATTGCTTCAGACCCTATTCTGGTTCCGGGCGGCAGGCTGAGCCTGTGGTTAATTCTTCTTCCTGATGGGAAAATAGAGTGACCTGTGCCTGTCCCAACACCTAGAGCTAGTCTCTCCTTGGTTCCCCCTCTTCCCGTTCATCCTCAGGACAAATTGCAACCTGTACGGAACAGGAGGTTAAAGGTGCTGATTCTCCAAGGAGGGAGATTGCTAGTAAAGCGGCTGGAATGGCGAACCCGAGCACAAGGAGATGAGAAATGAGGGGCGTTTTAGAAACCTTTCCCGATCACACGGTGTACCATCTTCTGGGTTTCTCATGCATGTTTTCGATGTAGGAAGATGCCCTTGAACCTGGAGATTTGGGACCCATGGGATGGGTACCACGCAGTAATTCTTTAAAGGGTCTGCGTTTGCTCCCCCAACCTCACCAAACCTCTCAGCCCCAAGAGTGTCCACCCTTATGTCTCAATCAGCTGTGGGTCTAGATATGGTCAATCCAGGTGGCATCACAGCCCCTGAACGAATTTGGTAAGAATTTCTCTCTTTTTCACTGTCTTTGTTTCACGGGTTTTTAAAAGTAATTGATGTTTATAATGGGGTTTAGCTGCTTTTCACTGCTGTGTTTCTGCCGCTTTACACCCATTTGACTCACTTACAGAGAGATAGCAATACATAGGTTTTAACATTCTTACTAGTCAGATATATTCTTGGGCGGTGAATAGGGGGTGTTGAGTCCAGTTCACTGAGCAAGGAGTAGTTCTTGTCTATTACATATTGGGTTTATGGAACGGTATCTGAGCTAATTTGAAACCCTTGTTTTATGCATCACCCCACCTCACCTTTCCCGTTAAGCAGCCATAGTGTGTTTTCTATACGTGTGACTCTGTTCTGTTTTGTAATTCAGTTCAAGTGTAGCGCTTTTTACATTCCCTCTATAAGTGATATCTTATGATCAGTGTCTTTTTCTGTGTGACTTATTTCACTTAGAATCGTCGTACCTAAATCCACTCATCATGCTGCTACTAGCCTTATGACGTTGATTTCATGGCTGAGTGATATTCCATTGTACATAAGGACTACAACTTCTTTATCCATTTTTCTCTTTCCTGGGATATTTAATGTGTAACGAAGTGGAGGTTCTTGTCAACAGAGCAGCCCTAAACTTTGGGGTGCCTGTGTCTTGCTGATTTTTAGTTTTCCCAATTTATACGCCCATGAGTGGAAGTGCCCTATGCTCTCTAAACTGAGTTTCTTAGAGGTTTCAGGACACACCGTACACTTCTCCAGAGTGGCTGTTGACAATTTACATCCCGCCCATCAGTGTAGCAAGGCTCCCGTTTCTCCATGGCTTGTCCTGCATTTTTGGTTTTGACACTTTATTCAGCATGGCCCGTTTGACCGATGGGAAGCGAGACTTCTGTGTAGCGCTGATTTGCCTTTGCAGGTTGCTTCGTTGGCCAAAGAGGGCGTATGCTTTTTTTCCTGAATATATTCAGGAAAAAACGCATACGCCTTCTTTGGCCAAGGGCATCATTGTCGAGGTTTTGCCGCTTTACCTGTGCTTTAAAGGCGATTCGAATCTACCTCCTGAAATCTGTTTCCTGCAATTCTGCCTTGCTTTCAAATCCTCTTCGGTGCCTTCCCTCAATATATTTGTGGACGAGAGTTATCATTTATAACTCTGCAGGTTTGTGAATTGCAGTGCCCCTGAGCTCCATTTTTCAACTCGCTTTCTTGGGAGCTGGCCGCAAAAGCGCAGGATTGCTTCAGACCCTATTCTGGTTCCGGGCGGCAGGCTGAGCCTGTGGTTAATTCTTCTTCCTGATGGGAAAATAGAGTGACCTGTGCCTGTCCCAACACCTAGAGCTAGTCTCTCCTTGGTTCCCCCTCTTCCCGTTCATCCTCAGGACAAATTGCAACCTGTACGGAACAGGAGGTTAAAGGTGCTGATTCTCCAAGGAGGGAGATTGCTAGTAAAGCGGCTGGAATGGAGAACCCGAGCACAAGGAGATGAGAAATGAGGGGCGTTTTAGAAGCCTTTCCCGATCACACGGTGTACCATCTTCTGGGTTTCTCATGCATGTTTTCGATGTAGGAAGATGCCCTTGAACCTGGAGATTTGGGACCCATGGGATGGGTACCACGCAGTAGTACTTTAAAGAGTCTGCGTTTGCTCCTCCAACCTCACCAAACCTCTCAGCCCCAAGAGTGTCCACCCTTATGTCTCAATCAGCTGTGGGTCTAGATATGGTCAATCCAGGTGGCATCACAGCCCCTGAACGAATTTGGTAAGAATTTCTCTTTCTTTCACTGTCTTTGTTTCACGGGTTTTTAAAAGTAATTGATGTTTATAATGGGGTTTAGCTGCTTTTCACTGCTGTGTTTCTGCCGCTTTACACCCATTTGACTCACTTACAGAGAGATAGCAATACATAGGTTTTAACATTCTTACTAGTCAGATATATTCTTGGGCGGTGAATAGGGGGTGTTGAGTCCAGTTCACTGAGCAAGGAGTAGTTCTTGTCTATTACATATTGGGTTTATGGAACGGTATCTGAGCTAATTTGAAACCCTTGTTTTATGCATCACCCCACCTCACCTTTCCCGTTAAGCAGCCATAGTGTGTTTTCTATACGTGTGACTCTGTTCTGTTTTGTAATTCAGTTCAAGTGTAGCGCTTTTTACATTCCCTCTATAAGTGATATCTTATGATCAGTGTCTTTTTCTGTGTGACTTATTTCACTTAGAATCGTCGTACCTAAATCCACTCATCATGCTGCTACTAGCCTTATGACGTTGATTTCATGGCTGAGTGATATTCCATTGTACATAAGGACTACAACTTCTTTATCCATTTTTCTCTTTCCTGGGATATTTAATGTGTAACGAAGTGGAGGTTCTTGTCAACAGAGCAGCCCTAAACTTTGGGGTGCCTGTGTCTTGCTGATTTTTAGTTTTCCCAATTTATACGCCCATGAGTGGAAGTGCCCTATGCTCTCTAAACTGAGTTTCTTAGAGGTTTCAGGACACACCGTACACTTCTCCAGAGTGGCTGTTGACAATTTACATCCCGCCCATCAGTGTAGCAAGGCTCCCGTTTCTCCATGGCTTGTCCTGCATTTTTGGTTTTGACACTTTATTCAGCATGGCCCTTTTGACCGATGGGAAGCGAGACTTCCTTGTAGCGCTGATTTGCCTTTGCAGGTTGCTTCGTTGGGCAAAGAGGGCGTATGCGTTTTTTTCCTGAATATATTCAGGAAAAAACGCATACGCCCTCTTTGGCCAAGGGCATCATTGTCGAGGTTTTGCCGCTTTTCCTGTGCTTTAAAGGCAATTCGAATCTACCTCCTGAAATCTGTTTCCTGCAATTCTGCCTTGCTTTCAAATCCTCTTCGGTGCCTTCACTCAATATATTTGTGGACGACAGTTATCATTTATAACTCTGCACGTTTGTGAATTGCAGTGCCCCTGAGCTCCATTTTTCAACTCGCTTTCTTGGGAGCTGGCCGCAGAAGCGCAGGATTGCTTCCGGCCCTATTCTGGTTCCGGGCGGCAGGCTGAGCCTGTGGTTAATTCTTCTTCCTGATGGGAAAATAGAGTGACCTGTGCCTGTCCCAACACCTAGAGCTAGTCTCTCCTTGGTTCCCCCTCTTCCCGTTCATCCTCAGGACAAATTGCAACCTGTACGGAACAGGAGGTTAAAGGTGCTGATTCTCCAAGGAGGGAGATTGCTAGTAAAGCGGCTGGAATGGCGAACCCGAGCACAAGGAGATGAGAAATGAGGGGCGTTTTAGAAGCCTTTCCCGATCACACGGTGTACCATCTTCTGGGTTTCTCATGCATGTTTTCGATGTAGGAAGATGCCCTTGAACCTGGAGATTTGGGACCCATGGGATGGGTACCACGCAGTAGTACTTTAAAGGGTCTGCGTTTGCTCCCCCAACCTCACCAAACCTCTCAGCCCCAAGAGTGTCCACCCTTATGTCTCAATCAGCTGTGGGTCTAGATATGGTCAATCCAGGTGGCATCACAGCCCCTGAACGAATTTGGTAAGAATTTCTCTTTCTTTCACTGTGTTTGTTTCACGGGTTTTTAAAAGTAATTGATGTTTATAATGGGGTTTAGCTGCTTTTCACTGCTGTGTTTCTGCCGCTTTACACCCATTTGACTCACTTACAGAGAGATAGCAATACATAGGTTTTAACATTCTTACTAGTCAGATATATTCTTGGGCGGTGAATAGGGGGTGTTGAGTCCCGTTCACTGAGCAAGGAGTAGTTCTTGTCTATTACATATTGGGTTTATGGAATGGTATCTGAGCTAATTTGAAACCCTTGTTTTATGCATCACCCCACCTCACCTTTCCCGTTAAGCAGCCATAGTGTGTTTTCTATATGTGTGACTCTGTTCTGTTTTGTAATTCAGTTCAAGTATAGCGCTTTTTACATTCCCTCTATAAGTGATATCTTATGATCAGTGTCTTTTTCTGTGTGACTTTTTTCACTTAGAATCGTCGTACCTAAATCCACTCATCATGCTGCTCCTAGCCTTATGACGTTGATTTCATGGCTGAGTGATATTCCATTGTACATAAGGACCACAACTTCTTTATCCATTTTTCTCTTTCCTGGGATATTTAAGGTGTAACGAAGTGGAGGTTCTTGTCAACAGAGCAGCCCTAAACTTTGCGGTGCCTGTGTCTTGCTGATTTTTAATTTTCCCAATTTATACGCCCATGAGTGGAAGTGCCCTATGCTCTCTAAACTGAGTTTCTTAGAGGTTTCAGGACACACCGTACACTTCTCCAGAGTGGCTGTTGACAATTTACATCCCGCCCATCAGTGTAGCAAGGCTCCCGTTTCTCCATGGCCTCTCCTGCATTTCTGGTTTTGACACTTTATTCAGCATGGCCCTTTTGACCGATGGGAAGCGAGACTTCCTTGTAGCGCTGATTTGCCTTTGCAGGTTGCTTCGTTGGCCAAAGAGGGCGTATGCGTTTTTTCCTGAATATATTCAGGAAAAAACGCATACGCCCTCTTTGGCCAAGGGCATCATTGTCGAGGTTTTGCCGCTTTTCCTGTGCTTTAAAGGCGATTCGAATCTACCTCCTGAAATCTGTTTCCTGCAATTCTGCCTTGCTTTCAAATCCTCTTCGGTGCCTTCCCTCAATATATTTGTGGACGAGAGTTATCATTTATAACTCTGCAGGTTTGTGAATTGCAGTGCCCCTGAGCTCCATTTTTCAACTCGCTTTCTTGGGAGCTGGCCGCAAAAGCGCAGGATTGCTTCAGGCCCTATTCTGGTTCCGGGCGGCAGGCTGAGCCTGTGGTTAATACTTCTTCCTGATGGGAAAATAGAGTGACCTGTGCCTGTCCCAACACCTAGAGCTAGTCTCTCCTTGGTTCCCCCTCTTCCCATTCATCCTCAGGACAAATTGCAACCTGTACGGAACAGGAGGTTAAAGGTGCTGATTCTCCAAGGAGGGAGATTGCTAGTAAAGCGGCTGGAATGGCAAACCCGAGCACAAGGAGATGAGAAATGAGGGGCGTTTTAGAAACCTTTCCCGATCACACGGTGTACCATCCTCTGGGTTTCTCATGCATGTTTTCGATGTAGGAAGATGACCTTGAACCTGGAGATTTGGGACCCATGGGATGGGTACCACGCAGTAGTACTTTAAAGGGTCTGCGTTTGCTCCCCCAACCTCACCAAACCTCTCAGCCCCAAGAGTGTCCACCCTTATGTCTCAATCAGCTG
The DNA here is from genome assembly GCF_949987535.1 of Balaenoptera acutorostrata. Classification (NCBI taxonomy): domain Eukaryota; kingdom Metazoa; phylum Chordata; class Mammalia; order Artiodactyla; family Balaenopteridae; genus Balaenoptera; species Balaenoptera acutorostrata. Next base: position 70,211,928 of record NC_080079.1, read on the forward strand.
TGGGTCTAGATATGGTCAATCCAGGTGGCATCACAGCCCCTGAACGAATTTGGTAAGAATTTCTCTCTCTTTCACTGTCTTTGTTTCACGGGTTTTTAAAAGTAATTGATGTTTATAATGGGGTTTAGCTGCTTTTCACTGCTGTGTTTCTGCCGCTTTACACCCATTTGACTCAGTTACAGAGAGATAGCAATACATAGGTTTTAACATTCTTACTAGTCAGATATATTCTTGGGCGGTGAATAGGGGGTGTTGAGTCCAGTTCACTGAGCAAGGAGTAGTTCTTCTCTATTACATATTGGGTTTATGGAACGGTATCTGAGCTAATTTGAAACCCTTGTTTTACGCATCACCCCACCTCACCTTTCCCGTTAAGCAGCCATAGTGTGTTTTCTATACGTGTGACTCTGTTCTGTTTTGTAATTCAGTTCAAGTGTAGCGCTTTTTACATTCCCTCTATAAGTGATATCTTATGATCAGTGTCTTTTTCTGTGTGACTTATTTCACTTAGAATCATCGTACCTAAATCCACTCATCATGCTGCTACTAGCCTTATGACGTTGATTTCATGGCTGAGTGATATTCCATTGTACATAAGGACCACAACTTCTTTATCCATTTTTCTCTTTCCTGGGATATTTAAGGTGTAACGAAGTGGAGGTTCTTGTCAACAGAGCAGCCCTAAAGTTTGGGGTGCCTGTGTCTTGCTGATTTTTAGTTTTCCCAATTTATACGCCCATGAGTGGAAGTGCCCTATGCTCTCTAAACTGAGTTACTTAGATGTTTCAGGACACACCGTACACTTCTCCAGAGTGGCTGTTGACAATTTATATCCCGCCCATCAGTGTAGCAAGGCTCCCGTTTCTCCATGGCTTGTCCTGCATTTTTGGTTTTGACACTTTATTCAGCATGGCCCTTTTGACCGATGGGAAGCGAGACTTCCTTGTAGCGCTGATTTGCCTTTGCAGGTTGCTTCGTTGGGCAAAGAGGGCGTATGCGTTTTTTTCCTGAATATATTCAGGAAAAAACGCATACGCCCTCTTTGGCCAAGGGCATCATTGTCGAGGTTTTGCCGCTTTTCCTGTGCTTTAAAGGCGATTCGAATCTACCTCCTGAAATCTGTTTCCTGCAATTCTGCCTTGCTTTCAAATCCTCTTCGGTGCCTTCCCTCAATATATTTGTGGACGACAGTTATCATTTATAACTCTGCACGTTTGTGAATTGCAGTGCCCCTGAGCTCCATTTTTCAACTCGCTTTCTTGGGAGCTGGCCGCAGAAGCGCAGGATTGCTTCCGGCCCTATTCTGGTTCCGGGCGGCAGGCTGAGCCTGTGGTTAATTCTTCTTCCTGATGGGAAAATAGAGTGACCTGTGCCTGTCCCAACACCTAGAGCTAGTCTCTCCTTGGTTCCCCCTCTTCCCGTTCATCCTCAGGACAAATTGCAACCTGTACGGAACAGGAGGTTAAAGGTGCTGATTCTCCAAGGAGGGAGATTGCTAGTAAAGCGGCTGGAATGGCGAACCCGAGCACAAGGAGATGAGAAATGAGGGGCGTTTTAGAAGCCTTTCCCGATCACACGGTGTACCATCTTCTGGGTTTCTCATGCATGTTTTCGATGTAGGAAGATGCCCTTGAACCTGGAGATTTGGGACCCATGGGATGGGTACCACGCAGTAGTACTTTAAAGGGTCTGCGTTTGCTCCCCCAACCTCACCAAACCTCTCAGCCCCAAGAGTGTCCACCCTTATGTCTCAATCAGCTGTGGGTCTAGATATGGTCAATCCAGGTGGCATCACAGCCCCTGAACGAATTTGGTAAGAATTTCTCTCTCTTTCACTGTCTTTGTTTCACGGGTTTTTAAAAGTAATTGATGTTTATAATGGGGTTTAGCTGCTTTTCACTGCTGTGTTTCTGCCGCTTTACACCCATTTGACTCAGTTACAGAGAGATAGCAATACATAGGTTTTAACATTCTTACTAGTCAGATATATTCTTGGGCGGTGAATAGGGGGTGTTGAGTCCAGTTCACTGAGCAAGGAGTAGTTCTTCTCTATTACATATTGGGTTTATGGAACGGTATCTGAGCTAATTTGAAACCCTTGTTTTACGCATCACCCCACCTCACCTTTCCCGTTAAGCAGCCATAGTGTGTTTTCTATACGTGTGACTCTGTTCTGTTTTGTAATTCAGTTCAAGTGTAGCGCTTTTTACATTCCCTCTATAAGTGATATCTTATGATCAGTGTCTTTTTCTGTGTGACTTATTTCACTTAGAATCATCGTACCTAAATCCACTCATCATGCTGCTACTAGCCTTATGACGTTGATTTCATGGCTGAGTGATATTCCATTGTACATAAGGACCACAACTTCTTTATCCATTTTTCTCTTTCCTGGGATATTTAAGGTGTAACGAAGTGGAGGTTCTTGTCAACAGAGCAGCCCTAAAGTTTGGGGTGCCTGTGTCTTGCTGATTTTTAGTTTTCCCAATTTATACGCCCATGAGTGGAAGTGCCCTATGCTCTCTAAACTGAGTTACTTAGATGTTTCAGGACACACCGTACACTTCTCCAGAGTGGCTGTTGACAATTTATATCCCGCCCATCAGTGTAGCAAGGCTCCCGTTTCTCCATGGCTTGTCCTGCATTTTTGGTTTTGACACTTTATTCAGCATGGCCCTTTTGACCGATGGGAAGCGAGACTTCCTTGTAGCGCTGATTTGCCTTTGCAGGTTGCTTCGTTGGGCAAAGAGGGCGTATGCGTTTTTTTCCTGAATATATTCAGGAAAAAACGCATACGCCCTCTTTGGCCAAGGGCATCATTGTCGAGGTTTTGCCGCTTTTCCTGTGCTTTAAAGGCGATTCGAATCTACCTCCTGAAATCTGTTTCCTGCAATTCTGCCTTGCTTTCAAATCCTCTTCGGTGCCTTCCCTCAATATATTTGTGGACGACAGTTATCATTTATAACTCTGCACGTTTGTGAATTGCAGTGCCCCTGAGCTCCATTTTTCAACTCGCTTTCTTGGGAGCTGGCCGCAGAAGCGCAGGATTGCTTCCGGCCCTATTCTGGTTCCGGGCGGCAGGCTGAGCCTGTGGTTAATTCTTCTTCCTGATGGGAAAATAGAGTGACCTGTGCCTGTCCCAACACCTAGAGCTAGTCTCTCCTTGGTTCCCCCTCTTCCCGTTCATCCTCAGGACAAATTGCAACCTGTACGGAACAGGAGGTTAAAGGTGCTGATTCTCCAAGGAGGGAGATTGCTAGTAAAGCGGCTGGAATGGCGAACCCGAGCACAAGGAGATGAGAAATGAGGGGCGTTTTAGAAGCCTTTCCCGATCACACGGTGTACCATCTTCTGGGTTTCTCATGCATGTTTTCGATGTAGGAAGATGCCCTTGAACCTGGAGATTTGGGACCCATGGGATGGGTACCACGCAGTAGTACTTTAAAGGGTCTGCGTTTGCTCCCCCAACCTCACCAAACCTCTCAGCCCCAAGAGTGTCCACCCTTATGTCTCAATCAGCTGTGGGTCTAGATATGGTCAATCCAGGTGGCATCACAGCCCCTGAACGAATTTGGTAAGAATTTCTCTTTCTTTCACTGTCTTTGTTTCACGGGTTTTTAAAAGTAATTGATGTTTATAATGGGGTTTAGCTGCTTTTCACTGCTGTGTTTCTGCCGCTTTACACCCATTTGACTCACTTACAGAGAGATAGCAATACATAGGTTTTAACATTCTTACTAGTCAGATATATTCTTGGGCGGTGAATAGGGGGTGTTGAGTCCAGTTCACTGAGCAAGGAGTAGTTCTTGTCTATTACATATTGGGTTTATGGAACGGTATCTGAGCTAATTTGAAACCCTTGTTTTATGCATCACCCCACCTCACCTTTCCCGTTAAGCAGCCATAGTGTGTTTTCTATACGTGTGACTCTGTTCTGTTTTGTAATTCAGTTCAAGTATAGCGCTTTTTACATTCCCTCTATAAGTGATATCTTATGGTCAGTGTCTTTTTCTGTGTGACTTATTTCACTTAGAATCGTCGTACCTAAATCCACTCATCATGCTGCTACTAGCCTTATGACGTTGATTTCATGGCTGAGTGATATTCCATTGTACATAAGGACCACAACTTCTTTATCCATTTTTCTCTTTCCTGGGATATTTAAGGTGTAACGAAGTGGAGGTTCTTGTCAACAGAGCAGCCCTAAACTTTGGGGTGCCTGTGTCTTGCTGATTTTTAGTTTTCCCAATTTATACGCCCATGAGTGGAAGTGCCCTATGCTCTCTAAACTGAGTTACTTAGATGTTTCAGGACACACCGTACACTTCTCCAGAGTGGCTGTTGACAATTTACATCCCACCCATCAGTGTAGCAAGGCTCCCGTTTCTCCATGGCTTGTCCTGCATTTCTGGTTTTGACACTTTATTCAGCATGGCCCTTTTGACCGATGGGAAGCGAGACTTCCTTGTAGCGCTGATTTGCCTTTGCAGGTTGCTTCGTTGGCCAAAGAGGGCGTGTGCGTTTTTTCCTGAATATATTCAGGAAAAAACGCATACGCCCTCTTTGGCCAAGGGCATCATTGTCGAGGTTTTGCCGCTTTTCCTGTGCTTTAAAGGCGATTCGAATCAACCTCCTGAAATCTGTTTCCTGCAATTCTGCCTTGCTTTCAAATCCTCTTCGGTGCCTTCCCTCAATATATTTGTGGACGAGAGTTATCATTTATAACTCTGCAGGTTTGTGAATTGCAGTGCCCCTGAGCTCCATTTTTCAACTCGCTTTCTTGGGAGCTGGCCGCAAAAGCGCAGGATTGCTTCAGGCCCTATTCTGGTTCCGGGCGGCAGGCTGAGCCTGTGGTTAATACTTCTTCCTGATGGGAAAATAGAGTGACCTGTGCCTGTCCCAACACCTAGAGCTAGTCTCTCCTTGGTTCCCCCTCTTCCCATTCATCCTCAGGACAAATTGCAACCTGTACGGAACAGGAGGTTAAAGGTGCTGATTCTCCAAGGAGGGAGATTGCTAGTAAAGCGGCTGGAATGGCAAACCCGAGCACAAGGAGATAAGAAATGAGGGGCGTTTTAGAAACCTTTCCCGATCACACGGTGTACCATCCTCTGGGTTTCTCATGCATGTTTTCGATGTAGGAAGATGCCCTTGAACCTGGAGATTTGGGACCCATGGGATGGGTACCACGCAGTAGTACTTTAAAGGGTCTGCGTTTGCTCCCCCAACCTCACCAAACCTCTCAGCCCCAAGAGTGTCCACCCTTATGTCTCAATCAGCTGTGGGTCTAGATATGGTCAATCCAGGTGGCATCACAGCCCCTGAACGAATTTGGTAAGAATTTCTCTCTCTTTCACTCTCTTTGTTTCACGGGTTTTTAAAAGTAATTGATTTTTATAATGGGGTTTAGCTGCTTTTCACTGCTGTGTTTCTGCCGCTTTACACCCTTTTGACTCACTTACAGAGAGATAGCAATACATAGGTTTTATGTTTCTTACTAGTCAGATATATTCTTGGGCGGTGAATAGGGGGTGTTGAGTCCAGTTCACTGAGCAAGGAGTAGTTCTTGTCTATTACATATTGGGTTTATGGAACGGTATCTGAGCTAATTGGAAACCCTAGTTTTATGCATCACCCCACCTCACCTTTCCCGTTAAGCAGCCATAGTGTGTTTTCTATACGTGTGACTCTGTTCTGTTTTGTAATTCAGTTCAAGTATAGCGCTTTTTACATTCCCTCTATAAGTGATATCTTATGATCAGTGTCTTTTTCTGTGTGACTTATTTCTCTTAGAATCGTCGTACCTAAATCCACTCATCATGCTGCTCCTAGCCTTATGACGTTGATTTCATGGCTGAGTGATATTCCATTGTACATAAGGACCACAACTTCTTTATCCATTTTTCTCTTTCCTGGGATATTTAAGGTGTAACGAAGTGGAGGTTCTTGTCAACAGAGCAGCCCTAAACTTTGGGGTGCCTGTGTCTTGCTGATTTTTAATTTTCCCAATTTATACGCCCATGAGTGGAAGTGCCCTATGCTCTCTAAACTGAGTTTCTTAGAGGTTTCAGGACACACCGTACACTTCTCCAGAGTGGCTGTTGACAATTTACATCCCGCCCATCAGTGTAGCAAGGCTCCCGTTTCTCCATGGCCTGTCCTGCATTTCTGGTTTTGACACTTTATTCAGCATGGCCCTTTTGACCGATGGGAAGCGAGACTTCCTTGTAGCGCTGATTTGCCTTTGCATGTTGCTTCGTTGGCCAAAGAGGGCGTATGCGTTTTTTCCTGAATATATTCAGGAAAAAACGCATACGCCCTCTTTGGCCAAGGGCATCATTGTCGAGGTTTTGCCGCTTTTCCTGTGCTTTAAAGGCGATTCGAATCAACCTCCTGAAATCTGTTTCCTGCAATTCTGCCTTGCTTTCAAATCCTCTTCGGTGCCTTCCCTCAATATATTTGTGGACGAGAGTTATCATTTATAACTCTGCAGGTTTGTGAATTGCAGTGCCCCTGAGCTCCATTTTTCAACTCGCTTTCTTGGGAGCTGGCCGCAAAAGCGCAGGATTGCTTCAGGCGCTATTCTGGTTCCGGGCGGCAGGCTGATCCTGTGGTTAATACTTCTTCCTGATGGGAAAATAGAGTGACCTGTGCCTGTCCCAACACCTAGAGCTAGTCTCTCCTTGGTTCCCCCTCTTCCCATTCATCCTCAGGACAAATTGCAACCTGTACGGAACAGGAGGTTAAAGGTGCTGATTCTCCAAGGAGGGAGATTGCTAGTAAAGCGGCTGGAATGGCAAACCCGAGCACAAGGAGATAAGAAATGAGGGGCGTTTTAGAAACCTTTCCCGATCACACGGTGTACCATCCTCTGGGTTTCTCATGCATGTTTTCGATGTAGGAAGATGCCCTTGAACCTGGAGATTTGGGACCCATGGGATGGGTACCACGCAGTAGTACTTTAAAGGGTCTGCGTTTGCTCCCCCAACCTCACCAAACCTCTCAGCCCCAAGAGTGTCCACCCTTATGTCTCAATCAGCTGTGGGTCTAGATATGGTCAATCCAGGTGGCATCACAGCCCCTGAACGAATTTGGTAAGAATTTCTCTCTCTTTCACTGTCTTTGTTTCACGGGTTTTTAAAAGTAATTGATTTTTATAATGGGGTTTAGCTGCTTTTCACTGCTGTGTTTCTGCCGCTTTACACCCATTTGACTCACTTACAGAGAGATAGCAATACATAGGTTTTATGTTTCTTACTAGTCAGATATATTCTTGGGCGGTGAATAGGGGGTGTTGAGTCCAGTTCACTGAGCAAGGAGTAGTTCTTCTCTATTACATATTGGGTTTATGGAACGGTATCTGAGCTAATTTGAAACCCTTGTTTTATGCATCACCCCACCTCACCTTTCCCGTTAAGCAGCCATAGTGTGTTTTCTATACGTGTGACTCTGTTCTGTTTTGTAATTCAGTTCAAGTATAGCGCTTTTTACATTCCCTCTATAAGTGATATCTTATGATCAGTGTCTTTTTCTGTGTGACTTATTTCTCTTAGAATCGTCGTACCTAAATCCACTCATCATGCTGCTCCTAGCCTTATGACGTTGATTTCATGGCTGAGTGATATTCCATTGTACATAAGGACCACAACTTCTTTATCCATTTTTCTCTTTCCTGGGATATTTAAGGTGTAACGAAGTGGAGGTTCTTGTCAACAGAGCAGCCCTAAACTTTGGGGTGCCTGTGTCTTGCTGATTTTTAATTTTCCCAATTTATACGCCCATGAGTGGAAGTGCCCTATGCTCTCTAAACTGAGTTTCTTAGAGGTTTCAGGACACACCGTACACTTCTCCAGAGTGGCTGTTGACAATTTACATCCCGCCCATCAGTGTAGCAAGGCTCCCGTTTCTCCATGGCCTGTCCTGCATTTCTGGTTTTGACACTTTATTCAGCATGGCCCTTTTGACCGATGGGAAGCGAGACTTCCTTGTAGCGCTGATTTGCCTTTGCAGGTTGCTTCGTTGGCCAAAGAGGGCGTATGCGTTTTTTCCTGAATATATTCAGGAAAAAACGCATACGCCCTCTTTGGCCAAGGGCATCATTGTCGAGGTTTTGCCGCTTTTCCTGTGCTTTAAAGGCGATTCGAATCAACCTCCTGAAATCTGTTTCCTGCAATTCTGCCTTGCTTTCAAATCCTCTTCGGTGCCTTCCCTCAATATATTTGTGGACGAGAGTTATCATTTATAACTCTGCAGGTTTGTGAATTGCAGTGCCCCTGAGCTCCATTTTTCAACTCGCTTTCTTGGGAGCTGGCCGCAAAAGCGCAGGATTGCTTCAGGCCCTATTCTGGTTCCGGGCGGCAGGCTGAGCCTGTGGTTAATACTTCTTCCTGATGGGAAAATAGAGTGACCTGTGCCTGTCCCAACACCTAGAGCTAGTCTCTCCTTGGTTCCCCCTCTTCCCATTCATCCTCAGGACAAATTGCAACCTGTACGGAACAGGAGGTTAAAGGTGCTGATTCTGCAAGGAGGGAGATTGCTAGTAAAGCGGCTGGAATGGCAAACCCGAGCACAAGGAGATAAGAAATGAGGGGCGTTTTAGAAACCTTTCCCGATCACACGGTGTACCATCCTCTGGGTTTCTCATGCATGTTTTCGATGTAGGAAGATGCCCTTGAACCTGGAGATTTGGGACCCATGGGATGGGTACCACGCAGTAGTACTTTAAAGGGTCTGCGTTTGCTCCCCCAACCTCACCAAACCTCTCAGCCCCAAGAGTGTCCACCCTTATGTCTCAATCAGCTGTGGGTCTAGATATGGTCAATCCAGGTGGCATCACAGCCCCTGAACGAATTTGGTAAGAATTTCTCTCTCTTTCACTGTCTTTGTTTCACGGGTTTTTAAAAGTAATTGATTTTTATAATGGGGTTTAGCTGCTTTTCACTGCTGTGTTTCTGCCGCTTTACACCCATTTGACTCACTTACAGAGAGATAGCAATACATAGGTTTTAACATTCTTACTAGTCAGATATATTCTTGGGCGGTGAATAGGGGGTGTTGAGTCCAGTTCACTGAGCAAGGAGTAGTTCTTGTCTATTACATATTGGGTTTATGGAACGGTATCTGAGCTAATTTGAAACCCTTGTTTTATGCATCACCCCACCTCACCTTTCCCGTTAAGCAGCCATAGTGTGTTTTCTATACGTGTGACTCTGTTCTGTTTTGTAATTCAGTTCAAGTGTAGCGCTTTTTACATTCCCTCTATAAGTGATATCTTATGATCAGTGTCTTTTTCTGTGTGACTTATTTCACTTAGAATCATCGTACCTAAATCCACTCATCATGCTGCTACTAGCCTTATGACGTTGATTTCATGGCTGAGTGATATTCCATTGTACATAAGGACCACAACTTCTTTATCCATTTTTCTCTTTCCTGGGATATTTAAGGTGTAACGAAGTGGAGGTTCTTGTCAACAGAGCAGCCCTAAACTTTGGGGTGCCTGTGTCTTGCTGATTTTTAGTTTTCCCAATTTATACGCCCATGAGTGGAAGTGCCCTATGCTCTCTAAACTGAGTTTCTTAGATGTTTCAGGACACACCGTACACTTCTCCAGAGTGGCTGTTGACAATTTACATCCCGCCCATCAGTGTAGCAAGGCTCCCGTTTCTCCATGGCTTGTCCTGCATTTTTGGTTTTGACACTTTATTCAGCATGGCCCTTTTGACCGATGGGAAGCGAGACTTCCTTGTAGCGCTGATTTGCCTTTGCAGGTTGCTTCGTTGGCCAAAGAGGGCGTATGCGTTTTTTCCTGAATATATTCAGGAAAAAACGCATACGCCCTCTTTGGCCAAGGGCATCATTGTCGAGGTTTTGCCGCTTTTCCTGTGCTTTAAAGGCGATTCGAATCTACCTCCTGAAATCTGTTTGCTGCAATTCTGCCTTGCTTTCAAATCCTCTTCGGTGCCTTCCCTCAATATATTTGTGGACGACAGTTATCATTTATAACTCTGCACGTTTGTGAATTGCAGTGCCCCTGAGCTCCATTTTTCAACTCGCTTTCTTGGGAGCTGGCCGCAGAAGCGCAGGATTGCTTCCGGCCCTATTCTGGTTCCGGGTGGCAGGCTGAGCCTTTGGTTAATTCTTCTTCCTGATGGGAAAATAGAGTGACCTGTGCCTGTCCCAACACCTAGAGCTGGTCTCTCCTTGGTTCCCCCTCTTCCCGTTCATCCTCAGGACAAATTGCAACCTGTACGGAACAGGAGGTTAAAGGTGCTGATTCTCCAAGGCGGGAGATTGCTAGTAAAGCGGCTGGAATGGCGAACCCGAGCACAAGGAGATGAGAAATGAGGGGCGTTTTAGAAACCTTTCCCGATCACACGGTGTACCATCCTCTGGGTTTCTCATGCATGTTTTCGATGTAGGAAGATGCCCTTGAACCTGGAGATTTGGGACCCATGGGATGGGTACCACGCAGTAGTACTTTAAAGGGTCTGCGTTTGCTCCCCCAACCTCACCAAACCTCTCAGCCCCAAGAGTGTCCACCCTTATGTCTCAATCAGCTGTGGGTCTAGATATGGTCAATCCAGGTGGCATCAGAGCCCCTGAACGAATTTGGTAAGAATTTCTCTGTTTTTCACTGTATTCGTTTCACGGGTTTTTAAAAGTAATTGATGTTTATAATGGGGTTTAGCTGCTTTTCACTGCTGTGTTTATGCCTCTTTACACCCACTTGACTCACTTACAGAGAGATAGCAATACATAGGTTTTAAGATTCTTACTAGTTAGATATATTCTTGGGCGGTGAATAGGGGGTGTTGAGTCCAGTTCACTGAGCAAGGAGTAGTTCTTGTCTATTACATATTGGGTTTATGGAACGGTATCTGAGCTAATTTGAAACCCTTGTTTTATGCATCACCCCACCTCACCTTTCCCGTTAAGCAGCCATAGTGTGTTTTCTATACGTGTGACTCTGTTCTGTTTTGTAATTCAGTTCAAGTGTAGCGCTTTTTACATTCCCTCTATAAGTGATATCTTATGATCAGTGTCTTTTTCTGTGTGACTTATTTCACTTAGAATCGTCGTACCTAAATCCACTCATCATGCTGCTACTAGCCTTATGACGTTGATTTCATGGCTGAGTGATATTCCATTGTACATAAGGACCACAACTTCTTTATCCATTTTTCTCTTTCCTGGGATATTTAAGGTGTAACGAAGTGGAGGTTCTTGTCAACAGAGCAGCCCTAAACTTTGGGGTGCCTGTGTCTTGCTGATTTTTAGTTTTCCCAATTTATACGCCCATGAGTGGAAGTGCCCTATGCTCTCTAAACTGAGTTTCTTAGATGTTTCAGGACACACCGTACACTTCTCCAGAGTGGCTGTTGACAATTTACATCCCGCCCATCAGTGTAGCAAGGCTCCCGTTTCTCCATGGCTTGTCCTGCATTTTTGGTTTTGACACTTTATTCAGCATGGCCCTTTTGACCGATGGGAAGCGAGACTTCCTTGTAGCGCTGATTTGCCTTTGCAGGTTGCTTCGTTGGGCAAAGAGGGCGTATGCGTTTTTTTCCTGAATATATTCAGGAAAAAACGCATACGCCCTCTTTGGCCAAGGGCATCATTGTCGAGGTTTTGCCGCTTTTCCTGTGCTTTAAAGGCGATTCGAATCTACCTCCTGAAATCTGTTTCCTGCAATTCTGCCTTGCTTTCAAATCCTCTTCGGTGCCTTCCCTCAATATATTTGTGGACGACAGTTATCATTTATAACTCTGCACGTTTGTGAATTGCAGTGCCCCTGAGCTCCATTTTTCAACTCGCTTTCTTGGGAGCTGGCCGCAGAAGCGCAGGATTGCTTCCGGCCCTATTCTGGTTCCGGGCGGCAGGCTGAGCCTGTGGTTAATTCTTCTTCCTGATGGGAAAATAGAGTGACCTGTGCCTGTCCCAACACCTAGAGCTAGTCTCTCCTTGGTTCCCCCTCTTCCCGTTCATCCTCAGGACAAATTGCAACCTGTACGGAACAGGAGGTTAAAGGTGCTGATTCTCCAAGGAGGGAGATTGCTAGTAAAGCGGCTGGAATGGCGAACCCGAGCACAAGGAGATGAGAAATGAGGGGCGTTTTAGAAGCCTTTCCCGATCACACGGTGTACCATCTTCTGGGTTTCTCATGCATGTTTTCGATGTAGGAAGATGCCCTTGAACCTGGAGATTTGGGACCCATGGGATGGGTACCACGCAGTAGTACTTTAAAGGGTCTGCGTTTGCTCCCCCAACCTCACCAAACCTCTCAGCCCCAAGAGTGTCCACCCTTATGTCTCAATCAGCTGTGGGTCTAGATATGGTCAATCCAGGTGGCATCACAGCCCCTGAACGAATTTGGTAAGAATTTCTCTTTCTTTCACTGTCTTTGTTTCACGGGTTTTTAAAAGTAATTGATGTTTATAATGGGGTTTAGCTGCTTTTCACTGCTGTGTTTCTGCCGCTTTACACCCATTTGACTCACTTACAGAGAGATAGCAATACATAGGTTTTAACATTCTTACTAGTCAGATATATTCTTGGGCGGTGAATAGGGGGTGTTGAGTCCAGTTCACTGAGCAAGGAGTAGTTCTTGTCTATTACATATTGGGTTTATGGAACGGTATCTGAGCTAATTTGAAACCCTTGTTTTATGCATCACCCCACCTCACCTTTCCCGTTAAGCAGCCATAGTGTGTTTTCTATACGTGTGACTCTGTTCTGTTTTGTAATTCAGTTCAAGTATAGCGCTTTTTACATTCCCTCTATAAGTGATATCTTATGGTCAGTGTCTTTTTCTGTGTGACTTATTTCACTTAGAATCGTCGTACCTAAATCCACTCATCATGCTGCTACTAGCCTTATGACGTTGATTTCATGGCTGAGTGATATTCCATTGTACATAAGGACCACAACTTCTTTATCCATTTTTCTCTTTCCTGGGATATTTAAGGTGTAACGAAGTGGAGGTTCTTGTCAACAGAGCAGCCCTAAACTTTGGGGTGCCTGTGTCTTGCTGATTTTTAGTTTTCCCAATTTATACGCCCATGAGTGGAAGTGCCCTATGCTCTCTAAACTGAGTTACTTAGATGTTTCAGGACACACCGTACACTTCTCCAGAGTGGCTGTTGACAATTTACATCCCACCCATCAGTGTAGCAAGGCTCCCGTTTCTCCATGGCTTGTCCTGCATTTCTGGTTTTGACACTTTATTCAGCATGGCCCTTTTGACCGATGGGAAGCGAGACTTCCTTGTAGCGCTGATTTGCCTTTGCAGGTTGCTTCGTTGGCCAAAGAGGGCGTGTGCGTTTTTTCCTGAATATATTCAGGAAAAAACGCATACGCCCTCTTTGGCCAAGGGCATCATTGTCGAGGTTTTGCCGCTTTTCCTGTGCTTTAAAGGCGATTCGAATCAACCTCCTGAAATCTGTTTCCTGCAATTCTGCCTTGCTTTCAAATCCTCTTCGGTGCCTTCCCTCAATATATTTGTGGACGAGAGTTATCATTTATAACTCTGCAGGTTTGTGAATTGCAGTGCCCCTGAGCTCCATTTTTCAACTCGCTTTCTTGGGAGCTGGCCGCAAAAGCGCAGGATTGCTTCAGGCCCTATTCTGGTTCCGGGCGGCAGGCTGAGCCTGTGGTTAATACTTCTTCCTGATGGGAAAATAGAGTGACCTGTGCCTGTCCCAACACCTAGAGCTAGTCTCTCCTTGGTTCCCCCTCTTCCCATTCATCCTCAGGACAAATTGCAACCTGTACGGAACAGGAGGTTAAAGGTGCTGATTCTCCAAGGAGGGAGATTGCTAGTAAAGCGGCTGGAATGGCAAACCCGAGCACAAGGAGATAAGAAATGAGGGGCGTTTTAGAAACCTTTCCCGATCACACGGTGTACCATCCTCTGGGTTTCTCATGCATGTTTTCGATGTAGGAAGATGCCCTTGAACCTGGAGATTTGGGACCCATGGGATGGGTACCACGCAGTAGTACTTTAAAGGGTCTGCGTTTGCTCCCCCAACCTCACCAAACCTCTCAGCCCCAAGAGTGTCCACCCTTATGTCTCAATCAGCTGTGGGTCTAGATATGGTCAATCCAGGTGGCATCACAGCCCCTGAACGAATTTGGTAAGAATTTCTCTCTCTTTCACTCTCTTTGTTTCACGGGTTTTTAAAAGTAATTGATTTTTATAATGGGGTTTAGCTGCTTTTCACTGCTGTGTTTCTGCCGCTTTACACCCTTTTGACTCACTTACAGAGAGATAGCAATACATAGGTTTTATGTTTCTTACTAGTCAGATATATTCTTGGGCGGTGAATAGGGGGTGTTGAGTCCAGTTCACTGAGCAAGGAGTAGTTCTTGTCTATTACATATTGGGTTTATGGAACGGTATCTGAGCTAATTGGAAACCCTAGTTTTATGCATCACCCCACCTCACCTTTCCCGTTAAGCAGCCATAGTGTGTTTTCTATACGTGTGACTCTGTTCTGTTTTGTAATTCAGTTCAAGTATAGCGCTTTTTACATTCCCTCTATAAGTGATATCTTATGATCAGTGTCTTTTTCTGTGTGACTTATTTCTCTTAGAATCGTCGTACCTAAATCCACTCATCATGCTGCTCCTAGCCTTATGACGTTGATTTCATGGCTGAGTGATATTCCATTGTACATAAGGACCACAACTTCTTTATCCATTTTTCTCTTTCCTGGGATATTTAAGGTGTAACGAAGTGGAGGTTCTTGTCAACAGAGCAGCCCTAAACTTTGGGGTGCCTGTGTCTTGCTGATTTTTAATTTTCCCAATTTATACGCCCATGAGTGGAAGTGCCCTATGCTCTCTAAACTGAGTTTCTTAGAGGTTTCAGGACACACCGTACACTTCTCCAGAGTGGCTGTTGACAATTTACATCCCGCCCATCAGTGTAGCAAGGCTCCCGTTTCTCCATGGCCTGTCCTGCATTTCTGGTTTTGACACTTTATTCAGCATGGCCCTTTTGACCGATGGGAAGCGAGACTTCCTTGTAGCGCTGATTTGCCTTTGCAGGTTGCTTCGTTGGCCAAAGAGGGCGTATGCGTTTTTTCCTGAATATATTCAGGAAAAAACGCATACGCCCTCTTTGGCCAAGGGCATCATTGTCGAGGTTTTGCCGCTTTTCCTGTGCTTTAAAGGCGATTCGAATCAACCTCCTGAAATCTGTTTCCTGCAATTCTGCCTTGCTTTCAAATCCTCTTCGGTGCCTTCCCTCAATATATTTGTGGACGAGAGTTATCATTTATAACTCTGCAGGTTTGTGAATTGCAGTGCCCCTGAGCTCCATTTTTCAACTCGCTTTCTTGGGAGCTGGCCGCAAAAGCGCAGGATTGCTTCAGGCGCTATTCTGGTTCCGGGCGGCAGGCTGATCCTGTGGTTAATACTTCTTCCTGATGGGAAAATAGAGTGACCTGTGCCTGTCCCAACACCTAGAGCTAGTCTCTCCTTGGTTCCCCCTCTTCCCATTCATCCTCAGGACAAATTGCAACCTGTACGGAACAGGAGGTTAAAGGTGCTGATTCTCCAAGGAGGGAGATTGCTAGTAAAGCGGCTGGAATGGCAAACCCGAGCACAAGGAGATAAGAAATGAGGGGCGTTTTAGAAACCTTTCCCGATCACACGGTGTACCATCCTCTGGGTTTCTCATGCATGTTTTCGATGTAGGAAGATGCCCTTGAACCTGGAGATTTGGGACCCATGGGATGGGTACCACGCAGTAGTACTTTAAAGGGTCTGCGTTTGCTCCCCCAACCTCACCAAACCTCTCAGCCCCAAGAGTGTCCACCCTTATGTCTCAATCAGCTGTGGGTCTAGATATGGTCAATCCAGGTGGCATCACAGCCCCTGAACGAATTTGGTAAGAATTTCTCTCTCTTTCACTGTCTTTGTTTCACGGGTTTTTAAAAGTAATTGATTTTTATAATGGGGTTTAGCTGCTTTTCACTGCTGTGTTTCTGCCGCTTTACACCCATTTGACTCACTTACAGAGAGATAGCAATACATAGGTTTTATGTTTCTTACTAGTCAGATATATTCTTGGGCGGTGAATAGGGGGTGTTGAGTCCAGTTCACTGAGCAAGGAGTAGTTCTTCTCTATTACATATTGGGTTTATGGAACGGTATCTGAGCTAATTTGAAACCCTTGTTTTATGCATCACCCCACCTCACCTTTCCCGTTAAGCAGCCATAGTGTGTTTTCTATACGTGTGACTCTGTTCTGTTTTGTAATTCAGTTCAAGTATAGCGCTTTTTACATTCCCTCTATAAGTGATATCTTATGATCAGTGTCTTTTTCTGTGTGACTTATTTCTCTTAGAATCGTCGTACCTAAATCCACTCATCATGCTGCTCCTAGCCTTATGACGTTGATTTCATGGCTGAGTGATATTCCATTGTACATAAGGACCACAACTTCTTTATCCATTTTTCTCTTTCCTGGGATATTTAAGGTGTAACGAAGTGGAGGTTCTTGTCAACAGAGCAGCCCTAAACTTTGGGGTGCCTGTGTCTTGCTGATTTTTAATTTTCCCAATTTATACGCCCATGAGTGGAAGTGCCCTATGCTCTCTAAACTGAGTTTCTTAGAGGTTTCAGGACACACCGTACACTTCTCCAGAGTGGCTGTTGACAATTTACATCCCGCCCATCAGTGTAGCAAGGCTCCCGTTTCTCCATGGCCTGTCCTGCATTTCTGGTTTTGACACTTTATTCAGCATGGCCCTTTTGACCGATGGGAAGCGAGACTTCCTTGTAGCGCTGATTTGCCTTTGCAGGTTGCTTCGTTGGCCAAAGAGGGCGTATGCGTTTTTTCCTGAATATATTCAGGAAAAAACGCATACGCCCTCTTTGGCCAAGGGCATCATTGTCGAGGTTTTGCCGCTTTTCCTGTGCTTTAAAGGCGATTCGAATCAACCTCCTGAAATCTGTTTCCTGCAATTCTGCCTTGCTTTCAAATCCTCTTCGGTGCCTTCCCTCAATATATTTGTGGACGAGAGTTATCATTTATAACTCTGCAGGTTTGTGAATTGCAGTGCCCCTGAGCTCCATTTTTCAACTCGCTTTCTTGGGAGCTGGCCGCAAAAGCGCAGGATTGCTTCAGGCCCTATTCTGGTTCCGGGCGGCAGGCTGAGCCTGTGGTTAATACTTCTTCCTGATGGGAAAATAGAGTGACCTGTGCCTGTCCCAACACCTAGAGCTAGTCTCTCCTTGGTTCCCCCTCTTCCCATTCATCCTCAGGACAAATTGCAACCTGTACGGAACAGGAGGTTAAAGGTGCTGATTCTGCAAGGAGGGAGATTGCTAGTAAAGCGGCTGGAATGGCAAACCCGAGCACAAGGAGATAAGAAATGAGGGGCGTTTTAGAAACCTTTCCCGATCACACGGTGTACCATCCTCTGGGTTTCTCATGCATGTTTTCGATGTAGGAAGATGCCCTTGAACCTGGAGATTTGGGACCCATGGGATGGGTACCACGCAGTAGTACTTTAAAGGGTCTGCGTTTGCTCCCCCAACCTCACCAAACCTCTCAGCCCCAAGAGTGTCCACCCTTATGTCTCAATCAGCTGTGGGTCTAGATATGGTCAATCCAGGTGGCATCACAGCCCCTGAACGAATTTGGTAAGAATTTCTCTCTCTTTCACTGTCTTTGTTTCACGGGTTTTTAAAAGTAATTGATTTTTATAATGGGGTTTAGCTGCTTTTCACTGCTGTGTTTCTGCCGCTTTACACCCATTTGACTCACTTACAGAGAGATAGCAATACATAGGTTTTAACATTCTTACTAGTCAGATATATTCTTGGGCGGTGAATAGGGGGTGTTGAGTCCAGTTCACTGAGCAAGGAGTAGTTCTTGTCTATTACATATTGGGTTTATGGAACGGTATCTGAGCTAATTTGAAACCCTTGTTTTATGCATCACCCCACCTCACCTTTCCCGTTAAGCAGCCATAGTGTGTTTTCTATACGTGTGACTCTGTTCTGTTTTGTAATTCAGTTCAAGTGTAGCGCTTTTTACATTCCCTCTATAAGTGATATCTTATGATCAGTGTCTTTTTCTGTGTGACTTATTTCACTTAGAATCATCGTACCTAAATCCACTCATCATGCTGCTACTAGCCTTATGACGTTGATTTCATGGCTGAGTGATATTCCATTGTACATAAGGACCACAACTTCTTTATCCATTTTTCTCTTTCCTGGGATATTTAAGGTGTAACGAAGTGGAGGTTCTTGTCAACAGAGCAGCCCTAAACTTTGGGGTGCCTGTGTCTTGCTGATTTTTAGTTTTCCCAATTTATACGCCCATGAGTGGAAGTGCCCTATGCTCTCTAAACTGAGTTTCTTAGATGTTTCAGGACACACCGTACACTTCTCCAGAGTGGCTGTTGACAATTTACATCCCGCCCATCAGTGTAGCAAGGCTCCCGTTTCTCCATGGCTTGTCCTGCATTTTTGGTTTTGACACTTTATTCAGCATGGCCCTTTTGACCGATGGGAAGCGAGACTTCCTTGTAGCGCTGATTTGCCTTTGCAGGTTGCTTCGTTGGCCAAAGAGGGCGTATGCGTTTTTTCCTGAATATATTCAGGAAAAAACGCATACGCCCTCTTTGGCCAAGGGCATCATTGTCGAGGTTTTGCCGCTTTTCCTGTGCTTTAAAGGCGATTCGAATCTACCTCCTGAAATCTGTTTGCTGCAATTCTGCCTTGCTTTCAAATCCTCTTCGGTGCCTTCCCTCAATATATTTGTGGACGACAGTTATCATTTATAACTCTGCACGTTTGTGAATTGCAGTGCCCCTGAGCTCCATTTTTCAACTCGCTTTCTTGGGAGCTGGCCGCAGAAGCGCAGGATTGCTTCCGGCCCTATTCTGGTTCCGGGTGGCAGGCTGAGCCTTTGGTTAATTCTTCTTCCTGATGGGAAAATAGAGTGACCTGTGCCTGTCCCAACACCTAGAGCTGGTCTCTCCTTGGTTCCCCCTCTTCCCGTTCATCCTCAGGACAAATTGCAACCTGTACGGAACAGGAGGTTAAAGGTGCTGATTCTCCAAGGCGGGAGATTGCTAGTAAAGCGGCTGGAATGGCGAACCCGAGCACAAGGAGATGAGAAATGAGGGGCGTTTTAGAAACCTTTCCCGATCACACGGTGTACCATCCTCTGGGTTTCTCATGCATGTTTTCGATGTAGGAAGATGCCCTTGAACCTGGAGATTTGGGACCCATGGGATGGGTACCACGCAGTAGTACTTTAAAGGGTCTGCGTTTGCTCCCCCAACCTCACCAAACCTCTCAGCCCCAAGAGTGTCCACCCTTATGTCTCAATCAGCTGTGGGTCTAGATATGGTCAATCCAGGTGGCATCAGAGCCCCTGAACGAATTTGGTAAGAATTTCTCTGTTTTTCACTGTATTCGTTTCACGGGTTTTTAAAAGTAATTGATGTTTATAATGGGGTTTAGCTGCTTTTCACTGCTGTGTTTATGCCTCTTTACACCCACTTGACTCACTTACAGAGAGATAGCAATACATAGGTTTTAAGATTCTTACTAGTTAGATATATTCTTGGGCGGTGAATAGGGGGTGTTGAGTCCAGTTCACTGAGCAAGGAGTAGTTCTTGTCTATTACATATTGGGTTTATGGAACGGTATCTGAGCTAATTTGAAACCCTTGTTTTATGCATCACCCCACCTCACCTTTCCCGTTAAGCAGCCATAGTGTGTTTTCTATACGTGTGACTCTGTTCTGTTTTGTAATTCAGTTCAAGTGTAGCGCTTTTTACATTCCCTCTATAAGTGATATCTTATGATCAGTGTCTTTTTCTGTGTGACTTATTTCACTTAGAATCGTCGTACCTAAATCCACTCATCATGCTGCTACTAGCCTTATGACGTTGATTTCATGGCTGAGTGATATTCCATTGTACATAAGGACCACAACTTCTTTATCCATTTTTCTCTTTCCTGGGATATTTAAGGTGTAACGAAGTGGAGGTTCTTGTCAACAGAGCAGCCCTAAACTTTGGGGTGCCTGTGTCTTGCTGATTTTTAGTTTTCCCAATTTATACGCCCATGAGTGGAAGTGCCCTATGCTCTCTAAACTGAGTTTCTTAGATGTTTCAGGACACACCGTACACTTCTCCAGAGTGGCTGTTGACAATTTACATCCCGCCCATCAGTGTAGCAAGGCTCCCGTTTCTTCATGGCTTGTCCTGCATTTTTGGTTTTGACACTTTATTCAGCATGGCCCTTTTGACCGATGGGAAGCGAGACTTCCTTGTAGCGCTGATTTGCCTTTGCAGGTTGCTTCGTTGGGCAAAGAGGGCGTATGCGTTTTTTTCCTGAATATATTCAGGAAAAAACGCATACGCCCTCTTTGGCCAAGGGCATCATTGTCGAGGTTTTGCCGCTTTTCCTGTGCTTTAAAGGCGATTCGAATCTACCTCCTGAAATCTGTTTCCTGCAATTCTGCCTTGCTTTCAAATCCTCTTCGGTGCCTTCCCTCAATATATTTGTGGACGACAGTTATCATTTATAACTCTGCACGTTTGTGAATTGCAGTGCCCCTGAGCTCCATTTTTCAACTCGCTTTCTTGGGAGCTGGCCGCAGAAGCGCAGGATTGCTTCCGGCCCTATTCTGGTTCCGGGCGGCAGGCTGAGCCTGTGGTTAATTCTTCTTCCTGATGGGAAAATAGAGTGACCTGTGCCTGTCCCAACACCTAGAGCTAGTCTCTCCTTGGTTCCCCCTCTTCCCGTTCATCCTCAGGACAAATTGCAACCTGTACGGAACAGGAGGTTAAAGGTGCTGATTCTCCAAGGAGGGAGATTGCTAGTAAAGCGGCTGGAATGGCGAACCCGAGCACAAGGAGATGAGAAATGAGGGGCGTTTTAGAAGCCTTTCCCGATCACACGGTGTACCATCTTCTGGGTTTCTCATGCATGTTTTCGATGTAGGAAGATGCCCTTGAACCTGGAGATTTGGGACCCATGGGATGGGTACCACGCAGTAGTACTTTAAAGGGTCTGCGTTTGCTCCCCCAACCTCACCAAACCTCTCAGCCCCAAGAGTGTCCACCCTTATGTCTCAATCAGCTGTGGGTCTAGATATGGTCAATCCAGGTGGCATCACAGCCCCTGAACGAATTTGGTAAGAATTTCTCTTTCTTTCACTGTCTTTGTTTCACGGGTTTTTAAAAGTAATTGATGTTTATAATGGGGTTTAGCTGCTTTTCACTGCTGTGTTTCTGCCGCTTTACACCCATTTGACTCACTTACAGAGAGATAGCAATACATAGGTTTTAACATTCTTACTAGTCAGATATATTCTTGGGCGGTGAATAGGGGGTGTTGAGTCCAGTTCACTGAGCAAGGAGTAGTTCTTGTCTATTACATATTGGGTTTATGGAACGGTATCTGAGCTAATTTGAAACCCTTGTTTTATGCATCACCCCACCTCACCTTTCCCGTTAAGCAGCCATAGTGTGTTTTCTATACGTGTGACTCTGTTCTGTTTTGTAATTCAGTTCAAGTATAGCGCTTTTTACATTCCCTCTATAAGTGATATCTTATGGTCAGTGTCTTTTTCTGTGTGACTTATTTCACTTAGAATCGTCGTACCTAAATCCACTCATCATGCTGCTACTAGCCTTATGACGTTGATTTCATGGCTGAGTGATATTCCATTGTACATAAGGACCACAACTTCTTTATCCATTTTTCTCTTTCCTGGGATATTTAAGGTGTAACGAAGTGGAGGTTCTTGTCAACAGAGCAGCCCTAAACTTTGGGGTGCCTGTGTCTTGCTGATTTTTAGTTTTCCCAATTTATACGCCCATGAGTGGAAGTGCCCTATGCTCTCTAAACTGAGTTACTTAGATGTTTCAGGACACACCGTACACTTCTCCAGAGTGGCTGTTGACAATTTACATCCCACCCATCAGTGTAGCAAGGCTCCCGTTTCTCCATGGCTTGTCCTGCATTTCTGGTTTTGACACTTTATTCAGCATGGCCCTTTTGACCGATGGGAAGCGAGACTTCCTTGTAGCGCTGATTTGCCTTTGCAGGTTGCTTCGTTGGCCAAAGAGGGCGTGTGCGTTTTTTCCTGAATATATTCAGGAAAAAACGCATACGCCCTCTTTGGCCAAGGGCATCATTGTCGAGGTTTTGCCGCTTTTCTTGTGCTTTAAAGGCGATTCGAATCTACCTCCTGAAATCTGTTTCCTGCAATTCTGCCTTGCTTTCAAATCCTCTTCGGTGCCTTCCCTCAATATATTTGTGGACGACAGTTATCATTTATAACTCTGCACTTTTGTGAATTGCAGTGCCCCTGAGCTCCATTTTTCAACTCGCTTTCTTGGGAGCTGGCCGCAGAAGCGCAGGATTGCTTCCGGCCCTATTCTGGTTCCGGGCGGCAGGCTGAGCCTGTGGTTAATTCTTCTTCCTGATGGGAAAATAGAGTGACCTGTGCCTGTCCCAATACCTAGAGCTAGTCTCTCCTTGGTTCCCCCTCTTCCCGTTCATCCTCAGGACAAATTGCAACCTGTACGGAACAGGAGGTTAAAGGTGCTGATTCTCCAAGGAGGGAGATTGCTAGTAAAGCGGCTGGAATGGCGAACCCGAGCACAAGGAGATGAGAAATGAGGGGCGTTTTAGAAACCTTTCCCGATCACACGGTGTACCATCTTCTGGGTTTCTCATGCATGTTTTCGATGTAGGAAGATGCCCTTGAACCTGGAGATTAGGGACCCATGGGATGGGTACCACGCAGTAGTACTTTAAAGGGTCTGCGTTTGCTCCCCCAACCTCACCAAACCTCTCAGCCCCAAGAGTGTCCACCCTTATGTCTCAATCAGCTCTGGGTCTAGATATGGTCAATCCAGGTGGCATCACAGCCCCTGAACGAATTTGGTAAGAATTTCTCTCTCTTTCACTGTCTTTGTTTCACGGGTTTTTAAAAGTAATTGATGTTTATAATGGGGTTTAGCTGCTTTTCACAGCTGTGTTTCTGCCGCTTTACACCCATTTGACTCACTTACAGAGAGATAGCAATACATGGGTTTTAACATTCTTACTAGTCAGATATATTCTTGGGCGGTGAATAGGGGGTGTTGAGTCCAGTTCACTGAGCAAGGAGTAGTTCTTGTCTATTACATATTGGGTTTATGGAACGGTACCTGAGCTAATTTGAAACCCTTGTTTTATGCATCACCCCACCTCACCTTTCCCGTTAAGCAGCCATAGTGTGTTTTCTATACGTGTGACTCTGTTCTGTTTTGTAATTCAGTTCAAGTGTAGCGATTTTTATATTCCCTCTATAAGTGATATCTTATGATCAGTGTCTTTTTCTGTGTGACTTATTTCACTTAGAATCGTCGTACCTACATCCACTCATCATGCTGCTACTAGCCTTATGACGTTGATTTCATGGCTGAGTGATATTCCATTGTACATAAGGACCACAACTTCCTTATCCATTTTTCTCTTTCCTGGGATATTTAAGGTGTAACGAAGTGGAGGTTCTTGTCAACAGAGCAGCCCTAAACTTTGGGGTGCCTGTGTCTTGCTGATTTTTAATTTTCCCAATTTATACGCCCATGAGTGGAAGTGCCCTATGCTCTCTAAACTGAGTTTCTTAGAGGTTTCAGGACACACCGTACACTTCTCCAGAGTGGCTGTTGACAATTTACATCCCGCCCATCAGTGTAGCAAGGCTCCCGTTTCTCCATGGCCTGTCCTGCATTTCTGGTTTTGACACTTTATTCAGCATGGCCCTTTTGACCGATGGGAAGCGAGACTTCTGTGTAGCGCTGATTTGCCTTTGCAGGTTGCTTCGTTGGCCAAAGAGGGCGTATGCGTTTTTTCCTGAATATATTCAGGAAAAAACGCATACGCCCTCTTTGGCCAAGGGCATCATTGTCGAGGTTTTGCCGCTTTACCTGTGCTTTAAAGGCGATTCGAATCTACCTCCTGAAATCTGTTTCCTGCAATTCTGCCTTGCTTTCAAATCCTCTTCGGTGCCTTCCCTCAATATATTTGTGGACGAGAGTTATCATTTATAACTCTGCAGGTTTGTGAATTGCAGTGCCCCTGAGCTCCATTTTTCAACTCGCTTTCTTGGGAGCTGGCCGCAAAAGCGCAGGATTGCTTCCGGCCCTATTCTGGTTCCGGGCGGCAGGCTGAGCCTGTGGTTAATTCTTCTTCCTGATGGGAAAATAGAGTGACCTGTGCCTGTCCCAACACCTAGAGCTAGTCTCTCCTTGGTTCCCCATCTTCCCGTTCATCCTCAGGACAAATTGTAACCTGTACGGAACAGGAGGTTAAAGGTGCTGATTCTCCAAGGAGGGAGATTGCTAGTAAAGCGGCTGGAATGGCGAACCCGAGCACAAGGAGATGAGAAATGAGGGGCGTTTTAGAAACCTTTCCCGATCACACGGTGTACCATCTTCTGGGTTTCTCATGCATGTTTTCGATGTAGGAAGATGCCCTTGAACCTGGAGATTTGGGACCCATGGGATGGGTACCACGCAGTAATTCTTTAAAGGGTCTGCGTTTGCTCCCCCAACCTCACCAAACCTCTCAGCCCCAAGAGTGTCCACCCTTATGTCTCAATCAGCTGTGGGTCTAGATATGGTCAATCCAGGTGGCATCACAGCCCCTGAACGAATTTGGTAAGAATTTCTCTCTTTTTCACTGTCTTTGTTTCACGGGTTTTTAAAAGTAATTGGTTTTTATAATGGGGTTTAGCTGCTTTTCCCTTCTGTGTTTCTGCCGCTTTATACCCACTTGACTCACTTACAGAGAGATAGCAATACATAGGTTTTTTGATTCTTACTAGTCAGATATATTCTTGGGCGGTGAATAGGGGGTGTTGAGTCCAGTTCACTGAGCAAGGAGTAGTTCTTGTCTATTACATATTGGGTTTATGGAACGGTATCTGAGCTAATTTGAAACCCTTGTTTTATGCATCACCCCACCTCACCTTTCCCGTTAAGCAGCCATAGTGTGTTTTCTATACGTGTGACTCTGTTCTGTTTTGTAATTCAGTTCAAGTATAGCGCTTTTTACATTCCCTCTATAAGTGATATCTTATGATCAGTGTCTTTTTCTGTGTGACTTATTTCACTTAGAATCGTCGTACCTAAATCCACTCATCATGCTGCTCCTAGCCTTATGACGTTGATTTCATGGCTGAGTGATATTCCATTGTACATAAGGACCACAACTTCTTTATCCATTTTTCTCTTTCCTGGGATATTTAAGGTGTAACGAAGTGGAGGTTCTTGTCAACAGAGCAGCCCTAAACTTTGGGGTGGCTGTGTCTTGCTGATTTTTAATTTTCCCAATTTATACGCCCATGAGTGGAAGTGCCCTATGCTCTCTAAACTGAGTTTCTTAGAGGTTTCAGGACACACTGTACACTTCTCCAGAGTGGCTGTTGACAATTTACATCCCGCCCATCAGTGTAGCAAGGCTCCCGTTTCTCCATGGCCTGTCCTGCATTTCTGGTTTTGACACTTTATTCAGCATGGCCCTTTTGACCGATGGGAAGCGAGACTTCTGTGTAGCGCTGATTTGCCTTTGCAGGTTGCTTCGTTGGCCAAAGAGGGCGTATGCGTTTTTTCCTGAATATATTCAGGAAAAAACGCATACGCCCTCTTTGGCCAAGGGCATCATTGTCGAGGTTTTGCCGCTTTACCTGTGCTTTAAAGGCGATTCGAATCTACCTCCTGAAATCTGTTTCCTGCAATTCTGCCTTGCTTTCAAATCCTCTTCGGTGCCTTCCCTCAATATATTTGTGGACGAGAGTTATCATTTATAACTCTGCAGGTTTGTGAATTGCAGTGCCCCTGAGCTCCATTTTTCAACTCGCTTTCTTGGGAGCTGGCCGCAAAAGCGCAGGATTGCTTCAGGCCCTATTCTGGTTCCGGGCGGCAGGCTGAGCCTGTGGTTAATTCTTCTTCCTGATGGGAAAATAGAGTGACCTGTGCCTGTCCCAACACCTAGAGCTAGTCTCTCCTTGGTTCCCCCTCTTCCCGTTCATCCTCAGGACAAATTGCAACCTGTACGGAACAGGAGGTTAAAGGTGCTGATTCTCCAAGGAGGGAGATTGCTAGTAAAGCGGCTGGAATGGCGAACCCGAGCACAAGGAGATGAGAAATGAGGGGCGTTTTAGAAACCTTTCCCGATCACACGGTGTACCATCTTCTGGGTTTCTCATGCATGTTTTCGATGTAGGAAGATGCCCTTGAACCTGGAGATTAGGGACCCATGGGATGGGTACCACGCAGTAGTACTTTAAAGGGTCTGCGTTTGCTCCCCCAACCTCACCAAACCTCTCAGTCCCAAGAGTGTCCACCCTTATGTCTCAATCAGCTGTGGGTCTAGATATGGCCAATCCAGGTGGCATCACAGCCCCTGAACGAATTTGGTAAGAATTTCTCTTTCTTTCACTGTCTTTTTTTCACGGGTTTTTAAAAGTAATTGATGTTTATAATGGGGTTTAGCTGCTTTTCACTGCTGTGTTTATGCCGCTTTACACCCATTTGACTCACTTACAGAGAGATAGCAATACATAGGTTTTAACATTCTTACTAGTCAGATATATTCTTGGGCGGTGAATAGGGGGTGTTGAGTCCAGTTCACTGAGCAAGGAGTAGTTCTTGTCTATTACATATTGGGTTTATGGAACGGTATTTGGGCTAATTTGAAACCCTTGTTTTATGCATCACCCCACCTCACCTTTCCCGTTAAGCAGCCATAGTGTGTTTTCTATACGTGTGACTCTGTTCTGTTTTGTAATTCAGTTCATAGCGCTTTTTACATTCCCTCTATAAGTGATATCTTATGATCAGTGTCTTTTTCTGTGTGACTTATTTCACTTAGAATCGTCGTACCTAAATCCACTCATCATGCTGCTACTAGCCTTATGACGTTGATTTCATGGCTGAGTGATATTCCATTGTACATAAGGACCACAACTTCTTTATCCATTTTTCTCTTTCCTGGGATATTTAAGGTGTAACGAAGTGGAGGTTCTTGTCAGCAGAGCAGCCCTAAACTTTGGGGTGCCTGTGTCTTGCTGATTTTTAGTTTTCCCAATTTATACGCCCATGAGTGGAAGTGCCCTATGCTCTCTAAACTGAGTTTCTTAGATGTTTCAGGACACACCGTACATCTTCTCCAGAGTGGCTGTTGACAATTTACATCCAGCCCATCAGTGTAGCAAGGCTCCCGTTTCTCCATGGCTTGTCCTGCATTTTTGGTTTTGACACTTTATTCAGCATGGCCCTTTTGACCGATGGGAAGCCGAGACTTCCTTGTAGCGCTGATTTGCCTTTGCAGGTTGCTTCGTTGGCCAAAGAGGGCGTATGCGTTTTTTCCTGAATATATTCAGGAAAAAACGCATACGCCCTCTTTGGCCAAAGGGCATCATTGTCGAGGTTTTGCCGCTTTTCTTGTGCTTTAAAGGCGATTCGAATCTACCTCCTGAAATCTGTTTCCTGCAATTCTGCCCTTGCTTTCAAATCCTCTTCGGTGCCTTCCCTCAATATATTTGTGGACGACAGTTATCATTTATAACTCTGCACTTTTGGTGAATTGCAGTGCCCCTGAGCTCCATTTTTCCAACTCGCTTTCTTGGGAGCTGGCCGCAGAAGCGCAGGATTGCTTCCGGCCTATCTGGTTCCGGGCGGCAGGCTGAGCCTGTGGTTAATTCTTCTTCCTGAATGGGAAAATAGAGTGACCTGTGCCTGTCCCAATACCTAGAGCTAGTCTCTCCTTGGTTCCCCCTCTTCCCGTTCATCCTCAGGACAAATTGCAACCTGTACGGAACAGGAGGTTAAAGGTGCTGATTCTCCAAGGAGGGAGATTGCTAGTAAAGCGGCTGGAATGGCGAACCCGAGCACAAGGAGATGAGAAATGAGGGGCGTTTTAGAAACCTTTCCCGATCACACGGTGTACCATCTTCTGGGTTTCTCATGCATGTTTTCGATGTAGGAAGATGCCCTTGAACCTGGAGATTAGGGACCCATGGGAATGGGTACCACGCAGTAGTACTTTAAAGGGTCTGCGTTTGCTCCCCAACCTCACCAAACCTCTCAGCCCCAAGAGTGTCCACCCTTATGTCTCAATCAGCTCTGGGTCTAGATATGGTCAATCCAGGTGGCATCACAGCCCCTGAACGAATTTGGTAAGAATTTCTCTCTCTTTCACTGTCTTTGTTTCACTGGGTTTTTAAAAGTAATTGATGTTTATAATGGGGTTTAGCTGCTTTTCACAGCTGTGTTTCTGCCGCTTTTACACCCATTTTGACTCACTTACAGAGAGATAGCAATACATGGGTTTTAACATTCTTACTAGTCAGATATATTCTTGGGCGGTGAATAGGGGGTGTTGAGTCCAGTTCACTGAGCAAGGAGTAGTTCTTGTCTATTACATATTGGGTTTATGGAACGGTACCTGAGCTAATTTGAAACCCTTGTTTTATGCATCACCCCACCTCACCTTTCCCGTTAAGCAGCCATAGTGTGTTTTCTATACGTGTGACTCTGTTCTGTTTTGTAATTCAGTTCAAGTGTAGCGATTTTTATATTCCCTCTATAAGTGATATCTTATGATCAGTGTCTTTTTCTGTGTGACTTATTTCACTTAGAATCGTCGTACCTACATCCACTCATCATGCTGCTACTAGCCTTATGACGTTGATTTCATGGCTGAGTGATATTCCATTGTACATAAGGACCACAACTTCCTTATCCATTTTTCTCTTTCCTGGGATATTTAAGGTGTAACGAAGTGGAGGTTCTTGTCAACAGAGCAGCCCTAAACTTTGGGGTGCCTGTGTCTTGCTGATTTTTAATTTTCCCAATTTATACGCCCATGAGTGGAAGTGCCCTATGCTCTCTAAACTGAGTTTCTTAGAGGTTTCAGGACACACCGTACACTTCTCCAGAGTGGCTGTTGACAATTTACATCCCGCCCATCAGTGTAGCAAGGCTCCCGTTTCTCCATGGCCTGTCCTGCATTTCTGGTTTTGACACTTTATTCAGCATGGCCCTTTTGACCGATGGGAAGCGAGACTTCTGTGTAGCGCTGATTTGCCTTTGCAGGTTGCTTCGTTGGCCAAAGAGGGCGTATGCGTTTTTTCCTGAATATATTCAGGAAAAAACGCATACGCCCTCTTTGGCCAAGGGCATCATTGTCGAGGTTTTGCCGCTTTACCTGTGCTTTAAAGGCGATTCGAATCTACCTCCTGAAATCTGTTTCCTGCAATTCTGCCTTGCTTTCAAATCCTCTTCGGTGCCTTCCCTCAATATATTTGTGGACGAGAGTTATCATTTATAACTCTGCAGGTTTGTGAATTGCAGTGCCCCTGAGCTCCATTTTTCAACTCGCTTTCTTGGGAGCTGGCCGCAAAAGCGCAGGATTGCTTCCGGCCCTATTCTGGTTCCGGGCGGCAGGCTGAGCCTGTGGTTAATTCTTCTTCCTGATGGGAAAATAGAGTGACCTGTGCCTGTCCCAACACCTAGAGCTAGTCTCTCCTTGGTTCCCCATCTTCCCGTTCATCCTCAGGACAAATTGTAACCTGTACGGAACAGGAGGTTAAAGGTGCTGATTCTCCAAGGAGGGAGATTGCTAGTAAAGTGGCTGGAATGGCGAACCCGAGCACAAGGAGATGAGAAATGAGGGGCGTTTTAGAAACCTTTCCCGATCACACGGTGTACCATCTTCTGGGTTTCTCATGCATGTTTTCGATGTAGGAAGATGCCCTTGAACCTGGAGATTTGGGACCCATGGGATGGGTACCACGCAGTAATTCTTTAAAGGGTCTGCGTTTGCTCCCCCAACCTCACCAAACCTCTCAGCCCCAAGAGTGTCCACCCTTATGTCTCAATCAGCTGTGGGTCTAGATATGGTCAATCCAGGTGGCATCACAGCCCCTGAACGAATTTGGTAAGAATTTCTCTCTTTTTCACTGTCTTTGTTTCACGGGTTTTTAAAAGTAATTGGTTTTTATAATGGGGTTTAGCTGCTTTTCCCTTCTGTGTTTCTGCCGCTTTATACCCACTTGACTCACTTACAGAGAGATAGCAATACATAGGTTTTTTGATTCTTACTAGTCAGATATATTCTTGGGCGGTGAATAGGGGGTGTTGAGTCCAGTTCACTGAGCAAGGAGTAGTTCTTGTCTATTACATATTGGGTTTATGGAACGGTATCTGAGCTAATTTGAAACCCTTGTTTTATGCATCACCCCACCTCACCTTTCCCGTTAAGCAGCCATAGTGTGTTTTCTATACGTGTGACTCTGTTCTGTTTTGTAATTCAGTTCAAGTATAGCGCTTTTTACATTCCCTCTATAAGTGATATCTTATGATCAGTGTCTTTTTCTGTGTGACTTATTTCACTTAGAATCGTCGTACCTAAATCCACTCATCATGCTGCTCCTAGCCTTATGACGTTGATTTCATGGCTGAGTGATATTCCATTGTACATAAGGACCACAACTTCTTTATCCATTTTTCTCTTTCCTGGGATATTTAAGGTGTAACGAAGTGGAGGTTCTTGTCAACAGAGCAGCCCTAAACTTTGGGGTGGCTGTGTCTTGCTGATTTTTAATTTTCCCAATTTATACGCCCATGAGTGGAAGTGCCCTATGCTCTCTAAACTGAGTTTCTTAGAGGTTTCAGGACACACTGTACACTTCTCCAGAGTGGCTGTTGACAATTTACATCCCGCCCATCAGTGTAGCAAGGCTCCCGTTTCTCCATGGCCTGTCCTGCATTTCTGGTTTTGACACTTTATTCAGCATGGCCCTTTTGACCGATGGGAAGCGAGACTTCTGTGTAGCGCTGATTTGCCTTTGCAGGTTGCTTCGTTGGCCAAAGAGGGCGTATGCGTTTTTTCCTGAATATATTCAGGAAAAAACGCATACGCCCTCTTTGGCCAAGGGCATCATTGTCGAGGTTTTGCCGCTTTACCTGTGCTTTAAAGGCGATTCGAATCTACCTCCTGAAATCTGTTTCCTGCAATTCTGCCTTGCTTTCAAATCCTCTTCGGTGCCTTCCCTCAATATATTTGTGGACGAGAGTTATCATTTATAACTCTGCAGGTTTGTGAATTGCAGTGCCCCTGAGCTCCATTTTTCAACTCGCTTTCTTGGGAGCTGGCCGCAAAAGCGCAGGATTGCTTCAGGCCCTATTCTGGTTCCGGGCGGCAGGCTGAGCCTGTGGTTAATTCTTCTTCCTGATGGGAAAATAGAGTGACCTGTGCCTGTCCCAACACCTAGAGCTAGTCTCTCCTTGGTTCCCCCTCTTCCCGTTCATCCTCAGGACAAATTGCAACCTGTACGGAACAGGAGGTTAAAGGTGCTGATTCTCCAAGGAGGGAGATTGCTAGTAAAGCGGCTGGAATGGCGAACCCGAGCACAAGGAGATGAGAAATGAGGGGCGTTTTAGAAACCTTTCCCGATCACACGGTGTACCATCTTCTGGGTTTCTCATGCATGTTTTCGATGTAGGAAGATGCCCTTGAACCTGGAGATTAGGGACCCATGGGATGGGTACCACGCAGTAGTACTTTAAAGGGTCTGCGTTTGCTCCCCCAACCTCACCAAACCTCTCAGCCCCAAGAGTGTCCACCCTTATGTCTCAATCAGCTCTGGGTCTAGATATGGTCAATCCAGGTGGCATCACAGCCCCTGAACGAATTTGGTAAGAATTTCTCTCTCTTTCACTGTCTTTGTTTCACGGGTTTTTAAAAGTAATTGATGTTTATAATGGGGTTTAGCTGCTTTTCACAGCTGTGTTTCTGCCGCTTTACACCCATTTGACTCACTTACAGAGAGATAGCAATACATGGGTTTTAACATTCTTACTAGTCAGATATATTCTTGGGCGGTGAATAGGGGGTGTTGAGTCCAGTTCACTGAGCAAGGAGTAGTTCTTGTCTATTACATATTGGGTTTATGGAACGGTACCTGAGCTAATTTGAAACCCTTGTTTTATGCATCACCCCACCTCACCTTTCCCGTTAAGCAGCCATAGTGTGTTTTCTATACGTGTGACTCTGTTCTGTTTTGTAATTCAGTTCAAGTGTAGCGATTTTTATATTCCCTCTATAAGTGATATCTTATGATCAGTGTCTTTTTCTGTGTGACTTATTTCACTTAGAATCGTCGTACCTACATCCACTCATCATGCTGCTACTAGCCTTATGACGTTGATTTCATGGCTGAGTGATATTCCATTGTACATAAGGACCACAACTTCCTTATCCATTTTTCTCTTTCCTGGGATATTTAAGGTGTAACGAAGTGGAGGTTCTTGTCAACAGAGCAGCCCTAAACTTTGGGGTGCCTGTGTCTTGCTGATTTTTAATTTTCCCAATTTATACGCCCATGAGTGGAAGTGCCCTATGCTCTCTAAACTGAGTTTCTTAGAGGTTTCAGGACACACCGTACACTTCTCCAGAGTGGCTGTTGACAATTTACATCCCGCCCATCAGTGTAGCAAGGCTCCCGTTTCTCCATGGCCTGTCCTGCATTTCTGGTTTTGACACTTTATTCAGCATGGCCCTTTTGACCGATGGGAAGCGAGACTTCTGTGTAGCGCTGATTTGCCTTTGCAGGTTGCTTCGTTGGCCAAAGAGGGCGTATGCGTTTTTTCCTGAATATATTCAGGAAAAAACGCATACGCCCTCTTTGGCCAAGGGCATCATTGTCGAGGTTTTGCCGCTTTACCTGTGCTTTAAAGGCGATTCGAATCTACCTCCTGAAATCTGTTTCCTGCAATTCTGCCTTGCTTTCAAATCCTCTTCGGTGCCTTCCCTCAATATATTTGTGGACGAGAGTTATCATTTATAACTCTGCAGGTTTGTGAATTGCAGTGCCCCTGAGCTCCATTTTTCAACTCGCTTTCTTGGGAGCTGGCCACAAAAGCGCAGGATTGCTTCCGGCCCTATTCTGGTTCCGGGCGGCAGGCTGAGCCTGTGGTTAATTCTTCTTCCTGATGGGAAAATAGAGTGACCTGTGCCTGTCCCAACACCTAGAGCTAGTCTCTCCTTGGTTCCCCATCTTCCCGTTCATCCTCAGGACAAATTGTAACCTGTACGGAACAGGAGGTTAAAGGTGCTGATTCTCCAAGGAGGGAGATTGCTAGTAAAGCGGCTGGAATGGCGAACCCGAGCACAAGGAGATGAGAAATGAGGGGCGTTTTAGAAACCTTTCCCGATCACACGGTGTACCATCTTCTGGGTTTCTCATGCATGTTTTCGATGTAGGAAGATGCCCTTGAACCTGGAGATTTGGGACCCATGGGATGGGTACCACGCAGTAATTCTTTAAAGGGTCTGCGTTTGCTCCCCCAACCTCACCAAACCTCTCAGCCCCAAGAGTGTCCACCCTTATGTCTCAATCAGCTGTGGGTCTAGATATGGTCAATCCAGGTGGCATCACAGCCCCTGAACGAATTTGGTAAGAATTTCTCTCTTTTTCACTGTCTTTGTTTCACGGGTTTTTAAAAGTAATTGGTTTTTATAATGGGGTTTAGCTGCTTTTCCCTTCTGTGTTTCTGCCGCTTTATACCCACTTGACTCACTTACAGAGAGATAGCAATACATAGGTTTTTTGATTCTTACTAGTCAGATATATTCTTGGGCGGTGAATAGGGGGTGTTGAGTCCAGTTCACTGAGCAAGGAGTAGTTCTTGTCTATTACATATTGGGTTTATGGAACGGTATCTGAGCTAATTTGAAACCCTTGTTTTATGCATCACCCCACCTCACCTTTCCCGTTAAGCAGCCATAGTGTGTTTTCTATACGTGTGACTCTGTTCTGTTTTGTAATTCAGTT
Source organism: Balaenoptera acutorostrata (assembly GCF_949987535.1). NCBI lineage: Eukaryota > Metazoa > Chordata > Mammalia > Artiodactyla > Balaenopteridae > Balaenoptera > Balaenoptera acutorostrata. Next base: position 70,245,806 of record NC_080079.1, read on the forward strand.
CAAGTATAGCGCTTTTTACATTCCCTCTATAAGTGATATCTTATGATCAGTGTCTTTTTCTGTGTGACTTATTTCACTTAGAATCGTCGTACCTAAATCCACTCATCATGCTGCTCCTAGCCTTATGACGTTGATTTCATGGCTGAGTGATATTCCATTGTACATAAGGACCACAACTTCTTTATCCATTTTTCTCTTTCCTGGGATATTTAAGGTGTAACGAAGTGGAGGTTCTTGTCAACAGAGCAGCCCTAAACTTTGGGGTGGCTGTGTCTTGCTGATTTTTAATTTTCCCAATTTATACGCCCATGAGTGGAAGTGCCCTATGCTCTCTAAACTGAGTTTCTTAGAGGTTTCAGGACACACTGTACACTTCTCCAGAGTGGCTGTTGACAATTTACATCCCGCCCATCAGTGTAGCAAGGCTCCCGTTTCTCCATGGCCTGTCCTGCATTTCTGGTTTTGACACTTTATTCAGCATGGCCCTTTTGACCGATGGGAAGCGAGACTTCTGTGTAGCGCTGATTTGCCTTTGCAGGTTGCTTCGTTGGCCAAAGAGGGCGTATGCGTTTTTTCCTGAATATATTCAGGAAAAAACGCATACGCCCTCTTTGGCCAAGGGCATCATTGTCGAGGTTTTGCCGCTTTACCTGTGCTTTAAAGGCGATTCGAATCTACCTCCTGAAATCTGTTTCCTGCAATTCTGCCTTGCTTTCAAATCCTCTTCGGTGCCTTCCCTCAATATATTTGTGGACGAGAGTTATCATTTATAACTCTGCAGGTTTGTGAATTGCAGTGCCCCTGAGCTCCATTTTTCAACTCGCTTTCTTGGGAGCTGGCCGCAAAAGCGCAGGATTGCTTCAGGCCCTATTCTGGTTCCGGGCGGCAGGCTGAGCCTGTGGTTAATTCTTCTTCCTGATGGGAAAATAGAGTGACCTGTGCCTGTCCCAACACCTAGAGCTAGTCTCTCCTTGGTTCCCCCTCTTCCCGTTCATCCTCAGGACAAATTGCAACCTGTACGGAACAGGAGGTTAAAGGTGCTGATTCTCCAAGGAGGGAGATTGCTAGTAAAGCGGCTGGAATGGCGAACCCGAGCACAAGGAGATGAGAAATGAGGGGCGTTTTAGAAACCTTTCCCGATCACATGGTGTACCATCTTCTGGGTTTCTCATGCATGTTTTCGATGTAGGAAGATGCCCTTGAACCTGGAGATTAGGGACCCATGGGATGGGTACCACGCAGTAGTACTTTAAAGGGTCTGCGTTTGCTCCCCCAACCTCACCAAACCTCTCAGTCCCAAGAGTGTCCACCCTTATGTCTCAATCAGCTGTGGGTCTAGATATGGCCAATCCAGGTGGCATCACAGCCCCTGAACGAATTTGGTAAGAATTTCTCTTTCTTTCACTGTCTTTTTTTCACGGGTTTTTAAAAGTAATTGATGTTTATAATGGGGTTTAGCTGCTTTTCACTGCTGTGTTTATGCCGCTTTACACCCATTTGACTCACTTACAGAGAGATAGCAATACATAGGTTTTAACATTCTTACTAGTCAGATATATTCTTGGGCGGTGAATAGGGGGTGTTGAGTCCAGTTCACTGAGCAAGGAGTAGTTCTTGTCTATTACATATTGGGTTTATGGAACGGTATTTGGGCTAATTTGAAACCCTTGTTTTATGCATCACCCCACCTCACCTTTCCCGTTAAGCAGCCATAGTGTGTTTTCTATACGTGTGACTCTGTTCTGTTTTGTAATTCAGTTCAAGTATAGCGCTTTTTACATTCCCTCTATAAGTGATATCTTATGATCAGTGTCTTTTTCTGTGTGACTTATTTCACTTAGAATCGTCGTACCTAAATCCACTCATCATGCTGCTCCTAGCCTTATGACGTTGATTTCATGGCTGAGTGATATTCCATTGTACATAAGGACCACAACTTCTTTATCCATTTTTCTCTTTCCTGGGATATTTAAGGTGTAACGAAGTGGAGGTTCTTGTCAACAGAGCAGCCCTAAACTTTGGGGTGCCTGTGTCTTGCTGATTTTTAGTTTTCCCAATTTATACGCCCATGAGTGGAAGTGCCCTATGCTCTCTAAACTGAGTTTCTTAGATGTTTCAGGACACACCGTACACTTCTCCAGAGTGGCTGTTGACAATTTACATCCCGCCCATCAGTGTAGCAAGGCTCCCGTTTCTCCATGGCTTGTCCTGCATTTTTGGTTTTGACACTTTATTCAGCATGGCCCTTTTGACCGATGGGAAGCGAGACTTCCTTGTAGCGCTGATTTGCCTTTGCAGGTTGCTTCGTTGGCCAAAGAGGGCGTATGCGTTTTTTCCTGAATATATTCAGGAAAAAACGCATACGCCCTCTTTGGCCAAGGGCATCATTGTCGAGGTTTTGCCGCTTTTCTTGTGCTTTAAAGGCGATTCGAATCTACCTCCTGAAATCTGTTTCCTGCAATTCTGCCTTGCTTTCAAATCCTCTTCGGTGCCTTCCCTCAATATATTTGTGGACGACAGTTATCATTTATAACTCTGCACTTTTGTGAATTGCAGTGCCCCTGAGCTCCATTTTTCAACTCGCTTTCTTGGGAGCTGGCCGCAGAAGCGCAGGATTGCTTCCGGCCCTATTCTGGTTCCGGGCGGCAGGCTGAGCCTGTGGTTAATTCTTCTTCCTGATGGGAAAATAGAGTGACCTGTGCCTGTCCCAATACCTAGAGCTAGTCTCTCCTTGGTTCCCCCTCTTCCCGTTCATCCTCAGGACAAATTGCAACCTGTACGGAACAGGAGGTTAAAGGTGCTGATTCTCCAAGGAGGGAGATTGCTAGTAAAGCGGCTGGAATGGCGAACCCGAGCACAAGGAGATGAGAAATGAGGGGCGTTTTAGAAACCTTTCCCGATCACACGGTGTACCATCTTCTGGGTTTCTCATGCATGTTTTCGATGTAGGAAGATGCCCTTGAACCTGGAGATTAGGGACCCATGGGATGGGTACCACGCAGTAGTACTTTAAAGGGTCTGCGTTTGCTCCCCCAACCTCACCAAACCTCTCAGCCCCAAGAGTGTCCACCCTTATGTCTCAATCAGCTCTGGGTCTAGATATGGTCAATCCAGGTGGCATCACAGCCCCTGAACGAATTTGGTAAGAATTTCTCTCTCTTTCACTGTCTTTGTTTCACGGGTTTTTAAAAGTAATTGATGTTTATAATGGGGTTTAGCTGCTTTTCACAGCTGTGTTTCTGCCGCTTTACACCCATTTGACTCACTTACAGAGAGATAGCAATACATGGGTTTTAACATTCTTACTAGTCAGATATATTCTTGGGCGGTGAATAGGGGGTGTTGAGTCCAGTTCACTGAGCAAGGAGTAGTTCTTGTCTATTACATATTGGGTTTATGGAACGGTACCTGAGCTAATTTGAAACCCTTGTTTTATGCATCACCCCACCTCACCTTTCCCGTTAAGCAGCCATAGTGTGTTTTCTATACGTGTGACTCTGTTCTGTTTTGTAATTCAGTTCAAGTGTAGCGATTTTTATATTCCCTCTATAAGTGATATCTTATGATCAGTGTCTTTTTCTGTGTGACTTATTTCACTTAGAATCGTCGTACCTACATCCACTCATCATGCTGCTACTAGCCTTATGACGTTGATTTCATGGCTGAGTGATATTCCATTGTACATAAGGACCACAACTTCCTTATCCATTTTTCTCTTTCCTGGGATATTTAAGGTGTAACGAAGTGGAGGTTCTTGTCAACAGAGCAGCCCTAAACTTTGGGGTGCCTGTGTCTTGCTGATTTTTAATTTTCCCAATTTATACGCCCATGAGTGGAAGTGCCCTATGCTCTCTAAACTGAGTTTCTTAGAGGTTTCAGGACACACCGTACACTTCTCCAGAGTGGCTGTTGACAATTTACATCCCGCCCATCAGTGTAGCAAGGCTCCCGTTTCTCCATGGCCTGTCCTGCATTTCTGGTTTTGACACTTTATTCAGCATGGCCCTTTTGACCGATGGGAAGCGAGACTTCTGTGTAGCGCTGATTTGCCTTTGCAGGTTGCTTCGTTGGCCAAAGAGGGCGTATGCGTTTTTTCCTGAATATATTCAGGAAAAAACGCATACGCCCTCTTTGGCCAAGGGCATCATTGTCGAGGTTTTGCCGCTTTACCTGTGCTTTAAAGGCGATTCGAATCTACCTCCTGAAATCTGTTTCCTGCAATTCTGCCTTGCTTTCAAATCCTCTTCGGTGCCTTCCCTCAATATATTTGTGGACGAGAGTTATCATTTATAACTCTGCAGGTTTGTGAATTGCAGTGCCCCTGAGCTCCATTTTTCAACTCGCTTTCTTGGGAGCTGGCCGCAAAAGCGCAGGATTGCTTCCGGCCCTATTCTGGTTCCGGGCGGCAGGCTGAGCCTGTGGTTAATTCTTCTTCCTGATGGGAAAATAGAGTGACCTGTGCCTGTCCCAACACCTAGAGCTAGTCTCTCCTTGGTTCCCCATCTTCCCGTTCATCCTCAGGACAAATTGTAACCTGTACGGAACAGGAGGTTAAAGGTGCTGATTCTCCAAGGAGGGAGATTGCTAGTAAAGCGGCTGGAATGGCGAACCCGAGCACAAGGAGATGAGAAATGAGGGGCGTTTTAGAAACCTTTCCCGATCACACGGTGTACCATCTTCTGGGTTTCTCATGCATGTTTTCGATGTAGGAAGATGCCCTTGAACCTGGAGATTTGGGACCCATGGGATGGGTACCACGCAGTAATTCTTTAAAGGGTCTGCGTTTGCTCCCCCAACCTCACCAAACCTCTCAGCCCCAAGAGTGTCCACCCTTATGTCTCAATCAGCTGTGGGTCTAGATATGGTCAATCCAGGTGGCATCACAGCCCCTGAACGAATTTGGTAAGAATTTCTCTCTTTTTCACTGTCTTTGTTTCACGGGTTTTTAAAAGTAATTGGTTTTTATAATGGGGTTTAGCTGCTTTTCCCTTCTGTGTTTCTGCCGCTTTATACCCACTTGACTCACTTACAGAGAGATAGCAATACATAGGTTTTTTGATTCTTACTAGTCAGATATATTCTTGGGCGGTGAATAGGGGGTGTTGAGTCCAGTTCACTGAGCAAGGAGTAGTTCTTGTCTATTACATATTGGGTTTATGGAACGGTATCTGAGCTAATTTGAAACCCTTGTTTTATGCATCACCCCACCTCACCTTTCCCGTTAAGCAGCCATAGTGTGTTTTCTATACGTGTGACTCTGTTCTGTTTTGTAATTCAGTTCAAGTATAGCGCTTTTTACATTCCCTCTATAAGTGATATCTTATGATCAGTGTCTTTTTCTGTGTGACTTATTTCACTTAGAATCGTCGTACCTAAATCCACTCATCATGCTGCTCCTAGCCTTATGACGTTGATTTCATGGCTGAGTGATATTCCATTGTACATAAGGACCACAACTTCTTTATCCATTTTTCTCTTTCCTGGGATATTTAAGGTGTAACGAAGTGGAGGTTCTTGTCAACAGAGCAGCCCTAAACTTTGGGGTGGCTGTGTCTTGCTGATTTTTAATTTTCCCAATTTATACGCCCATGAGTGGAAGTGCCCTATGCTCTCTAAACTGAGTTTCTTAGAGGTTTCAGGACACACTGTACACTTCTCCAGAGTGGCTGTTGACAATTTACATCCCGCCCATCAGTGTAGCAAGGCTCCCGTTTCTCCATGGCCTGTCCTGCATTTCTGGTTTTGACACTTTATTCAGCATGGCCCTTTTGACCGATGGGAAGCGAGACTTCTGTGTAGCGCTGATTTGCCTTTGCAGGTTGCTTCGTTGGCCAAAGAGGGCGTATGCGTTTTTTCCTGAATATATTCAGGAAAAAACGCATACGCCCTCTTTGGCCAAGGGCATCATTGTCGAGGTTTTGCCGCTTTACCTGTGCTTTAAAGGCGATTCGAATCTACCTCCTGAAATCTGTTTCCTGCAATTCTGCCTTGCTTTCAAATCCTCTTCGGTGCCTTCCCTCAATATATTTGTGGACGAGAGTTATCATTTATAACTCTGCAGGTTTGTGAATTGCAGTGCCCCTGAGCTCCATTTTTCAACTCGCTTTCTTGGGAGCTGGCCGCAAAAGCGCAGGATTGCTTCAGGCCCTATTCTGGTTCCGGGCGGCAGGCTGAGCCTGTGGTTAATTCTTCTTCCTGATGGGAAAATAGAGTGACCTGTGCCTGTCCCAACACCTAGAGCTAGTCTCTCCTTGGTTCCCCCTCTTCCCGTTCATCCTCAGGACAAATTGCAACCTGTACGGAACAGGAGGTTAAAGGTGCTGATTCTCCAAGGAGGGAGATTGCTAGTAAAGCGGCTGGAATGGCGAACCCGAGCACAAGGAGATGAGAAATGAGGGGCGTTTTAGAAACCTTTCCCGATCACATGGTGTACCATCTTCTGGGTTTCTCATGCATGTTTTCGATGTAGGAAGATGCCCTTGAACCTGGAGATTAGGGACCCATGGGATGGGTACCACGCAGTAGTACTTTAAAGGGTCTGCGTTTGCTCCCCCAACCTCACCAAACCTCTCAGTCCCAAGAGTGTCCACCCTTATGTCTCAATCAGCTGTGGGTCTAGATATGGCCAATCCAGGTGGCATCACAGCCCCTGAACGAATTTGGTAAGAATTTCTCTTTCTTTCACTGTCTTTTTTTCACGGGTTTTTAAAAGTAATTGATGTTTATAATGGGGTTTAGCTGCTTTTCACTGCTGTGTTTATGCCGCTTTACACCCATTTGACTCACTTACAGAGAGATAGCAATACATAGGTTTTAACATTCTTACTAGTCAGATATATTCTTGGGCGGTGAATAGGGGGTGTTGAGTCCAGTTCACTGAGCAAGGAGTAGTTCTTGTCTATTACATATTGGGTTTATGGAACGGTATTTGGGCTAATTTGAAACCCTTGTTTTATGCATCACCCCACCTCACCTTTCCCGTTAAGCAGCCATAGTGTGTTTTCTATACGTGTGACTCTGTTCTGTTTTGTAATTCAGTTCAAGTATAGCGCTTTTTACATTCCCTCTATAAGTGATATCTTATGATCAGTGTCTTTTTCTGTGTGACTTATTTCACTTAGAATCGTCGTACCTAAATCCACTCATCATGCTGCTACTAGCCTTATGACGTTGATTTCATGGCTGAGTGATATTCCATTGTACATAAGGACCACAACTTCTTTATCCATTTTTCTCTTTCCTGGGATATTTAAGGTGTAACGAATTGGAGGTTCTTGTCAACAGAGCAGCCCTAAACTTTGGGGTGCCTGTGTCTTGCTGATTTTTAGTTTTCCCAATTTATACGCCCATGAGTGGAAGTGCCCTATGCTCTCTAAACTGAGTTTCTTAGAGGTTTCAGGACACACCGTACACTTCTCCAGAGTGGCTGTTGACAATTTACATCCCGCCCATCAGTGTAGCAAGGCTCCAGTTTCTCCATGGCTTGTCCTGCATTTTTGGTTTTGACACTTTATTCAGCATGGCCCTTTTGACCGATGGGAAGCGAGACTTCCTTGTAGCGCTGATTTGCCTTTGCAGGTTGCTTCGTTGGCCAAAGAGGGCGTATGCGTTTTTTCCTGAATATATTCAGGAAAAAACGCATACGCCCTCTTTGGCCAAGGGCATCATTGTCGAGGTTTTGCCGCTTTTCCTGTGCTTTAAAGGCGATTCGAATCAACCTCCTGAAATCTGTTTCCTGCAATTCTGCCTTGCTTTCAAATCCTCTTCGGTGCCTTCCCTCAATATATTTGTGGACAAGAGTTATCATTTATAACTCTGCAGGTTTGTGAATTGCAGTGCCCCTGAGCTCCATTTTTCAACTCGCTTTCTTGGGAGCTGACCGCAAAAGCGCAGGATTGCTTCAGGCCCTATTCTGGTTCCGGGCGGCAGGCTGATCCTGTGGTTAATACTTCTTCCTGATGGGAAAATAGAGTGACCTGTGCCTGTCCCAACACCTAGAGCTAGTCTCTCCTTGGTTCCCCCTCTTCCCATTCATCCTCAGGACAAATTGCAACCTGTACGGAACAGGAGGTTAAAGGTGCTGATTCTCCAAGGAGGGAGATTGCTAGTAAAGCGGCTGGAATGGCAAACCCGAGCACAAGGAGATGAGAAATGAGGGGCGTTTTAGAAACCTTTCCCGATCACACGGTGTACCATCCTCTGGGTTTCTCATGCATGTTTTCGATGTAAGAAGATGCCCTTGAACCTGGAGATTTGGGACCCATGGGATGGGTACCACGCAGTAGTACTTTAAAGGGTCTGCGTTTGCTCCCCCAACCTCACCAAACCTCTCAGCCCCAAGAGTGTCCACCCTTATGTCTCAATCAGCTGTGGGTCTAGATATGGTCAATCCAGGTGGCATCACAGCCCCTGAACGAATTTGGTAAGAATTTCTCTCTCTTTCACTGTCTTTGTTTCACGGGTTTTTAAAAGTAATTGATTTTTATAATGGGGTTTAGCTGCTTTTCACTGCTGTGTTTCTGCCGCTTTACACCCATTTGACTCACTTACAGAGAGATAGCAATACATAGGTTTTAACATTCTTACTAGTCAGATATATTCTTGGGCGGTGAATAGGGGGTGTTGAGTCCAGTTCACTGAGCAAGGAGTAGTTCTTGTCTATTACATATTGGGTTTATGGAACGGTATCTGAGCTAATTTGAAACCCTTGTTTTATGCATCACCCCACCTCACCTTTCCCGTTAAGCAGCCATAGTGTGTTTTCTATACGTGTGACTCTGTTCTGTTTTGTAATTCAGTTCAAGTGTAGCGCTTTTTACATTCCCTCTATAAGTGATATCTTATGATCAGTGTCTTTTTCTGTGTGACTTATTTCACTTAGAATCATCGTACCTAAATCCACTCATCATGCTGCTACTAGCCTTATGACGTTGATTTCATGGCTGAGTGATATTCCATTGTACATAAGGACCACAACTTCTTTATCCATTTTTCTCTTTCCTGGGATATTTAAGGTGTAACGAATTGGAGGTTCTTGTCAACAGAGCAGCCCTAAACTTTGGGGTGCCTGTGTCTTGCTGATTTTTAGTTTTCCCAATTTATACGCCCATGAGTGGAAGTGCCCTATGCTCTCTAAACTGAGTTTCTTAGAGGTTTCAGGACACACCGTACACTTCTCCAGAGTGGCTGTTGACAATTTACATCCCGCCCATCAGTGTAGCAAGGCTCCAGTTTCTCCATGGCTTGTCCTGCATTTTTGGTTTTGACACTTTATTCAGCATGGCCCTTTTGACCGATGGGAAGCGAGACTTCCTTGTAGCGCTGATTTGCCTTTGCAGGTTGCTTCGTTGGCCAAAGAGGGCGTATGCGTTTTTTCCTGAATATATTCAGGAAAATACGCATACGCCCTCTTTGGCCAAGGGCATCATTGTCGAGGTTTTGCCGCTTTTCCTGTGCTTTAAAGGCGATTCGAATCAACCTCCTGAAATCTGTTTCCTGCAATTCTGCCTTGCTTTCAAATCCTCTTCGGTGCCTTCCCTCAATATATTTGTGGACGAGAGTTATCATTTATAACTCTGCAGGTTTGTGAATTGCAGTGCCCCTGAGCTCCATTTTTCAACTCGCTTTCTTGGGAGCTGGCCGCAAAAGCGCAGGATTGCTTCCGGCCCTATTCTGGTTCCGGGCGGCAGGCTGAGCCTGTGGTTAATTCTTCTTCCTGATGGGAAAATAGAGTGACCTGTGCCTGTCCCAACACCTAGAGCTAGTCTCTCCTTGGTTCCCCATCTTCCCGTTCATCCTCAGGACAAATTGTAACCTGTACGGAACAGGAGGTTAAAGGTGCTGATTCTCCAAGGAGGGAGATTGCTAGTAAAGCGGCTGGAATGGCGAACCCGAGCACAAGGAGATGAGAAATGAGGGGCGTTTTAGAAACCTTTCCCGATCACACGGTGTACCATCTTCTGGGTTTCTCATGCATGTTTTCGATGTAGGAAGATGCCCTTGAACCTGGAGATTTGGGACCCATGGGATGGGTACCACGCAGTAGTACTTTAAAGGGTCTGCGTTTGCTCCCCCAACCTCACCAAACCTCTCAGCCCCAAGAGTGTCCACCCTTATGTCTCAATCAGCTGTGGGTCTAGATATGGTCAATCCAGGTGGCATCACAGCCCCTGGACGAATTTGGTAAGAATTTCTCTCTCTTTCACTGTCTTTGTTTCACGGGTTTTTAAAAGTAATTGATTTTTATAATGGGGTTTAGCTGCTTTTCACTGCTGTGTTTCTGCCGCTTTACACCCATTTGACTCACTTACAGAGAGATAGCAATACATAGGTTTTAACATTCTTACTAGTCAGATATATTCTTGGGCGGTGAATAGGGGGTGTTGAGTCCAGTTCACTGAGCAAGGAGTAGTTCTTGTCTATTACATATTGGGTTTATGGAACGGTATCTGAGCTAATTTGAAACCCTTGTTTTATGCATCACCCCACCTCACCTTTCCCGTTAAGCAGCCATAGTGTGTTTTCTATACGTGTGACTCTGTTCTGTTTTGTAATTCAGTTCAAGTGTAGCGCTTTTTACATTCCCTCTATAAGTGATATCTTATGATCAGTGTCTTTTTCTGTGTGACTTATTTCACTTAGAATCGTCGTACCTAAATCCACTCATCATGCTGCTCCTAGCCTTATGACGTTGATTTCATGGCTGAGTGATATTCCATTGTACATAAGGACCACAACTTCTTTATCCATTTTTCTCTTTCCTGGGATATTTAAGGTGTAACGAAGTGGAGGTTCTTGTCAACAGAGCAGCCCTAAACTTTGGGGTGGCTGTGTCTTGCTGATTTTTAATTTTCCCAATTTATACGCCCATGAGTGGAAGTGCCCTATGCTCTCTAAACTGAGTTTCTTAGAGGTTTCAGGACACACTGTACACTTCTCCAGAGTGGCTGTTGACAATTTACATCCCGCCCATCAGTGTAGCAAGGCTCCCGTTTCTCCATGGCCTGTCCTGCATTTCTGGTTTTGACACTTTATTCAGCATGGCCCTTTTGACCGATGGGAAGCGAGACTTCTGTGTAGCGCTGATTTGCCTTTGCAGGTTGCTTCGTTGGCCAAAGAGGGCGTATGCGTTTTTTCCTGAATATATTCAGGAAAAAACGCATACGCCCTCTTTGGCCAAGGGCATCATTGTCGAGGTTTTGCCGCTTTACCTGTGCTTTAAAGGCGATTCGAATCTACCTCCTGAAATCTGTTTCCTGCAATTCTGCCTTGCTTTCAAATCCTCTTCGGTGCCTTCCCTCAATATATTTGTGGACGAGAGTTATCATTTATAACTCTGCAGGTTTGTGAATTGCAGTGCCCCTGAGCTCCATTTTTCAACTCGCTTTCTTGGGAGCTGGCCGCAAAAGCGCAGGATTGCTTCAGGCCCTATTCTGGTTCCGGGCGGCAGGCTGAGCCTGTGGTTAATTCTTCTTCCTGATGGGAAAATAGAGTGACCTGTGCCTGTCCCAACACCTAGAGCTAGTCTCTCCTTGGTTCCCCCTCTTCCCGTTCATCCTCAGGACAAATTGCAACCTGTACGGAACAGGAGGTTAAAGGTGCTGATTCTCCAAGGAGGGAGATTGCTAGTAAAGCGGCTGGAATGGCGAACCCGAGCACAAGGAGATGAGAAATGAGGGGCGTTTTAGAAACCTTTCCCGATCACATGGTGTACCATCTTCTGGGTTTCTCATGCATGTTTTCGATGTAGGAAGATGCCCTTGAACCTGGAGATTAGGGACCCATGGGATGGGTACCACGCAGTAGTACTTTAAAGGGTCTGCGTTTGCTCCCCCAACCTCACCAAACCTCTCAGTCCCAAGAGTGTCCACCCTTATGTCTCAATCAGCTGTGGGTCTAGATATGGCCAATCCAGGTGGCATCACAGCCCCTGAACGAATTTGGTAAGAATTTCTCTTTCTTTCACTGTCTTTTTTTCACGGGTTTTTAAAAGTAATTGATGTTTATAATGGGGTTTAGCTGCTTTTCACTGCTGTGTTTATGCCGCTTTACACCCATTTGACTCACTTACAGAGAGATAGCAATACATAGGTTTTAACATTCTTACTAGTCAGATATATTCTTGGGCGGTGAATAGGGGGTGTTGAGTCCAGTTCACTGAGCAAGGAGTAGTTCTTGTCTATTACATATTGGGTTTATGGAACGGTATTTGGGCTAATTTGAAACCCTTGTTTTATGCATCACCCCACCTCACCTTTCCCGTTAAGCAGCCATAGTGTGTTTTCTATACGTGTGACTCTGTTCTGTTTTGTAATTCAGTTCAAGTATAGCGCTTTTTACATTCCCTCTATAAGTGATATCTTATGATCAGTGTCTTTTTCTGTGTGACTTATTTCACTTAGAATCGTCGTACCTAAATCCACTCATCATGCTGCTACTAGCCTTATGACGTTGATTTCATGGCTGAGTGATATTCCATTGTACATAAGGACCACAACTTCTTTATCCATTTTTCTCTTTCCTGGGATATTTAAGGTGTAACGAATTGGAGGTTCTTGTCAACAGAGCAGCCCTAAACTTTGGGGTGCCTGTGTCTTGCTGATTTTTAGTTTTCCCAATTTATACGCCCATGAGTGGAAGTGCCCTATGCTCTCTAAACTGAGTTTCTTAGAGGTTTCAGGACACACCGTACACTTCTCCAGAGTGGCTGTTGACAATTTACATCCCGCCCATCAGTGTAGCAAGGCTCCAGTTTCTCCATGGCTTGTCCTGCATTTTTGGTTTTGACACTTTATTCAGCATGGCCCTTTTGACCGATGGGAAGCGAGACTTCCTTGTAGCGCTGATTTGCCTTTGCAGGTTGCTTCGTTGGCCAAAGAGGGCGTATGCGTTTTTTCCTGAATATATTCAGGAAAAAACGCATACGCCCTCTTTGGCCAAGGGCATCATTGTCGAGGTTTTGCCGCTTTTCCTGTGCTTTAAAGGCGATTCGAATCAACCTCCTGAAATCTGTTTCCTGCAATTCTGCCTTGCTTTCAAATCCTCTTCGGTGCCTTCCCTCAATATATTTGTGGACAAGAGTTATCATTTATAACTCTGCAGGTTTGTGAATTGCAGTGCCCCTGAGCTCCATTTTTCAACTCGCTTTCTTGGGAGCTGACCGCAAAAGCGCAGGATTGCTTCAGGCCCTATTCTGGTTCCGGGCGGCAGGCTGATCCTGTGGTTAATACTTCTTCCTGATGGGAAAATAGAGTGACCTGTGCCTGTCCCAACACCTAGAGCTAGTCTCTCCTTGGTTCCCCCTCTTCCCATTCATCCTCAGGACAAATTGCAACCTGTACGGAACAGGAGGTTAAAGGTGCTGATTCTCCAAGGAGGGAGATTGCTAGTAAAGCGGCTGGAATGGCAAACCCGAGCACAAGGAGATGAGAAATGAGGGGCGTTTTAGAAACCTTTCCCGATCACACGGTGTACCATCCTCTGGGTTTCTCATGCATGTTTTCGATGTAAGAAGATGCCCTTGAACCTGGAGATTTGGGACCCATGGGATGGGTACCACGCAGTAGTACTTTAAAGGGTCTGCGTTTGCTCCCCCAACCTCACCAAACCTCTCAGCCCCAAGAGTGTCCACCCTTATGTCTCAATCAGCTGTGGGTCTAGATATGGTCAATCCAGGTGGCATCACAGCCCCTGAACGAATTTGGTAAGAATTTCTCTCTCTTTCACTGTCTTTGTTTCACGGGTTTTTAAAAGTAATTGATTTTTATAATGGGGTTTAGCTGCTTTTCACTGCTGTGTTTCTGCCGCTTTACACCCATTTGACTCACTTACAGAGAGATAGCAATACATAGGTTTTAACATTCTTACTAGTCAGATATATTCTTGGGCGGTGAATAGGGGGTGTTGAGTCCAGTTCACTGAGCAAGGAGTAGTTCTTGTCTATTACATATTGGGTTTATGGAACGGTATCTGAGCTAATTTGAAACCCTTGTTTTATGCATCACCCCACCTCACCTTTCCCGTTAAGCAGCCATAGTGTGTTTTCTATACGTGTGACTCTGTTCTGTTTTGTAATTCAGTTCAAGTGTAGCGCTTTTTACATTCCCTCTATAAGTGATATCTTATGATCAGTGTCTTTTTCTGTGTGACTTATTTCACTTAGAATCATCGTACCTAAATCCACTCATCATGCTGCTACTAGCCTTATGACGTTGATTTCATGGCTGAGTGATATTCCATTGTACATAAGGACCACAACTTCTTTATCCATTTTTCTCTTTCCTGGGATATTTAAGGTGTAACGAAGTGGAGGTTCTTGTCAACAGAGCAGCCCTAAAGTTTGGGGTGCCTGTGTCTTGCTGATTTTTAGTTTTCCCAATTTATACGCCCATGAGTGGAAGTGCCCTATGCTCTCTAAACTGAGTTACTTAGATGTTTCAGGACACACCGTACACTTCTCCAGAGTGGCTGTTGACAATTTATATCCCGCCCATCAGTGTAGCAAGGCTCCCGTTTCTCCATGGCTTGTCCTGCATTTTTGGTTTTGACACTTTATTCAGCATGGCCCTTTTGACCGATGGGAAGCGAGACTTCCTTGTAGCGCTGATTTGCCTTTGCAGGTTGCTTCGTTGGGCAAAGAGGGCGTATGCGTTTTTTTCCTGAATATATTCAGGAAAAAACGCATACGCCCTCTTTGGCCAAGGGCATCATTGTCGAGGTTTTGCCGCTTTTCCTGTGCTTTAAAGGCGATTCGAATCTACCTCCTGAAATCTGTTTCCTGCAATTCTGCCTTGCTTTGAAATCCTCTTCGGTGCCTTCCCTCAATATATTTGTGGACGACAGTTATCATTTATAACTCTGCACGTTTGTGAATTGCAGTGCCCCTGAGCTCCATTTTTCAACTCGCTTTCTTGGGAGCTGGCCGCAGAAGCGCAGGATTGCTTCCGGCCCTATTCTGGTTCCGGGCGGCAGGCTGAGCCTGTGGTTAATTCTTCTTCCTGATGGGAAAATAGAGTGACGTGTGCCTGTCCCAACACCTAGAGCTAGTCTCTCCTTGGTTGCCCCTCTTCCCGTTCATCCTCAGGACAAATTGCAACCTGTACGGAACAGGAGGTTAAAGGTGCTGATTCTCCAAGGAGGGAGATTGCTAGTAAAGCGGCTGGAATGGCGAACCCGAGCACAAGGAGATGAGAAATGAGGGGCGTTTTAGAAGCCTTTCCCGATCACACGGTGTACCATCTTCTGGGTTTCTCATGCATGTTTTCGATGTAGGAAGATGCCCTTGAACCTGGAGATTTGGGACCCATGGGATGGGTACCACGCAGTAGTACTTTAAAGGGTCTGCGTTTGCTCCCCCAACCTCACCAAACCTCTCAGCCCCAAGAGTGTCCACCCTTATGTCTCAATCAGCTGTGGGTCTAGATATGGTCAATCCAGGTGGCATCACAGCCCCTGAACGAATTTGGTAAGAATTTCTCTCTCTTTCACTGTCTTTGTTTCACGGGTTTTTAAAAGTAATTGATGTTTATAATGGGGTTTAGCTGCTTTTCACTGCTGTGTTTCTGCCGCTTTACACCCATTTGACTCACTTACAGAGAGATAGCAATACATAGGTTTTAACATTCTTACTAGTCAGATATATTCTTGGGCGGTGAATAGGGGGTGTTGAGTCCAGTTCACTGAGCAAGGAGTAGTTCTTGTCTATTACATATTGGGTTTATGGAACGGTATCTGAGCTAATTTGAAACCCTTGTTTTATGCATCACCCCACCTCACCTTTCCCGTTAAGCAGCCATAGTGTGTTTTCTATACGTGTGACTCTGTTCTGTTTTGTAATTCAGTTCAAGTATAGCGCTTTTTACATTCCCTCTATAAGTGATATCTTATAATCAGTGTCTTTTTCTGTGTGACTTATTTCACTTAGAATCGTCGTACCTAAATCCACTCATCATGCTGCTACTAGCCTTATGACGTTGATTTCATGGCTGAGTGATATTCCATTGTACATAAGGACCACAACTTCTTTATCCATTTTTCTCTTTCCTGGGATATTTAAGGTGTAACGAAGTGGAGGTTCTTGTCAACAGAGCAGCCCTAAACTTTGGGGTGCCTGTGTCTTGCTGATTTTTAGTTTTCCCAATTTATACGCCCATGAGTGGAAGTGCCCTATGCTCTCTAAACTGAGTTTCTTAGATGTTTCAGGACACACCGTACACTTCTCCCGAGTGGCTGTTGACAATTTACATCCCGCCCATCAGTGTAGCAAGGCTCCCGTTTCTCCATGGCTTGTCCTGCATTTTTGGTTTTGACACTTTATTCAGCATGGCCCTTTTGACCGATGGGAAGCGAGACTTCCTTGTAGCGCTGATTTGCCTTTGCAGGTTGCTTCGTTGGCCAAAGAGGGCGTATGCGTTTTTTCCTGAATATATTCAGGAAAAAACGCATACGCCCTCTTTGGCCAAGGGCATCATTGTCGAGGTTTTGCCGCTTTTCCTGTGCTTTAAAGGCGATTCGAATCAACCTCCTGAAATCTGTTTCCTGCAATTCTGCCTTGCTTTCAAATCCTCTTCGGTGCCTTCCCTCAATATATTTGTGGACGAGAGTTATCATTTATAACTCTGCAGGTTTGTGAATTGCAGTGCCCCTGAGCTCCATTTTTCAACTCGCTTTCTTGGGAGCTGGCCGCAAAAGCGCAGGATGGCTTCAGGCCCTATTCTGGTTCCAGGCGGCAGGCTGATCCTGTGGTTAATACTTCTTCCTGATGGGAAAATAGAGTGACCTGTGCCTGTCCCAACACCTAGAGCTAGTCTCTCCTTGGTTCCCCCTCTTCCCATTCATCCTCAGGACAAATTGCAACCTGTACGGAACAGGAGGTTAAAGGTGCTGATTCTCCAAGGAGGGAGATTGCTAGTAAAGCAGCTGGAATGGCAAACCCGAGCACAAGGAGATGAGAAATGAGGGGCGTTTTAGAAACCTTTCCCGATCACACGGTGTACCATCCTCTGGGTTTCTCATGCATGTTTTCGATGTAGGAAGATGCCCTTGAACCTGGAGATTTGGGACCCATGGGATGGGTACCACGCAGTAGTACTTTAAAGGGTCTGCGTTTGCTCCCCCAACCTCACCAAACCTCTCAGCCCCAAGAGTGTCCACCCTTATGTCTCAATCAGCTGTGGGTCTAGATATGGTCAATCCAGGTGGCATCACAGCCCCTGGACGAATTTGGTAAGAATTTCTCTCTCTTTCACTGTCTTTGTTTCACGGGTTTTTAAAAGTAATTGATTTTTATAATGGGGTTTAGCTGCTTTTCACTGCTGTGTTTCTGCCGCTTTACACCCATTTGACTCACTTACAGAGAGATAGCAATACATAGGTTTTAACATTCTTACTAGTCAGATATATTCTTGGGCGGTGAATAGGGGGTGTTGAGTCCAGTTCACTGAGCAAGGAGTAGTTCTTGTCTATTACATATTGGGTTTATGGAACGGTATCTGAGCTAATTTGAAACCCTTGTTTTATGCATCACCCCACCTCACCTTTCCCGTTAAGCAGCCATAGTGTGTTTTCTATACGTGTGACTCTGTTCTGTTTTGTAATTCAGTTCAAGTGTAGCGCTTTTTACATTCCCTCTATAAGTGATATCTTATGATCAGTGTCTTTTTCTGTGTGACTTATTTCACTTAGAATCATCGTACCTAAATCCACTCATCATGCTGCTACTAGCCTTATGACGTTGATTTCATGGCTGAGTGATATTCCATTGTACATAAGGACCACAACTTCTTTATCCATTTTTCTCTTTCCTGGGATATTTAAGGTGTAACGAAGTGGAGGTTCTTGTCAACAGAGAAGCCCTAAACTTTGGGGTGCCTGTGTCTTGCTGATTTTTAGTTTTCCCAATGTATACGCCCATGAGTGGAAGTGCCCTATGGTCTCTAAACTGAGTTACTTAGATGTTTCAGGACACACCGTACACTTCTCCAGAGTGGCTGTTGACAATTTATATCCCGCCCATCAGTGTAGCAAGGCTCCCGTTTCTCCATGGCTTGTCCTGCATTTTTGGTTTTGACACTTTATTCAGCATGGCCCTTTTGACCGATGGGAAGCGAGACTTCCTTGTAGCGCTGATTTGCCTTTGCAGGTTGCTTCGTTGGGCAAAGAGGGCGTATGCGTTTTTTTCCTGAATATATTCAGGAAAAAACGCATACGCCCTCTTTGGCCAAGGGCATCATTGTCGAGGTTTTGCCGCTTTTCCTGTGCTTTAAAGGCAATTCGAATCTACCTCCTGAAATCTGTTTCCTGCAATTCTGCCTTGCTTTCAAATCCTCTTCGGTGCCTTCCCTCAATATATTTGTGGACGACAGTTATCATTTATAACTCTGCACGTTTGTGAATTGCAGTGCCCCTGAGCTCCATTTTTCAACTCGCTTTCTTGGGAGCTGGCCGCAGAAGCGCAGGATTGCTTCCGGCCCTATTCTGGTTCCGGGCGGCAGGCTGAGCCTGTGGTTAATTCTTCTTCCTGATGGGAAAATAGAGTGACGTGTGCCTGTCCCAACACCTAGAGCTAGTCTCTCCTTGGTTGCCCCTCTTCCCGTTCATCCTCAGGACAAATTGCAACCTGTACGGAACAGGAGGTTAAAGGTGCTGATTCTCCAAGGAGGGAGATTGCTAGTAAAGCGGCTGGAATGGCGAACCCGAGCAGAAGGAGATGAGAAATGAGGGGCGTTTTAGAAGCCTTTCCCGATCACACGGTGTACCATCTTCTGGGTTTCTCATGCATGTTTTCGATGTAGGAAGATGCCCTTGAACCTGGAGATTTGGGACCCATGGGATGGGTACCACGCAGTAGTACTTTAAAGAGTCTGCGTTTGCTCCCCCAACCTCACCAAACCTCTCAGTCCCAAGAGTGTCCACCCTTATGTCTCAATCAGCTGTGGGTCTAGATATGGTCAATCCAGGTGGCATCACAGCCCCTGAACGAATTTGGTAAGAATTTCTCTTTCTTTCACTGTCTTTTTTTCACGGGTTTTTAAAAGTAATTGATGTTTATAATGGGGTTTAGCTGCTTTTCACTGCTGTGTTTCTGCCGCTTTACACCCATTTGACTCACTTACAGAGAGATAGCAATACATAGGTTTTAACATTCTTACTAGTCAGATATATTCTTGGGAGGTGAATAGGGGGTGTTGAGTCCAGTTCACTGAGCAAGGAGTAGTTCTTGTCTATTACATATTGGGTTTATGGAACGGTATCTGAGCTAATTTGAAACCCTTGTTTTATGCATCACCCCACCTCACCTTTCCCGTTAAGCAGCCATAGTGTGTTTTCTATACGTGTGACTCTGTTCTGTTTTGTAATTCAGTTCAAGTATAGCGCTTTTTACATTCCCTCTATAAGTGATATCTTATGATCAGTGTCTTTTTCTGTGTGACTTATTTCACTTAGAATCGTCGTACCTAAATCCACTCATCATGCTGCTACTAGCCTTATGACGTTGATTTCATGGCTGAGTGATATTCCATTGTACATAAGGACCACAACTTCTTTATCCATTTTTCTCTTTCCTGGGATATTTAAGGTGTAACGAATTGGAGGTTCTTGTCAACAGAGCAGCCCTAAACTTTGGGGTGCCTGTGTCTTGCTGATTTTTAGTTTTCCCAATTTATACGCCCATGAGTGGAAGTGCCCTATGCTCTCTAAACTGAGTTTCTTAGAGGTTTCAGGACACACCGTACACTTCTCCAGAGTGGCTGTTGACAATTTACATCCCGCCCATCAGTGTAGCAAGGCTCCAGTTTCTCCATGGCTTGTCCTGCATTTTTGGTTTTGACACTTTATTCAGCATGGCCCTTTTGACCGATGGGAAGCGAGACTTCCTTGTAGCGCTGATTTGCCTTTGCAGGTTGCTTCGTTGGCCAAAGAGGGCGTATGCGTTTTTTCCTGAATATATTCAGGAAAATACGCATACGCCCTCTTTGGCCAAGGGCATCATTGTCGAGGTTTTGCCGCTTTTCCTGTGCTTTAAAGGCGATTCGAATCAACCTCCTGAAATCTGTTTCCTGCAATTCTGCCTTGCTTTCAAATCCTCTTCGGTGCCTTCCCTCAATATATTTGTGGACAAGAGTTATCATTTATAACTCTGCAGGTTTGTGAATTGCAGTGCCCCTGAGCTCCATTTTTCAACTCGCTTTCTTGGGAGCTGGCCGCAGAAGCGCAGGATTGCTTCCGGCCCTATTCTGGTTCCGGGCGGCAGGCTGATCCTGTGGTTAATACTTCTTCCTGATGGGAAAATAGAGTGACCTGTGCCTGTCCCAACACCTAGAGCTAGTCTCTCCTTGGTTCCCCCTCTTCCCATTCATCCTCAGGACAAATTGCAACCTGTACGGAACAGGAGGTTAAAGGTGCTGATTCTCCAAGGAGGGAGATTGCTAGTAAAGCGGCTGGAATGGCAAACCCGAGCACAAGGAGATGAGAAATGAGGGGCGTTTTAGAAACCTTTCCCGATCACACGGTGTACCATCCTCTGGGTTTCTCATGCATGTTTTCGATGTAGGAAGATGCCCTTGAACCTGGAGATTTGGGACCCATGGGATGGGTACCACGCAGTAGTACTTTAAAGGGTCTGCGTTTGCTCCCCCAACCTCACCAAACCTCTCAGCCCCAAGAGTGTCCACCCTTATGTCTCAATCAGCTGTGGGTCTAGATATGGTCAATCCAGGTGGCATCACAGCCCCTGAACGAATTTGGTAAGAATTTCTCTCTCTTTCACTGTCTTTGTTTCACGGGTTTTTAAAAGTAATTGATGTTTATAATGGGGTTTAGCTGCTTTTCACTGCTGTGTTTCTGCCGCTTTACACCCATTTGACTCACTTACAGAGAGATAGCAATACATAGGTTTTAACATTCTTACTAGTCAGATATATTCTTGGGCGGTGAATAGGGGGTGTTGAGTCCAGTTCACTGAGCAAGGAGTAGTTCTTGTCTATTACATATTGGGTTTATGGAACGGTATCTGAGCTAATTTGAAACCCTTGTTTTATGCATCACCCCACCTCACCTTTCCCGTTAAGCAGCCATAGTGTGTTTTCTATACGTGTGACTCTGTTCTGTTTTGTAATTCAGTTCAAGTATAGCGCTTTTTACATTCCCTCTATAAGTGATATCTTATGATCAGTGTCTTTTTCTGTGTGACTTATTTCACTTAGAATCGTCGTACCTAAATCCACTCATCATGCTGCTACTAGCCTTATGACGTTGATTTCATGGCTGAGTGATATTCCATTGTACATAAGGACCACAACTTCTTTATCCATTTTTCTCTTTCCTGGGATATTTAAGGTGTAACGAATTGGAGGTTCTTGTCAACAGAGCAGCCCTAAACTTTGGGGTGCCTGTGTCTTGCTGATTTTTAGTTTTCCCAATTTATACGCCCATGAGTGGAAGTGCCCTATGCTCTCTAAACTGAGTTTCTTAGAGGTTTCAGGACACACCGTACACTTCTCCAGAGTGGCTGTTGACAATTTACATCCCGCCCATCAGTGTAGCAAGGCTCCAGTTTCTCCATGGCTTGTCCTGCATTTTTGGTTTTGACACTTTATTCAGCATGGCCCTTTTGACCGATGGGAAGCGAGACTTCCTTGTAGCGCTGATTTGCCTTTGCAGGTTGCTTCGTTGGCCAAAGAGGGCGTATGCGTTTTTTCCTGAATATATTCAGGAAAATACGCATACGCCCTCTTTGGCCAAGGGCATCATTGTCGAGGTTTTGCCGCTTTTCCTGTGCTTTAAAGGCGATTCGAATCAACCTCCTGAAATCTGTTTCCTGCAATTCTGCCTTGCTTTCAAATCCTCTTCGGTGCCTTCCCTCAATATATTTGTGGACAAGAGTTATCATTTATAACTCTGCAGGTTTGTGAATTGCAGTGCCCCTGAGCTCCATTTTTCAACTCGCTTTCTTGGGAGCTGACCGCAAAAGCGCAGGATTGCTTCAGGCCCTATTCTGGTTCCGGGCGGCAGGCTGATCCTGTGGTTAATACTTCTTCCTGATGGGAAAATAGAGTGACCTGTGCCTGTCCCAACACCTAGAGCTAGTCTCTCCTTGGTTCCCCCTCTTCCCATTCATCCTCAGGACAAATTGCAACCTGTACGGAACAGGAGGTTAAAGGTGCTGATTCTCCAAGGAGGGAGATTGCTAGTAAAGCGGCTGGAATGGCAAACCCGAGCACAAGGAGATGAGAAATGAGGGGCGTTTTAGAAACCTTTCCCGATCACACGGTGTACCATCCTCTGGGTTTCTCATGCATGTTTTCGATGTAGGAAGATGCCCTTGAACCTGGAGATTTGGGACCCATGGGATGGGTACCACGCAGTAGTACTTTAAAGGGTCTGCGTTTGCTCCCCCAACCTCACCAAACCTCTCAGCCCCAAGAGTGTCCACCCTTATGTCTCAATCAGCTGTGGGTCTAGATATGGTCAATCCAGGTGGCATCACAGCCCCTGAACGAATTTGGTAAGAATTTCTCTCTCTTTCACTGTCTTTGTTTCACGGGTTTTTAAAAGTAATTGATTTTTATAATGGGGTTTAGCTGCTTTTCACTGCTGTGTTTCTGCCGCTTTACACCCATTTGACTCACTTACAGAGAGATAGCAATACATAGGTTTTAACATTCTTACTAGTCAGATATATTCTTGGGCGGTGAATAGGGGGTGTTGAGTCCAGTTCACTGAGCAAGGAGTAGTTCTTGTCTATTACATATTGGGTTTATGGAACGGTATCTGAGCTAATTTGAAACCCTTGTTTTATGCATCACCCCACCTCACCTTTCCCGTTAAGCAGCCATAGTGTGTTTTCTATACGTGTGACTCTGTTCTGTTTTGTAATTCAGTTCAAGTGTAGCGCTTTTTACATTCCCTCTATAAGTGATATCTTATGATCAGTGTCTTTTTCTGTGTGACTTATTTCACTTAGAATCATCGTACCTAAATCCACTCATCATGCTGCTACTAGCCTTATGACGTTGATTTCATGGCTGAGTGATATTCCATTGTACATAAGGACCACAACTTCTTTATCCATTTTTCTCTTTCCTGGGATATTTAAGGTGTAACGAAGTGGAGGTTCTTGTCAACAGAGCAGCCCTAAACTTTGGGGTGCCTGTGTCTTGCTGATTTTTAGTTTTCCCAATTTATACGCCCATGAGTGGAAGTGCCCTATGCTCTCTAAACTGAGTTACTTAGATGTTTCAGGACACACCGTACACTTCTCCAGAGTGGCTGTTGACAATTTATATCCCGCCCATCAGTGTAGCAAGGCTCCCGTTTCTCCATGGCTTGTCCTGCATTTTTGGTTTTGACACTTTATTCAGCATGGCCCTTTTGACCGATGGGAAGCGAGACTTCCTTGTAGCGCTGATTTGCCTTTGCAGGTTGCTTCGTTGGGCAAAGAGGGCGTATGCGTTTTTTTCCTGAATATATTCAGGAAAAAACGCATACGCCCTCTTTGGCCAAGGGCATCATTGTCGAGGTTTTGCCGCTTTTCCTGTGCTTTAAAGGCAATTCGAATCTACCTCCTGAAATTTGTTTCCTGCAATTCTGCCTTGCTTTCAAATCCTCTTCGGTGCCTTCCCTCAATATATTTGTGGACGACAGTTATCATTTATAACTCTGCACGTTTGTGAATTGCAGTGCCCCTGAGCTCCATTTTTCAACTCGCTTTCTTGGGAGCTGACCGCAAAAGCGCAGGATTGCTTCAGGCCCTATTCTGGTTCCGGGCGGCAGGCTGATCCTGTGGTTAATACTTCTTCCTGATGGGAAAATAGAGTGACCTGTGCCTGTCCCAACACCTAGAGCTAGTCTCTCCTTGGTTCCCCCTCTTCCCATTCATCCTCAGGACAAATTGCAACCTGTAGGGAACAGGAGGTTAAAGGTGCTGATTCTCCAAGGAGGGAGATTGCTAGTAAAGCGGCTGGAATGGCAAACCCGAGCACAAGGAGATGAGAAATGAGGGGCGTTTTAGAAACCTTTCCCGATCACACGGTGTACCATCCTCTGGGTTTCTCATGCATGTTTTCGATGTAGGAAGATGCCCTTGAACCTGGAGATTTGGGACCCATGGGATGGGTACCACGCAGTAGTACTTTAAAGGGTCTGCGTTTGCTCCCCCAACCTCACCAAACCTCTCAGCCCCAAGAGTGTCCACCCTTATGTCTCAATCAGCTGTGGGTC
The DNA here is from genome assembly GCF_949987535.1 of Balaenoptera acutorostrata. Classification (NCBI taxonomy): domain Eukaryota; kingdom Metazoa; phylum Chordata; class Mammalia; order Artiodactyla; family Balaenopteridae; genus Balaenoptera; species Balaenoptera acutorostrata. Next base: position 70,270,025 of record NC_080079.1, read on the forward strand.
TAGATATGGTCAATCCAGGTGGCATCACAGCCCCTGAACGAATTTGGTAAGAATTTCTCTCTCTTTCACTGTCTTTGTTTCACGGGTTTTTAAAAGTAATTGATTTTTATAATGGGGTTTAGCTGCTTTTCACTGCTGTGTTTCTGCCGCTTTACACCCATTTGACTCACTTACAGAGAGATAGCAATACATAGGTTTTAACATTCTTACTAGTCAGATATATTCTTGGGCGGTGAATAGGGGGTGTTGAGTCCAGTTCACTGAGCAAGGAGTAGTTCTTGTCTATTACATATTGGGTTTATGGAACGGTATCTGAGCTAATTTGAAACCCTTGTTTTATGCATCACCCCACCTCACCTTTCCCGTTAAGCAGCCATAGTGTGTTTTCTATACGTGTGACTCTGTTCTGTTTTGTAATTCAGTTCAAGTGTAGCGCTTTTTACATTCCCTCTATAAGTGATATCTTATGATCAGTGTCTTTTTCTGTGTGACTTATTTCACTTAGAATCATCGTACCTAAATCCACTCATCATGCTGCTACTAGCCTTATGACGTTGATTTCATGGCTGAGTGATATTCCATTGTACATAAGGACCACAACTTCTTTATCCATTTTTCTCTTTCCTGGGATATTTAAGGTGTAACGAAGTGGAGGTTCTTGTCAACAGAGCAGCCCTAAACTTTGGGGTGCCTGTGTCTTGCTGATTTTTAGTTTTCCCAATTTATACGCCCATGAGTGGAAGTGCCCTATGCTCTCTAAACTGAGTTACTTAGATGTTTCAGGACACACCGTACACTTCTCCAGAGTGGCTGTTGACAATTTATATCCCGCCCATCAGTGTAGCAAGGCTCCCGTTTCTCCATGGCTTGTCCTGCATTTTTGGTTTTGACACTTTATTCAGCATGGCCCTTTTGACCGATGGGAAGCGAGACTTCCTTGTAGCGCTGATTTGCCTTTGCAGGTTGCTTCGTTGGGCAAAGAGGGCGTATGCGTTTTTTTCCTGAATATATTCAGGAAAAAACGCATACGCCCTCTTTGGCCAAGGGCATCATTGTCGAGGTTTTGCCGCTTTTCCTGTGCTTTAAAGGCAATTCGAATCTACCTCCTGAAATTTGTTTCCTGCAATTCTGCCTTGCTTTCAAATCCTCTTCGGTGCCTTCCCTCAATATATTTGTGGACGACAGTTATCATTTATAACTCTGCACGTTTGTGAATTGCAGTGCCCCTGAGCTCCATTTTTCAACTCGCTTTCTTGGGAGCTGACCGCAAAAGCGCAGGATTGCTTCAGGCCCTATTCTGGTTCCGGGCGGCAGGCTGATCCTGTGGTTAATACTTCTTCCTGATGGGAAAATAGAGTGACCTGTGCCTGTCCCAACACCTAGAGCTAGTCTCTCCTTGGTTCCCCCTCTTCCCATTCATCCTCAGGACAAATTGCAACCTGTACGGAACAGGAGGTTAAAGGTGCTGATTCTCCAAGGAGGGAGATTGCTAGTAAAGCGGCTGGAATGGCAAACCCGAGCACAAGGAGATGAGAAATGAGGGGCGTTTTAGAAACCTTTCCCGATCACACGGTGTACCATCCTCTGGGTTTCTCATGCATGTTTTCGATGTAGGAAGATGCCCTTGAACCTGGAGATTTGGGACCCATGGGATGGGTACCACGCAGTAGTACTTTAAAGGGTCTGCGTTTGCTCCCCCAACCTCACCAAACCTCTCAGCCCCAAGAGTGTCCACCCTTATGTCTCAATCAGCTGTGGGTCTAGATATGGTCAATCCAGGTGGCATCACAGCCCCTGAACGAATTTGGTAAGAATTTCTCTCTCTTTCACTGTCTTTGTTTCACGGGTTTTTAAAAGTAATTGATTTTTATAATGGGGTTTAGCTGCTTTTCACTGCTGTGTTTCTGCCGCTTTACACCCATTTGACTCACTTACAGAGAGATAGCAATACATAGGTTTTAACATTCTTACTAGTCAGATATATTCTTGGGCGGTGAATAGGGGGTGTTGAGTCCAGTTCACTGAGCAAGGAGTAGTTCTTGTCTATTACATATTGGGTTTATGGAACGGTATCTGAGCTAATTTGAAACCCTTGTTTTATGCATCACCCCACCTCACCTTTCCCGTTAAGCAGCCATAGTGTGTTTTCTATATGTGTGACTCTGTTCTGTTTTGTAATTCAGTTCAAGTGTAGCGCTTTTTACATTCCCTCTATAAGTGATATCTTATGATCAGTGTCTTTTTCTGTGTGACTTATTTCACTTAGAATCATCGTACCTAAATCCACTCATCATGCTGCTACTAGCCTTATGACGTTGATTTCATGGCTGAGTGATATTCCATTGTACATAAGGACCACAACTTCTTTATCCATTTTTCTCTTTCCTGGGATATTTAAGGTGTAACGAAGTGGAGGTTCTTGTCAACAGAGCAGCCCTAAACTTTGGGGTGCCTGTGTCTTGCTGATTTTTAGTTTTCCCAATTTATACGCCCATGAGTGGAAGTGCCCTATGCTCTCTAAACTGAGTTACTTAGATGTTTCAGGACACACCGTACACTTCTCCAGAGTGGCTGTTGACAATTTATATCCCGCCCATCAGTGTAGCAAGGCTCCCGTTTCTCCATGGCTTGTCCTGCATTTTTGGTTTTGACACTTTATTCAGCATGGCCCTTTTGACCGATGGGAAGCGAGACTTCCTTGTAGCGCTGATTTGCCTTTGCAGGTTGCTTCGTTGGGCAAAGAGGGCGTATGCGTTTTTTTCCTGAATATATTCAGGAAAAAACGCATACGCCCTCTTTGGCCAAGGGCATCATTGTCGAGGTTTTGCCGCTTTTCCTGTGCTTTAAAGGCGATTCGAATCTACCTCCTGAAATCTGTTTCCTGCAATTCTGCCTTGCTTTCAAATCCTCTTCGGTGCCTTCCCTCAATATATTTGTGGACGACAGTTATCATTTATAACTCTGCACGTTTGTGAATTGCAGTGCCCCTGAGCTCCATTTTTCAACTCGCTTTCTTGGGAGCTGGCCGCAGAAGCGCAGGATTGCTTCCGGCCCTATTCTGGTTCCGGGCGGCAGGCTGAGCCTGTGGTTAATTCTTCTTCCTGATGGGAAAATAGAGTGACCTGTGCCTGTCCCAACACCTAGAGCTAGTCTCTCCTTCGTTCCCCCTCTTCCCGTTCATCCTCAGGACAAATTGCAACCTGTACGGAACAGGAGGTTAAAGGTGCTGATTCTCCAAGGAGGGAGATTGCTAGTAAAGCGGCTGGAATGGCGAACCCGAGCACAAGGAGATGAGAAATGAGGGGCGTTTTAGAAGCCTTTCCCGATCACACGGTGTACCATCTTCTGGGTTTCTCATGCATGTTTTCGATGTAGGAAGATGCCCTTGAACCTGGAGATTTGGGACCCATGGGATGGGTACCACGCAGTAGTACTTTAAAGGGTCTGCGTTTGCTCCCCCAACCTCACCAAACCTCTCAGCCCCAAGAGTGTCCACCCTTATGTCTCAATCAGCTGTGGGTCTAGATATGGTCAATCCAGGTGGCATCACAGCCCCTGAACGAATTTGGTAAGAATTTCTCTCTCTTTCACTGTCTTTGTTTCACGGGCTTTTAAAAGTAATTGATGTTTATAATGGGGTTTAGCTGCTTTTCACTGCTGTGTTTCTGCCGCTTTACACCCATTTGACTCACTTACAGAGAGATAGCAATACATAGGTTTTAACATTCTTACTAGTCAGATATATTCTTGGGCGGTGAATAGGGGGTGTTGAGTCCAGTTCACTGAGCAAGGAGTAGTTCTTGTCTATTACATATTGGGTTTATGGAACGGTATCTGAGCTAATTTGAAACCCTTGTTTTATGCATCACCCCACCTCACCTTTCCCGTTAAGCAGCCATAGTGTGTTTTCTATACGTGTGACTCTGTTCTGTTTTGTAATTCAGTTCAAGTATAGCGCTTTTTACATTCCCTCTATAAGTGATATCTTATAATCAGTGTCTTTTTCTGTGTGACTTATTTCACTTAGAATCGTAGTACCTAAATCCACTCATCATGCTGCTACTAGCCTTATGACGTTGATTTCATGGCTGAGTGATATTCCATTGTACATAAGGACCACAACTTCTTTATCCATTTTTCTCTTTCCTGGGATATTTAAGGTGTAACGAAGTGGAGGTTCTTGTCAACAGAGCAGCCCTAAACTTTGGGGTGCCTGTGTCTTGCTGATTTTTAGTTTTCCCAATTTATACGCCCATGAGTGGAAGTGCCCTATGCTCTCTAAACTGAGTTTCTTAGATGTTTCAGGACACACCGTACACTTCTCCCGAGTGGCTGTTGACAATTTACATCCCGCCCATCAGTGTAGCAAGGCTCCCGTTTCTCCATGGCTTGTCCTGCATTTTTGGTTTTGACACTTTATTCAGCATGGCCCTTTTGACCGATGGGAAGCGAGACTTCCTTGTAGCGCTGATTTGCCTTTGCAGGTTGCTTCGTTGGCCAAAGAGGGCGTATGCGTTTTTTCCTGAATATATTCAGGAAAAAACGCATACGCCCTCTTTGGCCAAGGGCATCATTGTCGAGGTTTTGCCGCTTTTCCTGTGCTTTAAAGGCGATTCGAATCAACCTCCTGAAATCTGTTTCCTGCAATTCTGCCTTGCTTTGAAATCCTCTTCGGTGCCTTCCCTCAATATATTTGTGGACGAGAGTTATCATTTATAACTCTGCAGGTTTGTGAATTGCAGTGCCCCTGAGCTCCATTTTTCAACTCGCTTTCTTGGGAGCTGGCCGCAAAAGCGCAGGATGGCTTCAGGCCCTATTCTGGTTCCAGGCGGCAGGCTGATCCTGTGGTTAATACTTCTTCCTGATGGGAAAATAGAGTGACCTGTGCCTGTCCCAACACCTAGAGCTAGTCTCTCCTTGGTTCCCCCTCTTCCCATTCATCCTCAGGACAAATTGCAACCTGTACGGAACAGGAGGTTAAAGGTGCTGATTCTCCAAGGAGGGAGATTGCTAGTAAAGCAGCTGGAATGGCAAACCCGAGCACAAGGAGATGAGAAATGAGGGGCGTTTTAGAAACCTTTCCCGATCACACGGTGTACCATCCTCTGGGTTTCTCATGCATGTTTTCGATGTAGGAAGATGCCCTTGAACCTGGAGATTTGGGACCCATGGGATGGGTACCACGCAGTAGTACTTTAAAGGGTCTGCGTTTGCTCCCCCAACCTCACCAAACCTCTCAGCCCCAAGAGTGTCCACCCTTATGTCTCAATCAGCTGTGGGTCTAGATATGGTCAATCCAGGTGGCATCACAGCCCCTGGACGAATTTGGTAAGAATTTCTCTCTCTTTCACTGTCTTTGTTTCACGGGTTTTTAAAAGTAATTGATTTTTATAATGGGGTTTAGCTGCTTTTCACTGCTGTGTTTCTGCCGCTTTACACCCATTTGACTCACTTACAGAGAGATAGCAATACATAGGTTTTAACATTCTTACTAGTCAGATATATTCTTGGGCGGTGAATAGGGGGTGTTGAGTCCAGTTCACTGAGCAAGGAGTAGTTCTTGTCTATTACATATTGGGTTTATGGAACGGTATCTGAGCTAATTTGAAACCCTTGTTTTATGCATCACCCCACCTCACCTTTCCCGTTAAGCAGCCATAGTGTGTTTTCTATACGTGTGACTCTGTTCTGTTTTGTAATTCAGTTCAAGTGTAGCGCTTTTTACATTCCCTCTATAAGTGATATCTTATGATCAGTGTCTTTTTCTGTGTGACTTATTTCACTTAGAATCATCGTACCTAAATCCACTCATCATGCTGCTACTAGCCTTATGACGTTGATTTCATGGCTGAGTGATATTCCATTGTACATAAGGACCACAACTTCTTTATCCATTTTTCTCTTTCCTGGGATATTTAAGGTGTAACGAAGTGGAGGTTCTTGTCAACAGAGAAGCCCTAAACTTTGGGGTGCCTGTGTCTTGCTGATTTTTAGTTTTCCCAATGTATACGCCCATGAGTGGAAGTGCCCTATGCTCTCTAAACTGAGTTACTTAGATGTTTCAGGACACACCGTACACTTCTCCAGAGTGGCTGTTGACAATTTATATCCCGCCCATCAGTGTAGCAAGGCTCCCGTTTCTCCATGGCTTGTCCTGCATTTTTGGTTTTGACACTTTATTCAGCATGGCCCTTTTGACCGATGGGAAGCGAGACTTCCTTGTAGCGCTGATTTGCCTTTGCAGGTTGCTTCGTTGGGCAAAGAGGGCGTATGCGTTTTTGTCCTGAATATATTCAGGAAAAAACGCATACGCCCTCTTTGGCCAAGGGCATCATTGTCGAGGTTTTGCCGCTTTTCCTGTGCTTTAAAGGCAATTCGAATCTACCTCCTGAAATCTGTTTCCTGCAATTCTGCCTTGCTTTCAAATCCTCTTCGGTGCCTTCCCTCAATATATTTGTGGACGACAGTTATCATTTATAACTCTGCACGTTTGTGAATTGCAGTGCCCCTGAGCTCCATTTTTCAACTCGCTTTCTTGGGAGCTGGCCGCAGAAGCGCAGGATTGCTTCCGGCCCTATTCTGGTTCCGGGCGGCAGGCTGAGCCTGTGGTTAATTCTTCTTCCTGATGGGAAAATAGAGTGACGTGTGCCTGTCCCAACACCTAGAGCTAGTCTCTCCTTGGTTGCCCCTCTTCCCGTTCATCCTCAGGACAAATTGCAACCTGTACGGAACAGGAGGTTAAAGGTGCTGATTCTCCAAGGAGGGAGATTGCTAGTAAAGCGGCTGGAATGGCGAACCCGAGCAGAAGGAGATGAGAAATGAGGGGCGTTTTAGAAGCCTTTCCCGATCACACGGTGTACCATCTTCTGGGTTTCTCATGCATGTTTTCGATGTAGGAAGATGCCCTTGAACCTGGAGATTTGGGACCCATGGGATGGGTACCACGCAGTAGTACTTTAAAGAGTCTGCGTTTGCTCCCCCAACCTCACCAAACCTCTCAGTCCCAAGAGTGTCCACCCTTATGTCTCAATCAGCTGTGGGTCTAGATATGGTCAATCCAGGTGGCATCACAGCCCCTGAACGAATTTGGTAAGAATTTCTCTTTCTTTCACTGTCTTTTTTTCACGGGTTTTTAAAAGTAATTGATGTTTATAATGGGGTTTAGCTGCTTTTCACTGCTGTGTTTCTGCCGCTTTACACCCATTTGACTCACTTACAGAGAGATAGCAATACATAGGTTTTAACATTCTTACTAGTCAGATATATTCTTGGGCGGTGAATAGGGGGTGTTGAGTCCAGTTCACTGAGCAAGGAGTAGTTCTTGTCTATTACATATTGGGTTTATGGAACGGTATCTGAGCTAATTTGAAACCCTTGTTTTATGCATCACCCCACCTCACCTTTCCCGTTAAGCAGCCATAGTGTGTTTTCTATACGTGTGACTCTGTTCTGTTTTGTAATTCAGTTCAAGTATAGCGCTTTTTACATTCCCTCTATAAGTGATATCTTATGATCAGTGTCTTTTTCTGTGTGACTTATTTCACTTAGAATCGTCGTACCTAAATCCACTCATCATGCTGCTACTAGCCTTATGACGTTGATTTCATGGCTGAGTGATATTCCATTGTACATAAGGACCACAACTTCTTTATCCATTTTTCTCTTTCCTGGGATATTTAAGGTGTAACGAATTGGAGGTTCTTGTCAACAGAGCAGCCCTAAACTTTGGGGTGCCTGTGTCTTGCTGATTTTTAGTTTTCCCAATTTATACGCCCATGAGTGGAAGTGCCCTATGCTCTCTAAACTGAGTTTCTTAGAGGTTTCAGGACACACCGTACACTTCTCCAGAGTGGCTGTTGACAATTTACATCCCGCCCATCAGTGTAGCAAGGCTCCAGTTTCTCCATGGCTTGTCCTGCATTTTTGGTTTTGACACTTTATTCAGCATGGCCCTTTTGACCGATGGGAAGCGAGACTTCCTTGTAGCGCTGATTTGCCTTTGCAGGTTGCTTCGTTGGCCAAAGAGGGCGTATGCGTTTTTTCCTGAATATATTCAGGAAAATACGCATACGCCCTCTTTGGCCAAGGGCATCATTGTCGAGGTTTTGCCGCTTTTCCTGTGCTTTAAAGGCGATTCGAATCAACCTCCTGAAATCTGTTTCCTGCAATTCTGCCTTGCTTTCAAATCCTCTTCGGTGCCTTCCCTCAATATATTTGTGGACAAGAGTTATCATTTATAACTCTGCAGGTTTGTGAATTGCAGTGCCCCTGAGCTCCATTTTTCAACTCGCTTTCTTGGGAGCTGGCCGCAGAAGCGCAGGATTGCTTCCGGCCCTATTCTGGTTCCGGGCGGCAGGCTGATCCTGTGGTTAATACTTCTTCCTGATGGGAAAATAGAGTGACCTGTGCCTGTCCCAACACCTAGAGCTAGTCTCTCCTTGGTTCCCCCTCTTCCCATTCATCCTCAGGACAAATTGCAACCTGTACGGAACAGGAGGTTAAAGGTGCTGATTCTCCAAGGAGGGAGATTGCTAGTAAAGCGGCTGGAATGGCAAACCCGAGCACAAGGAGATGAGAAATGAGGGGCGTTTTAGAAACCTTTCCCGATCACACGGTGTACCATCCTCTGGGTTTCTCATGCATGTTTTCGATGTAGGAAGATGCCCTTGAACCTGGAGATTTGGGACCCATGGGATGGGTACCACGCAGTAGTACTTTAAAGGGTCTGCGTTTGCTCCCCCAACCTCACCAAACCTCTCAGCCCCAAGAGTGTCCACCCTTATGTCTCAATCAGCTGTGGGTCTAGATATGGTCAATCCAGGTGGCATCACAGCCCCTGAACGAATTTGGTAAGAATTTCTCTCTCTTTCACTGTCTTTGTTTCACGGGTTTTTAAAAGTAATTGATTTTTATAATGGGGTTTAGCTGCTTTTCACTGCTGTGTTTCTGCCGCTTTACACCCATTTGACTCACTTACAGAGAGATAGCAATACATAGGTTTTAACATTCTTACTAGTCAGATATATTCTTGGGCGGTGAATAGGGGGTGTTGAGTCCAGTTCACTGAGCAAGGAGTACTTCTTGTCTATTACATATTGGGTTTATGGAACGGTATCTGAGCTAATTTGAAACCCTTGTTTTATGCATCACCCCACCTCACCTTTCCCGTTAAGCAGCCATAGTGTGTTTTCTATACGTGTGACTCTGTTCTGTTTTGTAATTCAGTTCAAGTGTAGCGCTTTTTACATTCCCTCTATAAGTGATATCTTATGATCAGTGTCTTTTTCTGTGTGACTTATTTCACTTAGAATCATCGTACCTAAATCCACTCATCATGCTGCTACTAGCCTTATGACGTTGATTTCATGACTGAGTGATATTCCATTGTACATAAGGACCACAACTTCTTTATCCATTTTTCTCTTTCCTGGGATATTTAAGGTGTAACGAAGTGGAGGTTCTTGTCAACAGAGCAGCCCTAAACTTTGGGGTGCCTGTGTCTTGCTGATTTTTAGTTTTCCCAATTTATACGCCCATGAGTGGAAGTGCCCTATGCTCTCTAAACTGAGTTACTTAGATGTTTCAGGACACACCGTACACTTCTCCAGAGTGGCTGTTGACAATTTATATCCCGCCCATCAGTGTAGCAAGGCTCCCGTTTCTCCATGGCTTGTCCTGCATTTTTGGTTTTGACACTTTATTCAGCATGGCCCTTTTGACCGATGGGAAGCGAGACTTCCTTGTAGCGCTGATTTGCCTTTGCAGGTTGCTTCGTTGGGCAAAGAGGGCGTATGCGTTTTTTTCCTGAATATATTCAGGAAAAAACGCATACGCCCTCTTTGGCCAAGGGCATCATTGTCGAGGTTTTGCCGCTTTTCCTGTGCTTTAAAGGCGATTCGAATCTACCTCCTGAAATCTGTTTCCTGCAATTCTGCCTTGCTTTCAAATCCTCTTCGGTGCCTTCCCTCAATATATTTGTGGACGACAGTTATCATTTATAACTCTGCACGTTTGTGAATTGCAGTGCCCCTGAGCTCCATTTTTCAACTCGCTTTCTTGGGAGCTGGCCGCAGAAGCGCAGGATTGCTTCCGGCCCTATTCTGGTTCCGGGCGGCAGGCTGAGCCTGTGGTTAATTCTTCTTCCTGATGGGAAAATAGAGTGACGTGTGCCTGTCCCAACACCTAGAGCTAGTCTCTCCTTGGTTGCCCCTCTTCCCGTTCATCCTCAGGACAAATTGCAACCTGTACGGAACAGGAGGTTAAAGGTGCTGATTCTCCAAGGAGGGAGATTGCTAGTAAAGCGGCTGGAATGGCGAACCCGAGCAGAAGGAGATGAGAAATGAGGGGCGTTTTAGAAGCCTTTCCCGATCACACGGTGTACCATCTTCTGGGTTTCTCATGCATGTTTTCGATGTAGGAAGATGCCCTTGAACCTGGAGATTTGGGACCCATGGGATGGGTACCACGCAGTAGTACTTTAAAGAGTCTGCGTTTGCTCCCCCAACCTCACCAAACCTCTCAGTCCCAAGAGTGTCCACCCTTATGTCTCAATCAGCTGTGGGTCTAGATATGGTCAATCCAGGTGGCATCACAGCCCCTGAACGAATTTGGTAAGAATTTCTCTTTCTTTCACTGTCTTTTTTTCACGGGTTTTTAAAAGTAATTGATGTTTATAATGGGGTTTAGCTGCTTTTCACTGCTGTGTTTCTGCCGCTTTACACCCATTTGACTCACTTACAGAGAGATAGCAATACATAGGTTTTAACATTCTTACTAGTCAGATATATTCTTGGGCGGTGAATAGGGGGTGTTGAGTCCAGTTCACTGAGCAAGGAGTAGTTCTTGTCTATTACATATTGGGTTTATGGAACGGTATCTGAGCTAATTTGAAACCCTTGTTTTATGCATCACCCCACCTCACCTTTCCCGTTAAGCAGCCATAGTGTGTTTTCTATACGTGTGACTCTGTTCTGTTTTGTAATTCAGTTCAAGTATAGCACTTTTTACATTCCCTCTATAAGTGATATCTTATGATCAGTGTCTTTTTCTGTGTGACTTATTTCACTTAGAATCGTCGTACCTAAATCCACTCATCATGCTGCTACTAGCCTTATGACGTTGATTTCATGGCTGAGTGATATTCCATTGTACATAAGGACCACAACTTCTTTATCCATTTTTCTCTTTCCTGGGATATTTAAGGTGTAACGAATTGGAGGTTCTTGTCAACAGAGCAGCCCTAAACTTTGGGGTGCCTGTGTCTTGCTGATTTTTAGTTTTCCCAATTTATACGCCCATGAGTGGAAGTGCCCTATGCTCTCTAAACTGAGTTACTTAGATGTTTCAGGACACACCGTACACTTCTCCAGAGTGGCTGTTGACAATTTATATCCCGCCCATCAGTGTAGCAAGGCTCCCGTTTCTCCATGGCTTGTCCTGCATTTTTGGTTTTGACACTTTATTCAGCATGGCCCTTTTGACCGATGGGAAGCGAGACTTCCTTGTAGCGCTGATTTGCCTTTGCAGGTTGTTTCGTTGGGCAAAGAGGGCGTATGCGTTTTTTTCCTGAATATATTCAGGAAAAAACGCATACGCCCTCTTTGGCCAAGGGCATCATTGTCGAGGTTTTGCCGCTTTTCCTGTGCTTTAAAGGCGATTCGAATCAACCTCCTGAAATCTGTTTCCTGCAATTCTGCCTTGCTTTCAAATCCTCTTCGGTGCCTTCCCTCAATATATTTGTGGACGAGAGTTATCATTTATAACTCTGCAGGTTTGTGAATTGCAGTGCCCCTGAGCTCCATTTTTCAACTCGCTTTCTTGGGAGCTGACCGCAAAAGCGCAGGATTGCTTCAGGCCCTATTCTGGTTCCGGGCGGCAGGCTGATCCTGTGGTTAATACTTCTTCCTGATGGGAAAATAGAGTGACCTGTGCCTGTCCCAACACCTAGAGCTAGTCTCTCCTTGGTTCCCCCTCTTCCCATTCATCCTCAGGACAAATTGCAACCTGTACGGAACAGGAGGTTAAAGGTGCTGATTCTCCAAGGAGGGAGATTGCTAGTAAAGCGGCTGGAATGGCAAACCCGAGCACAAGGAGATGAGAAATGAGGGGCGTTTTAGAAACCTTTCCCGATCACACGGTGTACCATCCTCTGGGTTTCTCATGCATGTTTTCGATGTAGGAAGATGCCCTTGAACCTGGAGATTTGGGACCCATGGGATGGGTACCACGCAGTAGTACTTTAAAGGGTCTGCGTTTGCTCCCCCAACCTCACCAAACCTCTCAGCCCCAAGAGTGTCCACCCTTATGTCTCAATCAGCTGTGGGTCTAGATATGGTCAATCCAGGTGGCATCACAGCCCCTGAACGAATTTGGTAAGAATTTCTCTCTCTTTCACTGTCTTTGTTTCACGGGTTTTTAAAAGTAATTGATTTTTATAATGGGGTTTAGCTGCTTTTCACTGCTGTGTTTCTGCCGCTTTACACCCATTTGACTCACTTACAGAGAGATAGCAATACATAGGTTTTAACATTCTTACTAGTCAGATATATTCTTGGGCGGTGAATAGGGGGTGTTGAGTCCAGTTCACTGAGCAAGGAGTAGTTCTTGTCTATTACATATTGGGTTTATGGAACGGTATCTGAGCTAATTTGAAACCCTTGTTTTATGCATCACCCCACCTCACCTTTCCCGTTAAGCAGCCATAGTGTGTTTTCTATACGTGTGACTCTGTTCTGTTTTGTAATTCAGTTCAAGTGTAGCGCTTTTTACATTCCCTCTATAAGTGATATCTTATGATCAGTGTCTTTTTCTGTGTGACTTATTTCACTTAGAATCATCGTACCTAAATCCACTCATCATGCTGCTACTAGCCTTATGACGTTGATTTCATGGCTGAGTGATATTCCATTGTACATAAGGACCACAACTTCTTTATCCATTTTTCTCTTTCCTGGGATATTTAAGGTGTAACGAAGTGGAGGTTCTTGTCAACAGAGCAGCCCTAAACTTTGGGGTGCCTGTGTCTTGCTGATTTTTAGTTTTCCCAATGTATACGCCCATGAGTGGAAGTGCCCTATGCTCTCTAAACTGAGTTTCTTAGAGGTTTCAGGACACACCGTACACTTCTCCAGAGTGGCTGTTGACAATTTACATCCCGCCCATCAGTGTAGCAAGGCTCCAGTTTCTCCATGGCTTGTCCTGCATTTTTGGTTTTGACACTTTATTCAGCATGGCCCTTTTGACCGATGGGAAGCGAGACTTCCTTGTAGCGCTGATTTGCCTTTGCAGGTTGCTTCGTTGGCCAAAGAGGGCGTATGCGTTTTTTCCTGAATATATTCAGGAAAATACGCATACGCCCTCTTTGGCCAAGGGCATCATTGTCGAGGTTTTGCCGCTTTTCCTGTGCTTTAAAGGCGATTCGAATCAACCTCCTGAAATCTGTTTCCTGCAATTCTGCCTTGCTTTCAAATCCTCTTCGGTGCCTTCCCTCAATATATTTGTGGACAAGAGTTATCATTTATAACTCTGCAGGTTTGTGAATTGCAGTGCCCCTGAGCTCCATTTTTCAACTCGCTTTCTTGGGAGCTGACCGCAAAAGCGCAGGATTGCTTCAGGCCCTATTCTGGTTCCGGGCGGCAGGCTGATCCTGTGGTTAATACTTCTTCCTGATGGGAAAATAGAGTGACCTGTGCCTGTCCCAACACCTAGAGCTAGTCTCTCCTTGGTTCCCCCTCTTCCCATTCATCCTCAGGACAAATTACAACCTGTACGGAACAGGAGGTTAAAGGTGCTGATTCTCCAAGGAGGGAGATTGCTAGTAAAGCGGCTGGAATGGCAAACCCGAGCACAAGGAGATGAGAAATGAGGGGCGTTTTAGAAACCTTTCCCGATCACACGGTGTACCATCCTCTGGGTTTCTCATGCATGTTTTCGATGTAGGAAGATGCCCTTGAACCTGGAAATTTGGGACCCATGGGATGGGTACCACGCAGTAGTACTTTAAAGGGTCTGCGTTTGCTCCCCCAACCTCACCAAACCTCTCAGCCCCAAGAGTGTCCACCCTTATGTCTCAATCAGCTGTGGGTCTAGATATGGTCAATCCAGGTGGCATCACAGCCCCTGAACGAATTTGGTAAGAATTTCTCTCTCTTTCACTGTCTTTGTTTCACGGGTTTTTAAAAGTAATTGATGTTTATAATGGGGTTTAGCTGCTTTTCACTGCTGTGTTTCTGCCGCTTTACACCCATTTGACTCACTTACAGAGAGATAGCAATACATAGGTTTTAACATTCTTACTAGTCAGATATATTCTTGGGCGGTGAATAGGGGGTGTTGAGTCCAGTTCACTGAGCAAGGAGTAGTTCTTGTCTATTACATATTGGGTTTATGGAACGGTATCTGAGCTAATTTGAAACCCTTGTTTTATGCATCACCCCACCTCACCTTTCCCGTTAAGCAGCCATAGTGTGTTTTCTATACGTGTGACTCTGTTCTGTTTTGTAATTCAGTTCAAGTGTAGCGCTTTTTACATTCCCTCTATAAGTGATATCTTATGATCAGTGTCTTTTTCTGTGTGACTTATTTCACTTAGAATCATCGTACCTAAATCCACTCATCATGCTGCTACTAGCCTTATGACGTTGATTTCATGGCTGAGTGATATTCCATTGTACATAAGGACCACAACTTCTTTATCCATTTTTCTCTTTCCTGGGATATTTAAGGTGTAACGAAGTGGAGGTTCTTGTCAACAGAGCAGCCCTAAACTTTGGGGTGCCTGTGTCTTGCTGATTTTTAGTTTTCCCAATTTATACGCCCATGAGTGGAAGTGCCCTATGCTCTCTAAACTGAGTTACTTAGATGTTTCAGGACACACCGTACACTTCTCCAGAGTGGCTGTTGACAATTTATATCCCGCCCATCAGTGTAGCAAGGCTCCCGTTTCTCCATGGCTTATCCTGCATTTTTGGTTTTGACACTTTATTCAGCATGGCCCTTTTGACCGATGGGAAGCGAGACTTCCTTGTAGCGCTGATTTGCCTTTGCAGGTTGCTTCGTTGGGCAAAGAGGGCGTATGCGTTTTTGTCCTGAATATATTCAGGAAAAAACGCATACGCCCTCTTTGGCCAAGGGCATCATTGTCGAGGTTTTGCCGCTTTTCCTGTGCTTTAAAGGCGATTCGAATCTACCTCCTGAAATCTGTTTCCTGCAATTCTGCCTTGCTTTCAAATCCTCTTCGGTGCCTTCCCTCAATATATTTGTGGACGACAGTTATCATTTATAACTCTGCACGTTTGTGAATTGCAGTGCCCCTGAGCTCCATTTTTCAACTCGCTTTCTTGGGAGCTGGCCGCAGAAGCGCAGGATTGCTTCCGGCCCTATTCTGGTTCCGGGCGGCAGGCTGAGCCTGTGGTTAATTCTTCTTCCTGATGGGAAAATAGAGTGACGTGTGCCTGTCCCAACACCTAGAGCTAGTCTCTCCTTGGTTGCCCCTCTTCCCGTTCATCCTCAGGACAAATTGCAACCTGTACGGAACAGGAGGTTAAAGGTGCTGATTCTCCAAGGAGGGAGATTGCTAGTAAAGCGGCTGGAATGGCGAACCCGAGCAGAAGGAGATGAGAAATGAGGGGCGTTTTAGAAGCCTTTCCCGATCACACGGTGTACCATCTTCTGGGTTTCTCATGCATGTTTTCGATGTAGGAAGATGCCCTTGAACCTGGAGATTTGGGACCCATGGGATGGGTACCACGCAGTAGTACTTTAAAGAGTCTGCGTTTGCTCCCCCAACCTCACCAAACCTCTCAGTCCCAAGAGTGTCCACCCTTATGTCTCAATCAGCTGTGGGTCTAGATATGGTCAATCCAGGTGGCATCACAGCCCCTGAACGAATTTGGTAAGAATTTCTCTTTCTTTCACTGTCTTTTTTTCACGGGTTTTTAAAAGTAATTGATGTTTATAATGGGGTTTAGCTGCTTTTCACTGCTGTGTTTCTGCCGCTTTACACCCATTTGACTCACTTACAGAGAGATAGCAATACATAGGTTTTAACATTCTTACTAGTCAGATATATTCTTGGGAGGTGAATAGGGGGTGTTGAGTCCAGTTCACTGAGCAAGGAGTAGTTCTTGTCTATTACATATTGGGTTTATGGAACGGTATCTGAGCTAATTTGAAACCCTTGTTTTATGCATCACCCCACCTCACCTTTCCCGTTAAGCAGCCATAGTGTGTTTTCTATACGTGTGACTCTGTTCTGTTTTGTAATTCAGTTCAAGTATAGCGCTTTTTACATTCCCTCTATAAGTGATATCTTATGATCAGTGTCTTTTTCTGTGTGACTTATTTCACTTAGAATCGTCGTACCTAAATCCACTCATCATGCTGCTACTAGCCTTATGACGTTGATTTCATGGCTGAGTGATATTCCATTGTACATAAGGACCACAACTTCTTTATCCATTTTTCTCTTTCCTGGGATATTTAAGGTGTAACGAATTGGAGGTTCTTGTCAACAGAGCAGCCCTAAACTTTGGGGTGCCTGTGTCTTGCTGATTTTTAGTTTTCCCAATTTATACGCCCATGAGTGGAAGTGCCCTATGCTCTCTAAACTGAGTTTCTTAGATGTTTCAGGACACACCGTACACTTCTCCAGAGTGGCTGTTGACAATTTACATCCCGCCCATCAGTGTAGCAAGGCTCCAGTTTCTCCATGGCTTGTCCTGCATTTTTGGTTTTGACACTTTATTCAGCATGGCCCTTTTGACCGATGGGAAGCGAGACTTCCTTGTAGCGCTGATTTGCCTTTGCAGGTTGCTTCGTTGGCCAAAGAGGGCGTATGCGTTTTTTCCTGAATATATTCAGGAAAATACGCATACGCCCTCTTTGGCCAAGGGCATCATTGTCGAGGTTTTGCCGCTTTTCCTGTGCTTTAAAGGCGATTCGAATCAACCTCCTGAAATCTGTTTCCTGCAATTCTGCCTTGCTTTCAAATCCTCTTCGGTGCCTTCCCTCAATATATTTGTGGACAAGAGTTATCATTTATAACTCTGCAGGTTTGTGAATTGCAGTGCCCCTGAGCTCCATTTTTCAACTCGCTTTCTTGGGAGCTGACCGCAAAAGCGCAGGATTGCTTCAGGCCCTATTCTGGTTCCGGGCGGCAGGCTGATCCTGTGGTTAATACTTCTTCCTGATGGGAAAATAGAGTGACCTGTGCCTGTCCCAACACCTAGAGCTAGTCTCTCCTTGGTTCCCCCTCTTCCCATTCATCCTCAGGACAAATTGCAACCTGTACGGAACAGGAGGTTAAAGGTGCTGATTCTCCAAGGAGGGAGATTGCTAGTAAAGCGGCTGGAATGGCAAACCCGAGCACAAGGAGATGAGAAATGAGGGGCGTTTTAGAAACCTTTCCCGATCACACGGTGTACCATCCTCTGGGTTTCTCATGCATGTTTTCGATGTAGGAAGATGCCCTTGAACCTGGAGATTTGGGACCCATGGGATGGGTACCACGCAGTAGTACTTTAAAGGGTCTGCGTTTGCTCCCCCAACCTCACCAAACCTCTCAGCCCCAAGAGTGTCCACCCTTATGTCTCAATCAGCTGTGGGTCTAGATATGGTCAATCCAGGTGGCATCACAGCCCCTGAACGAATTTGGTAAGAATTTCTCTCTCTTTCACTGTCTTTGTTTCACGGGTTTTTAAAAGTAATTGATTTTTATAATGGGGTTTAGCTGCTTTTCACTGCTGTGTTTCTGCCGCTTTACACCCATTTGACTCACTTACAGAGAGATAGCAATACATAGGTTTTAACATTCTTACTAGTCAGATATATTCTTGGGCGGTGAATAGGGGGTGTTGAGTCCAGTTCACTGAGCAAGGAGTAGTTCTTGTCTATTACATATTGGGTTTATGGAACGGTATCTGAGCTAATTTGAAACCCTTGTTTTATGCATCACCCCACCTCACCTTTCCCGTTAAGCAGCCATAGTGTGTTTTCTATACGTGTGACTCTGTTCTGTTTTGTAATTCAGTTCAAGTATAGCGCTTTTTACATTCCCTCTATAAGTGATATCTTATGATCAGTGTCTTTTTCTGTGTGACTTATTTCACTTAGAATCGTCGTACCTAAATCCACTCATCATGCTGCTACTAGCCTTATGACGTTGATTTCATGGCTGAGTGATATTCCATTGTACATAAGGACCACAACTTCTTTATCCATTTTTCTCTTTCCTGGGATATTTAAGGTGTAACGAATTGGAGGTTCTTGTCAACAGAGCAGCCCTAAACTTTGGGGTGCCTGTGTCTTGCTGATTTTTAGTTTTCCCAATTTATACGCCCATGAGTGGAAGTGCCCTATGCTCTCTAAACTGAGTTTCTTAGAGGTTTCAGGACACACCGTACACTTCTCCAGAGTGGCTGTTGACAATTTACATCCCGCCCATCAGTGTAGCAAGGCTCCAGTTTCTCCATGGCTTGTCCTGCATTTTTGGTTTTGACACTTTATTCAGCATGGCCCTTTTGACCGATGGGAAGCGAGACTTCCTTGTAGCGCTGATTTGCCTTTGCAGGTTGCTTCGTTGGCCAAAGAGGGCGTATGCGTTTTTTCCTGAATATATTCAGGAAAATACGCATACGCCCTCTTTGGCCAAGGGCATCATTGTCGAGGTTTTGCCGCTTTTCCTGTGCTTTAAAGGCGATTCGAATCAACCTCCTGAAATCTGTTTCCTGCAATTCTGCCTTGCTTTCAAATCCTCTTCGGTGCCTTCCCTCAATATATTTGTGGACAAGAGTTATCATTTATAACTCTGCAGGTTTGTGAATTGCAGTGCCCCTGAGCTCCATTTTTCAACTCGCTTTCTTGGGAGCTGACCGCAAAAGCGCAGGATTGCTTCAGGCCCTATTCTGGTTCCGGGCGGCAGGCTGATCCTGTGGTTAATACTTCTTCCTGATGGGAAAATAGAGTGACCTGTGCCTGTCCCAACACCTAGAGCTAGTCTCTCCTTGGTTCCCCCTCTTCCCATTCATCCTCAGGACAAATTGCAACCTGTACGGAACAGGAGGTTAAAGGTGCTGATTCTCCAAGGAGGGAGATTGCTAGTAAAGCGGCTGGAATGGCAAACCCGAGCACAAGGAGATGAGAAATGAGGGGCGTTTTAGAAACCTTTCCCGATCACACGGTGTACCATCCTCTGGGTTTCTCATGCATGTTTTCGATGTAGGAAGATGCCCTTGAACCTGGAGATTTGGGACCCATGGGATGGGTACCACGCAGTAGTACTTTAAAGGGTCTGCGTTTGCTCCCCCAACCTCACCAAACCTCTCAGCCCCAAGAGTGTCCACCCTTATGTCTCAATCAGCTGTGGGTCTAGATATGGTCAATCCAGGTGGCATCACAGCCCCTGAACGAATTTGGTAAGAATTTCTCTCTCTTTCACTGTCTTTGTTTCACGGGTTTTTAAAAGTAATTGATTTTTATAGTGGGGTTTAGCTGCTTTTCACTGCTGTGTTTCTGCCGCTTTACACCCATTTGACTCACTTACAGAGAGATAGCAATACATAGGTTTTAACATTCTTACTAGTCAGATATATTCTTGGGCGGTGAATAGGGGGTGTTGAGTCCAGTTCACTGAGCAAGGAGTAGTTCTTGTCTATTACATATTGGGTTTATGGAACGGTATCTGAGCTAATTTGAAACCCTTGTTTTATGCATCACCCCACCTCACCTTTCCCGTTAAGCAGCCATAGTGTGTTTTCTATACGTGTGACTCTGTTCTGTTTTGTAATTCAGTTCAAGTATAGCGCTTTTTACATTCCCTCTATAAGTGATATCTTATGATCAGTGTCTTTTTCTGTGTGACTTATTTCACTTAGAATCGTCGTACCTAAATCCACTCATCATGCTGCTACTACCCTTATGACGTTGATTTCATGGCTGAGTGATATTCCATTGTACATAAGGACCACAACTTCTTTATCCATTTTTCTCTTTCCTGGGATATTTAAGGTGTAACGAATTGGAGGTTCTTGTCAACAGAGCAGCCCTAAACTTTGGGGTGCCTGTGTCTTGCTGATTTTTAGTTTTCCCAATTTATACGCCCATGAGTGGAAGTGCCCTATGCTCTCTAAACTGAGTTTCTTAGAGGTTTCAGGACACACCGTACACTTCTCCAGAGTGGCTGTTGACAATTTACATCCCGCCCATCAGTGTAGCAAGGCTCCAGTTTCTCCATGGCTTGTCCTGCATTTTTGGTTTTGACACTTTATTCAGCATGGCCCTTTTGACCGATGGGAAGCGAGACTTCCTTGTAGCGCTGATTTGCCTTTGCAGGTTGCTTCGTTGGCCAAAGAGGGCGTATGCGTTTTTTCCTGAATATATTCAGGAAAATACGCATACGCCCTCTTTGGCCAAGGGCATCATTGTCGAGGTTTTGCCGCTTTTCCTGTGCTTTAAAGGCGATTCGAATCAACCTCCTGAAATCTGTTTCCTGCAATTCTGCCTTGCTTTCAAATCCTCTTCGGTGCCTTCCCTCAATATATTTGTGGACAAGAGTTATCATTTATAACTCTGCAGGTTTGTGAATTGCAGTGCCCCTGAGCTCCATTTTTCAACTCGCTTTCTTGGGAGCTGACCGCAAAAGCGCAGGATTGCTTCAGGCCCTATTCTGGTTCCGGGCGGCAGGCTGATCCTGTGGTTAATACTTCTTCCTGATGGGAAAATAGAGTGACCTGTGCCTGTCCCAACACCTAGAGCTAGTCTCTCCTTGGTTCCCCCTCTTCCCATTCATCCTCAGGACAAATTACAACCTGTACGGAACAGGAGGTTAAAGGTGCTGATTCTCCAAGGAGGGAGATTGCTAGTAAAGTGGCTGGAATGGCAAACCCGAGCACAAGGAGATGAGAAATGAGGGGCGTTTTAGAAACCTTTCCCGATCACACGGTGTACCATCCTCTGGGTTTCTCATGCATGTTTTCGATGTAGGAAGATGCCCTTGAACCTGGAGATTTGGGACCCATGGGATGGGTACCACGCAGTAGTACTTTAAAGGGTCTGCGTTTGCTCCCCCAACCTCACCAAACCTCTCAGCCCCAAGAGTGTCCACCCTTATGTCTCAATCAGCTGTGGGTCTAGATATGGTCAATCCAGGTGGCATCACAGCCCCTGAACGAATTTGGTAAGAATTTCTCTCTCTTTCACTGTCTTTGTTTCACGGGTTTTTAAAAGTAATTGATTTTTATAATGGGGTTTAGCTGCTTTTCACTGCTGTGTTTCTGCCGCTTTACACCCATTTGACTCACTTACAGAGAGATAGCAATACATAGGTTTTAACATTCTTACTAGTCAGATATATTCTTGGGCGGTGAATAGGGGGTGTTGAGTCCAGTTCACTGAGCAAGGAGTAGTTCTTGTCTATTACATATTGGGTTTATGGAACGGTATCTGAGCTAATTTGAAACCCTTGTTTTATGCATCACCCCACCTCACCTTTCCCGTTAAGCAGCCATAGTGTGTTTTCTATACGTGTGACTCTGTTCTGTTTTGTAATTCAGTTCAAGTATAGCGCTTTTTACATTCCCTCTATAAGTGATATCTTATGATCAGTGTCTTTTTCTGTGTGACTTATTTCACTTAGAATCGTCGTACCTAAATCCACTCATCATGCTGCTACTAGCCTTATGACGTTGATTTCATGGCTGAGTGATATTCCATTGTACATAAGGACCACAACTTCTTTATCCATTTTTCTCTTTCCTGGGATATTTAAGGTGTAACGAATTGGAGGTTCTTGTCAACAGAGCAGCCCTAAACTTTGGGGTGCCTGTGTCTTGCTGATTTTTAGTTTTCCCAATTTATACGCCCATGAGTGGAAGTGCCCTATGCTCTCTAAACTGAGTTTCTTAGAGGTTTCAGGACACACCGTACACTTCTCCAGAGTGGCTGTTGACAATTTACATCCCGCCCATCAGTGTAGCAAGGCTCCAGTTTCTCCATGGCTTGTCCTGCATTTTTGGTTTTGACACTTTATTCAGCATGGCCCTTTTGACCGATGGGAAGCGAGACTTCCTTGTAGCGCTGATTTGCCTTTGCAGGTTGCTTCGTTGGCCAAAGAGGGCGTATGCGTTTTTTCCTGAATATATTCAGGAAAATACGCATACGCCCTCTTTGGCCAAGGGCATCATTGTCGAGGTTTTGCCGCTTTTCCTGTGCTTTAAAGGCGATTCGAATCAACCTCCTGAAATCTGTTTCCTGCAATTCTGCCTTGCTTTCAAATCCTCTTCGGTGCCTTCCCTCAATATATTTGTGGACAAGAGTTATCATTTATAACTCTGCAGGTTTGTGAATTGCAGTGCCCCTGAGCTCCATTTTTCAACTCGCTTTCTTGGGAGCTGACCGCAAAAGCGCAGGATTGCTTCAGGCCCTATTCTGGTTCCGGGCGGCAGGCTGATCCTGTGGTTAATACTTCTTCCTGATGGGAAAATAG
This sequence comes from Balaenoptera acutorostrata, assembly GCF_949987535.1. NCBI lineage: Eukaryota > Metazoa > Chordata > Mammalia > Artiodactyla > Balaenopteridae > Balaenoptera > Balaenoptera acutorostrata. Next base: position 70,292,505 of record NC_080079.1, read on the forward strand.
AGTGACCTGTGCCTGTCCCAACACCTAGAGCTAGTCTCTCCTTGGTTCCCCCTCTTCCCATTCATCCTCAGGACAAATTACAACCTGTACGGAACAGGAGGTTAAAGGTGCTGATTCTCCAAGGAGGGAGATTGCTAGTAAAGTGGCTGGAATGGCAAACCCGAGCACAAGGAGATGAGAAATGAGGGGCGTTTTAGAAACCTTTCCCGATCACACGGTGTACCATCCTCTGGGTTTCTCATGCATGTTTTCGATGTAGGAAGATGCCCTTGAACCTGGAAATTTGGGACCCATGGGATGGGTACCACGCAGTAGTACTTTAAAGGGTCTGCGTTTGCTCCCCCAACCTCACCAAACCTCTCAGCCCCAAGAGTGTCCACCCTTATGTCTCAATCAGCTGTGGGTCTAGATATGGTCAATCCAGGTGGCATCACAGCCCCTGAACGAATTTGGTAAGAATTTCTCTCTCTTTCACTGTCTTTGTTTCACGGGTTTTTAAAAGTAATTGATTTTTATAATGGGGTTTAGCTGCTTTTCACTGCTGTGTTTCTGCCGCTTTACACCCATTTGACTCACTTACAGAGAGATAGCAATACATAGGTTTTAACATTCTTACTAGTCAGATATATTCTTGGGCGGTGAATAGGGGGTGTTGAGTCCAGTTCACTGAGCAAGGAGTAGTTCTTGTCTATTACATATTGGGTTTATGGAACGGTATCTGAGCTAATTTGAAACCCTTGTTTTATGCATCACCCCACCTCACCTTTCCCGTTAAGCAGCCATAGTGTGTTTTCTATACGTGTGACTCTGTTCTGTTTTGTAATTCAGTTCAAGTGTAGCGCTTTTTACATTCCCTCTATAAGTGATATCTTATGATCAGTGTCTTTTTCTGTGTGACTTATTTCACTTAGAATCATCGTACCTAAATCCACTCATCATGCTGCTACTAGCCTTATGACGTTGATTTCATGGCTGAGTGATATTCCATTGTACATAAGGACCACAACTTCTTTATCCATTTTTCTCTTTCCTGGGATATTTAAGGTGTAACGAAGTGGAGGTTCTTGTCAACAGAGCAGCCCTAAACTTTGGGGTGCCTGTGTCTTGCTGATTTTTAGTTTTCCCAATTTATACGCCCATGAGTGGAAGTGCCCTATGCTCTCTAAACTGAGTTACTTAGATGTTTCAGGACACACCGTACACTTCTCCAGAGTGGCTGTTGACAATTTATATCCCGCCCATCAGTGTAGCAAGGCTCCCGTTTCTCCATGGCTTATCCTGCATTTTTGGTTTTGACACTTTATTCAGCATGGCCCTTTTGACCGATGGGAAGCGAGACTTCCTTGTAGCGCTGATTTGCCTTTGCAGGTTGCTTCGTTGGGCAAAGAGGGCGTATGCGTTTTTTTCCTGAATATATTCAGGAAAAAACGCATACGCCCTCTTTGGCCAAGGGCATCATTGTCGAGGTTTTGCCGCTTTTCCTGTGCTTTAAAGGCGATTCGAATCTACCTCCTGAAATCTGTTTCCTGCAATTCTGCCTTGCTTTCAAATCCTCTTCGGTGCCTTCCCTCAATATATTTGTGGACGACAGTTATCATTTATAACTCTGCACGTTTGTGAATTGCAGTGCCCCTGAGCTCCATTTTTCAACTCGCTTTCTTGGGAGCTGGCCGCAGAAGCGCAGGATTGCTTCCGGCCCTATTCTGGTTCCGGGCGGCAGGCTGAGCCTGTGGTTAATTCTTCTTCCTGATGGGAAAATAGAGTGACGTGTGCCTGTCCCAACACCTAGAGCTAGTCTCTCCTTGGTTCCCCCTCTTCCCGTTCATCCTCAGGACAAATTGCAACCTGTACGGAACAGGAGGTTAAAGGTGCTGATTCTCCAAGGAGGGAGATTGCTAGTAAAGCGGCTGGAATGGCGAACCCGAGCACAAGGAGATGAGAAATGAGGGGCGTTTTAGAAGCCTTTCCCGATCACACGGTGTACCATCTTCTGGGTTTCTCATGCATGTTTTCGATGTAGGAAGATGCCCTTGAACCTGGAGATTTGGGACCCATGGGATGGGTACCACGCAGTAGTACTTTAAAGGGTCTGCGTTTGCTCCCCCAACCTCACCAAACCTCTCAGCCCCAAGAGTGTCCACCCTTATGTCTCAATCAGCTGTGGGTCTAGATATGGTCAATCCAGGTGGCATCACAGCCCCTGAACGAATTTGGTAAGAATTTCTCTCTCTTTCACTGTCTTTGTTTCACGGGTTTTTAAAAGTAATTGATGTTTATAATGGGGTTTAGCTGCTTTTCACTGCTGTGTTTCTGCCGCTTTACACCCATTTGACTCACTTACAGAGAGATAGCAATACATAGGTTTTAACATTCTTACTAGTCAGATATATTCTTGGGCGGTGAATAGGGGGTGTTGAGTCCAGTTCACTGAGCAAGGAGTAGTTCTTGTCTATTACATATTGGGTTTATGGAACGGTATCTGAGCTAATTTGAAACCCTTGTTTTATGCATCACCCCACCTCACCTTTCCCGTTAAGCAGCCATAGTGTGTTTTCTATACGTGTGACTCTGTTCTGTTTTGTAATTCAGTTCAAGTATAGCGCTTTTTACATTCCCTCTATAAGTGATATCTTATAATCAGTGTCTTTTTCTGTGTGACTTATTTCACTTAGAATCGTAGTACCTAAATCCACTCATCATGCTGCTACTAGCCTTATGACGTTGATTTCATGGCTGAGTGATATTCCATTGTACATAAGGACCACAACTTCTTTATCCATTTTTCTCTTTCCTGGGATATTTAAGGTGTAACGAAGTGGAGGTTCTTGTCAACAGAGCAGCCCTAAACTTTGGGGTGCCTGTGTCTTGCTGATTTTTAGTTTTCCCCAATTTATACGCCCATGAGTGGAAGTGCCCTATGCTCTCTAAACTGAGTTTCTTAGATGTTTCAGGACACACCGTACACTTCTCCCGAGTGGCTGTTGACAATTTACATCCCGCCCATCAGTGTAGCAAGGCTCCCGTTTCTCCATGGCTTGTCCTGCATTTTGGTTTTGACACTTTATTCAGCATGGCCCTTTTGACCGATGGGAAGCGAGACTTCCTTGTAGCGCTGATTTGCCTTTGCAGGTTGCTTCGTTGGCCAAAGAGGGCGTATGCGTTTTTTCCTGAATATATTCAGGAAAAAACGCATACGCCCTCTTTGGCCAAGGGCATCATTGTCGAGGTTTTGCCGCTTTTCCTGTGCTTTAAAGGCGATTCGAATCAACCTCCTGAAATCTGTTTCCTGCAATTCTGCCTTGCTTTGAAATCCTCTTCGGTGCCTTCCCTCAATATATTTGTGGACGAGAGTTATCATTTATAACTCTGCAGGTTTGTGAATTGCAGTGCCCCTGAGCTCCATTTTTCAACTCGCTTTCTTGGGAGCTGGCCGCAAAAGCGCAGGATGGCTTCAGGCCCTATTCTGGTTCCAGGCGGCAGGCTGATCCTGTGGTTAATACTTCTTCCTGATGGGAAAATAGAGTGACCTGTGCCTGTCCCAACACCTAGAGCTAGTCTCTCCTTGGTTCCCCCTCTTCCCATTCATCCTCAGGACAAATTACAACCTGTACGGAACAGGAGGTTAAAGGTGCTGATTCTCCAAGGAGGGAGATTGCTAGTAAAGTGGCTGGAATGGCAAACCCGAGCACAAGGAGATGAGAAATGAGGGGCGTTTTAGAAACCTTTCCCGATCACACGGTGTACCATCCTCTGGGTTTCTCATGCATGTTTTCGATGTAGGAAGATGCCCTTGAACCTGGAGATTTGGGACCCATGGGATGGGTACCATGCAGTAGTACTTTAAAGGGTCTGCGTTTGCTCCCCCAACCTCACCAAACCTCTCAGCCCCAAGAGTGTCCACCCTTATGTCTCAATCAGCTGTGGGTCTAGATATGGTCAATCCAGGTGGCATCACAGCCCCTGAACGAATTTGGTAAGAATTTCTCTCTCTTTCACTGTCTTTGTTTCACGGGTTTTTAAAAGTAATTGATTTTTATAATGGGGTTTAGCTGCTTTTCACTGCTGTGTTTCTGCCGCTTTACACCCATTTGACTCACTTACAGAGAGATAGCAATACATAGGTTTTAACATTCTTACTAGTCAGATATATTCTTGGGCGGTGAATAGGGGGTGTTGAGTCCAGTTCACTGAGCAAGGAGTAGTTCTTGTCTATTACATATTGGGTTTATGGAACGGTATCTGAGCTAATTTGAAACCCTTGTTTTATGCATCACCCCACCTCACCTTTCCCGTTAAGCAGCCATAGTGTGTTTTCTATACGTGTGACTCTGTTCTGTTTTGTAATTCAGTTCAAGTGTAGCGCTTTTTACATTCCCTCTATAAGTGATATCTTATGATCAGTGTCTTTTTCTGTGTGACTTATTTCACTTAGAATCATCGTACCTAAATCCACTCATCATGCTGCTACTAGCCTTATGACGTTGATTTCATGGCTGAGTGATATTCCATTGTACATAAGGACCACAACTTCTTTATCCATTTTTCTCTTTCCTGGGATATTTAAGGTGTAACGAAGTGGAGGTTCTTGTCAACAGAGCAGCCCTAAACTTTGGGGTGCCTGTGTCTTGCTGATTTTTAGTTTTCCCAATTTATACGCCCATGAGTGGAAGTGCCCTATGCTCTCTAAACTGAGTTACTTAGATGTTTCAGGACACACCGTACACTTCTCCAGAGTGGCTGTTGACAATTTATATCCCGCCCATCAGTGTAGCAAGGCTCCCGTTTCTCCATGGCTTATCCTGCATTTTTGGTTTTGACACTTTATTCAGCATGGCCCTTTTGACCGATGGGAAGCGAGACTTCCTTGTAGCGCTGATTTGCCTTTGCAGGTTGCTTCGTTGGGCAAAGAGGGCGTATGCGTTTTTTTCCTGAATATATTCAGGAAAAAACGCATACGCCCTCTTTGGCCAAGGGCATCATTGTCGAGGTTTTGCCGCTTTTCCTGTGCTTTAAAGGCGATTCGAATCTACCTCCTGAAATCTGTTTCCTGCAATTCTGCCTTGCTTTCAAATCCTCTTCCGTGCCTTCCCTCAATATATTTGTGGACGACAGTTATCATTTATAACTCTGCACGTTTGTGAATTGCAGTGCCCCTGAGCTCCATTTTTCAACTCGCTTTCTTGGGAGCTGGCCGCAGAAGCGCAGGATTGCTTCCGGCCCTATTCTGGTTCCGGGCGGCAGGCTGAGCCTGTGGTTAATTCTTCTTCCTGATGGGAAAATAGAGTGACGTGTGCCTGTCCCAACACCTAGAGCTAGTCTCTCCTTGGTTGCCCCTCTTCCCGTTCATCCTCAGGACAAATTGCAACCTGTACGGAACAGGAGGTTAAAGGTGCTGATTCTCCAAGGAGGGAGATTGCTAGTAAAGCGGCTGGAATGGCGAACCCGAGCAGAAGGAGATGAGAAATGAGGGGCGTTTTAGAAGCCTTTCCCGATCACACGGTGTACCATCTTCTGGGTTTCTCATGCATGTTTTCGATGTAGGAAGATGCCCTTGAACCTGGAGATTTGGGACCCATGGGATGGGTACCACGCAGTAGTACTTTAAAGGGTCTGCGTTTGCTCCCCCAACCTCACCAAACCTCTCAGCCCCAAGAGTGTCCACCCTTATGTCTCAATCAGCTGTGGGTCTAGATATGGTCAATCCAGGTGGCATCACAGCCCCTGAACGAATTTGGTAAGAATTTCTCTCTCTTTCACTGTCTTTGTTTCACGGGTTTTTAAAAGTAATTGATGTTTATAATGGGGTTTAGCTGCTTTTCACTGCTGTGTTTCTGCCGCTTCACACCCATTTGACTCACTTACAGAGAGATAGCAATACATAGGTTTTAACATTCTTACTAGTCAGATATATTCTTGGGTGGTGAATAGGGGGTGTTGAGTCCAGTTCACTGAGCAAGGAGTAGTTCTTGTCTATTACATATTGGGTTTATGGAACGGTATCTGAGCTAATTTGAAACCCTTGTTTTATGCATCACCCCACCTCACCTTTCCCGTTAAGCAGCCATAGTGTGTTTTCTATACGTGTGACTCTGTTCTGTTTTGTAATTCAGTTCAAGTATAGCGCTTTTTACATTCCCTCTATAAGTGATATCTTATAATCAGTGTCTTTTTCTGTGTGACTTATTTCACTTAGAATCGTAGTACCTAAATCCACTCATCATGCTGCTACTAGCCTTATGACGTTGATTTCATGGCTGAGTGATATTCCATTGTACATAAGGACCACAACTTCTTTATCCATTTTTCTCTTTCCTGGGATATTTAAGGTGTAACGAAGTGGAGGTTCTTGTCAACAGAGCAGCCCTAAACTTTGGGGTGCCTGTGTCTTGCTGATTTTTAGTTTTCCCAATTTATACGCCCATGAGTGGAAGTGCCCTATGCTCTCTAAACTGAGTTTCTTAGATGTTTCAGGACACACCGTACACTTCTCCCGAGTGGCTGTTGACAATTTACATCCCGCCCATCAGTGTAGCAAGGCTCCCGTTTCTCCATGGCTTGTCCTGCATTTTTGGTTTTGACACTTTATTCAGCATGGCCCTTTTGACCGATGGGAAGCGAGACTTCCTTGTAGCGCTGATTTGCCTTTGCAGGTTGCTTCGTTGGCCAAAGAGGGCGTATGCGTTTTTTCCTGAATATATTCAGGAAAAAACGCATACGCCCTCTTTGGCCAAGGGCATCATTGTCGAGGTTTTGCCGCTTTTCCTGTGCTTTAAAGGCGATTCGAATCAACCTCCTGAAATCTGTTTCCTGCAATTCTGCCTTGCTTTGAAATCCTCTTCGGTGCCTTCCCTCAATATATTTGTGGACGAGAGTTATCATTTATAACTCTGCAGGTTTGTGAATTGCAGTGCCCCTGAGCTCCATTTTTCAACTCGCTTTCTTGGGAGCTGGCCGCAAAAGCGCAGGATGGCTTCAGGCCCTATTCTGGTTCCAGGCGGCAGGCTGATCCTGTGGTTAATACTTCTTCCTGATGGGAAAATAGAGTGACCTGTGCCTGTCCCAACACCTAGAGCTAGTCTCTCCTTGGTTCCCCCTCTTCCCATTCATCCTCAGGACAAATTGCAACCTGTACGGAACAGGAGGTTAAAGGTGCTGATTCTCCAAGGAGGGAGATTGCTAGTAAAGCAGCTGGAATGGCAAACCCGAGCACAAGGAGATCAGAAATGAGGGGCGTTTTAGAAACCTTTCCCGATCACACGGTGTACCATCCTCTGGGTTTCTCATGCATGTTTTCGATGTAGGAAGATGCCCTTGAACCTGGAGATTTGGGACCCATGGGATGGGTACCACGCAGTAGTACTTTAAAGGGTCTGCGTTTGCTCCCCCAACCTCACCAAACCTCTCAGCCCCAAGAGTGTCCACCCTTATGTCTCAATCAGCTGTGGGTCTAGATATGGTCAATCCAGGTGGCATCACAGCCCCTGAACGAATTTGGTAAGAATTTCTCTCTCTTTCACTGTCTTTGTTTCACGGGTTTTTAAAAGTAATTGATTTTTATAATGGGGTTTAGCTGCTTTTCACTGCTGTGTTTCTGCCGCTTTACACCCATTTGACTCACTTACAGAGAGATAGCAATACATAGGTTTTAACATTCTTACTAGTCAGATATATTCTTGGGCGGTGAATAGGGGGTGTTGAGTCCAGTTCACTGAGCAAGGAGTAGTTCTTGTCTATTACATATTGGGTTTATGGAACGGTATCTGAGCTAATTTGAAACCCTTGTTTTATGCATCACCCCACCTCACCTTTCCCGTTAAGCAGCCATAGTGTGTTTTCTATACGTGTGACTCTGTTCTGTTTTGTAATTCAGTTCAAGTATAGCGCTTTTTACATTCCCTCTATAAGTGATATCTTATGATCAGTGTCTTTTTCTGTGTGACTTATTTCACTTAGAATCGTCGTACCTAAATCCACTCATCATGCTGCTACTAGCCTTATGACGTTGATTTCATGGCTGAGTGATATTCCATTGTACATAAGGACCACAACTTCTTTATCCATTTTTCTCTTTCCTGGGATATTTAAGGTGTAACGAATTGGAGGTTCTTGTCAACAGAGCAGCCCTAAACTTTGGGGTGCCTGTGTCTTGCTGATTTTTAGTTTTCCCAATTTATACGCCCATGAGTGGAAGTGCCCTATGCTCTCTAAACTGAGTTTCTTAGAGGTTTCAGGACACACCGTACACTTCTCCAGAGTGGCTGTTGACAATTTACATCCCGCCCATCAGTGTAGCAAGGCTCCAGTTTCTCCATGGCTTGTCCTGCATTTTTGGTTTTGACACTTTATTCAGCATGGCCCTTTTGACCGATGGGAAGCGAGACTTCCTTGTAGCGCTGATTTGCCTTTGCAGGTTGCTTCGTTGGCCAAAGAGGGCGTATGCGTTTTTTCCTGAATATATTCAGGAAAATACGCATACGCCCTCTTTGGCCAAGGGCATCATTGTCGAGGTTTTGCCGCTTTTCCTGTGCTTTAAAGGCGATTCGAATCAACCTCCTGAAATCTGTTTCCTGCAATTCTGCCTTGCTTTCAAATCCTCTTCGGTGCCTTCCCTCAATATATTTGTGGACAAGAGTTATCATTTATAACTCTGCAGGTTTGTGAATTGCAGTGCCCCTGAGCTCCATTTTTCAACTCGCTTTCTTGGGAGCTGACCGCAAAAGCGCAGGATTGCTTCAGGCCCTATTCTGGTTCCGGGCGGCAGGCTGATCCTGTGGTTAATACTTCTTCCTGATGGGAAAATAGAGTGACCTGTGCCTGTCCCAACACCTAGAGCTAGTCTCTCCTTGGTTCCCCCTCTTCCCATTCATCCTCAGGACAAATTACAACCTGTACGGAACAGGAGGTTAAAGGTGCTGATTCTCCAAGGAGGGAGATTGCTAGTAAAGTGGCTGGAATGGCAAACCCGAGCACAAGGAGATGAGAAATGAGGGGCGTTTTAGAAACCTTTCCCGATCACACGGTGTACCATCCTCTGGGTTTCTCATGCATGTTTTCGATGTAGGAAGATGCCCTTGAACCTGGAAATTTGGGACCCATGGGATGGGTACCACGCAGTAGTACTTTAAAGGGTCTGCGTTTGCTCCCCCAACCTCACCAAACCTCTCAGCCCCAAGAGTGTCCACCCTTATGTCTCAATCAGCTGTGGGTCTAGATATGGTCAATCCAGGTGGCATCACAGCCCCTGAACGAATTTGGTAAGAATTTCTCTCTCTTTCACTGTCTTTGTTTCACGGGTTTTTAAAAGTAATTGATTTTTATAATGGGGTTTAGCTGCTTTTCACTGCTGTGTTTCTGCCGCTTTACACCCATTTGACTCACTTACAGAGAGATAGCAATACATAGGTTTTAACATTCTTACTAGTCAGATATATTCTTGGGCGGTGAATAGGGGGTGTTGAGTCCAGTTCACTGAGCAAGGAGTAGTTCTTGTCTATTACATATTGGGTTTATGGAACGGTATCTGAGCTAATTTGAAACCCTTGTTTTATGCATCACCCCACCTCACCTTTCCCGTTAAGCAGCCATAGTGTGTTTTCTATACGTGTGACTCTGTTCTGTTTTGTAATTCAGTTCAAGTGTAGCGCTTTTTACATTCCCTCTATAAGTGATATCTTATGATCAGTGTCTTTTTCTGTGTGACTTATTTCACTTAGAATCATCGTACCTAAATCCACTCATCATGCTGCTACTAGCCTTATGACGTTGATTTCATGGCTGAGTGATATTCCATTGTACATAAGGACCACAACTTCTTTATCCATTTTTCTCTTTCCTGGGATATTTAAGGTGTAACGAAGTGGAGGTTCTTGTCAACAGAGCAGCCCTAAACTTTGGGGTGCCTGTGTCTTGCTGATTTTTAGTTTTCCCAATTTATACGCCCATGAGTGGAAGTGCCCTATGCTCTCTAAACTGAGTTACTTAGATGTTTCAGGACACACCGTACACTTCTCCAGAGTGGCTGTTGACAATTTATATCCCGCCCATCAGTGTAGCAAGGCTCCCGTTTCTCCATGGCTTATCCTGCATTTTTGGTTTTGACACTTTATTCAGCATGGCCCTTTTGACCGATGGGAAGCGAGACTTCCTTGTAGCGCTGATTTGCCTTTGCAGGTTGCTTCGTTGGGCAAAGAGGGCGTATGCGTTTTTTTCCTGAATATATTCAGGAAAAAACGCATACGCCCTCTTTGGCCAAGGGCATCATTGTCGAGGTTTTGCCGCTTTTCCTGTGCTTTAAAGGCGATTCGAATCTACCTCCTGAAATCTGTTTCCTGCAATTCTGCCTTGCTTTCAAATCCTCTTCGGTGCCTTCCCTCAATATATTTGTGGACGACAGTTATCATTTATAACTCTGCACGTTTGTGAATTGCAGTGCCCCTGAGCTCCATTTTTCAACTCGCTTTCTTGGGAGCTGGCCGCAGAAGCGCAGGATTGCTTCCGGCCCTATTCTGGTTCCGGGCGGCAGGCTGAGCCTGTGGTTAATTCTTCTTCCTGATGGGAAAATAGAGTGACGTGTGCCTGTCCCAACACCTAGAGCTAGTCTCTCCTTGGTTCCCCCTCTTCCCGTTCATCCTCAGGACAAATTGCAACCTGTACGGAACAGGAGGTTAAAGGTGCTGATTCTCCAAGGAGGGAGATTGCTAGTAAAGCGGCTGGAATGGCGAACCCGAGCACAAGGAGATGAGAAATGAGGGGCGTTTTAGAAGCCTTTCCCGATCACACGGTGTACCATCTTCTGGGTTTCTCATGCATGTTTTCGATGTAGGAAGATGCCCTTGAACCTGGAGATTTGGGACCCATGGGATGGGTACCACGCAGTAGTACTTTAAAGGGTCTGCGTTTGCTCCCCCAACCTCACCAAACCTCTCAGCCCCAAGAGTGTCCACCCTTATGTCTCAATCAGCTGTGGGTCTAGATATGGTCAATCCAGGTGGCATCACAGCCCCTGAACGAATTTGGTAAGAATTTCTCTCTCTTTCACTGTCTTTGTTTCACGGGTTTTTAAAAGTAATTGATGTTTATAATGGGGTTTAGCTGCTTTTCACTGCTGTGTTTCTGCCGCTTTACACCCATTTGACTCACTTACAGAGAGATAGCAATACATAGGTTTTAACATTCTTACTAGTCAGATATATTCTTGGGCGGTGAATAGGGGGTGTTGAGTCCAGTTCACTGAGCAAGGAGTAGTTCTTGTCTATTACATATTGGGTTTATGGAACGGTATCTGAGCTAATTTGAAACCCTTGTTTTATGCATCACCCCACCTCACCTTTCCCGTTAAGCAGCCATAGTGTGTTTTCTATACGTGTGACTCTGTTCTGTTTTGTAATTCAGTTCAAGTATAGCGCTTTTTACATTCCCTCTATAAGTGATATCTTATAATCAGTGTATTTTTCTGTGTGACTTATTTCACTTAGAATCGTAGTACCTAAATCCACTCATCATGCTGCTACTAGCCTTATGACGTTGATTTCATGGCTGAGTGATATTCCATTGTACATAAGGACCACAACTTCTTTATCCATTTTTCTCTTTCCTGGGATATTTAAGGTGTAACGAAGTGGAGGTTCTTGTCAACAGAGCAGCCCTAAACTTTGGGGTGCCTGTGTCTTGCTGATTTTTAGTTTTCCCAATTTATACGCCCATGAGTGGAAGTGCCCTATGCTCTCTAAACTGAGTTTCTTAGATGTTTCAGGACACACCGTACACTTCTCCCGAGTGGCTGTTGACAATTTACATCCCGCCCATCAGTGTAGCAAGGCTCCCGTTTCTCCATGGCTTGTCCTGCATTTTTGGTTTTGACACTTTATTCAGCATGGCCCTTTTGACCGATGGGAAGCGAGACTTCCTTGTAGCGCTGATTTGCCTTTGCAGGTTGCTTCGTTGGCCAAAGAGGGCGTATGCGTTTTTTCCTGAATATATTCAGGAAAAAACGCATACGCCCTCTTTGGCCAAGGGCATCATTGTCGAGGTTTTGCCGCTTTTCCTGTGCTTTAAAGGCGATTCGAATCAACCTCCTGAAATCTGTTTCCTGCAATTCTGCCTTGCTTTGAAATCCTCTTCGGTGCCTTCCCTCAATATATTTGTGGACGAGAGTTATCATTTATAACTCTGCAGGTTTGTGAATTGCAGTGCCCCTGAGCTCCATTTTTCAACTCGCTTTCTTGGGAGCTGGCCGCAAAAGCGCAGGATGGCTTCAGGCCCTATTCTGGTTCCAGGCGGCAGGCTGATCCTGTGGTTAATACTTCTTCCTGATGGGAAAATAGAGTGACCTGTGCCTGTCCCAACACCTAGAGCTAGTCTCTCCTTGGTTCCCCCTCTTCCCATTCATCCTCAGGACAAATTACAACCTGTACGGAACAGGAGGTTAAAGGTGCTGATTCTCCAAGGAGGGAGATTGCTAGTAAAGTGGCTGGAATGGCAAACCCGAGCACAAGGAGATGAGAAATGAGGGGCGTTTTAGAAACCTTTCCCGATCACACGGTGTACCATCCTCTGGGTTTCTCATGCATGTTTTCGATGTAGGAAGATGCCCTTGAACCTGGAGATTTGGGACCCATGGGATGGGTACCACGCAGTAGTACTTTAAAGGGTCTGCGTTTGCTCCCCCAACCTCACCAAACCTCTCAGCCCCAAGAGTGTCCACCCTTATGTCTCAATCAGCTGTGGGTCTAGATATGGTCAATCCAGGTGGCATCACAGCCCCTGAACGAATTTGGTAAGAATTTCTCTCTCTTTCACTGTCTTTGTTTCACGGGTTTTTAAAAGTAATTGATTTTTATAATGGGGTTTAGCTGCTTTTCACTGCTGTGTTTCTGCCGCTTTACACCCATTTGACTCACTTACAGAGAGATAGCAATACATAGGTTTTAACATTCTTACTAGTCAGATATATTCTTGGGCGGTGAATAGGGGGTGTTGAGTCCAGTTCACTGAGCAAGGAGTAGTTCTTGTCTATTACATATTGGGTTTATGGAACGGTATCTGAGCTAATTTGAAACCCTTGTTTTATGCATCACCCCACCTCACCTTTCCCGTTAAGCAGCCATAGTGTGTTTTCTATACGTGTGACTCTGTTCTGTTTTGTAATTCAGTTCAAGTGTAGCGCTTTTTACATTCCCTCTATAAGTGATATCTTATGATCAGTGTCTTTTTCTGTGTGACTTATTTCACTTAGAATCATCGTACCTAAATCCACTCATCATGCTGCTACTAGCCTTATGACGTTGATTTCATGGCTGAGTGATATTCCATTGTACATAAGGACCACAACTTCTTTATCCATTTTTCTCTTTCCTGGGATATTTAAGGTGTAACGAAGTGGAGGTTCTTGTCAACAGAGCAGCCCTAAACTTTGGGGTGCCTGTGTCTTGCTGATTTTTAGTTTTCCCAATTTATACGCCCATGAGTGGAAGTGCCCTATGCTCTCTAAACTGAGTTACTTAGATGTTTCAGGACACACCGTACACTTCTCCAGAGTGGCTGTTGACAATTTATATCCCGCCCATCAGTGTAGCAAGGCTCCCGTTTCTCCATGGCTTATCCTGCATTTTTGGTTTTGACACTTTATTCAGCATGGCCCTTTTGACCGATGGGAAGCGAGACTTCCTTGTAGCGCTGATTTGCCTTTGCAGGTTGCTTCGTTGGGCAAAGAGGGCGTATGCGTTTTTTTCCTGAATATATTCAGGAAAAAACGCATACGCCCTCTTTGGCCAAGGGCATCATTGTCGAGGTTTTGCCGCTTTTCCTGTGCTTTAAAGGCGATTCGAATCTACCTCCTGAAATCTGTTTCCTGCAATTCTGCCTTGCTTTCAAATCCTCTTCCGTGCCTTCCCTCAATATATTTGTGGACGACAGTTATCATTTATAACTCTGCACGTTTGTGAATTGCAGTGCCCCTGAGCTCCATTTTTCAACTCGCTTTCTTGGGAGCTGGCCGCAGAAGCGCAGGATTGCTTCCGGCCCTATTCTGGTTCCGGGCGGCAGGCTGAGCCTGTGGTTAATTCTTCTTCCTGATGGGAAAATAGAGTGACGTGTGCCTGTCCCAACACCTAGAGCTAGTCTCTCCTTGGTTGCCCCTCTTCCCGTTCATCCTCAGGACAAATTGCAACCTGTACGGAACAGGAGGTTAAAGGTGCTGATTCTCCAAGGAGGGAGATTGCTAGTAAAGCGGCTGGAATGGCGAACCCGAGCAGAAGGAGATGAGAAATGAGGGGCGTTTTAGAAGCCTTTCCCGATCACACGGTGTACCATCTTCTGGGTTTCTCATGCATGTTTTCGATGTAGGAAGATGCCCTTGAACCTGGAGATTTGGGACCCATGGGATGGGTACCACGCAGTAGTACTTTAAAGGGTCTGCGTTTGCTCCCCCAACCTCACCAAACCTCTCAGCCCCAAGAGTGTCCACCCTTATGTCTCAATCAGCTGTGGGTCTAGATATGGTCAATCCAGGTGGCATCACAGCCCCTGAACGAATTTGGTAAGAATTTCTCTCTCTTTCACTGTCTTTGTTTCACGGGTTTTTAAAAGTAATTGATGTTTATAATGGGGTTTAGCTGCTTTTCACTGCTGTGTTTCTGCCGCTTCACACCCATTTGACTCACTTACAGAGAGATAGCAATACATAGGTTTTAACATTCTTACTAGTCAGATATATTCTTGGGTGGTGAATAGGGGGTGTTGAGTCCAGTTCACTGAGCAAGGAGTAGTTCTTGTCTATTACATATTGGGTTTATGGAACGGTATCTGAGCTAATTTGAAACCCTTGTTTTATGCATCACCCCACCTCACCTTTCCCGTTAAGCAGCCATAGTGTGTTTTCTATACGTGTGACTCTGTTCTGTTTTGTAATTCAGTTCAAGTATAGCGCTTTTTACATTCCCTCTATAAGTGATATCTTATAATCAGTGTCTTTTTCTGTGTGACTTATTTCACTTAGAATCGTAGTACCTAAATCCACTCATCATGCTGCTACTAGCCTTATGACGTTGATTTCATGGCTGAGTGATATTCCATTGTACATAAGGACCACAACTTCTTTATCCATTTTTCTCTTTCCTGGGATATTTAAGGTGTAACGAAGTGGAGGTTCTTGTCAACAGAGCAGCCCTAAACTTTGGGGTGCCTGTGTCTTGCTGATTTTTAGTTTTCCCAATTTATACGCCCATGAGTGGAAGTGCCCTATGCTCTCTAAACTGAGTTTCTTAGATGTTTCAGGACACACCGTACACTTCTCCCGAGTGGCTGTTGACAATTTACATCCCGCCCATCAGTGTAGCAAGGCTCCCGTTTCTCCATGGCTTGTCCTGCATTTTTGGTTTTGACACTTTATTCAGCATGGCCCTTTTGACCGATGGGAAGCGAGACTTCCTTGTAGCGCTGATTTGCCTTTGCAGGTTGCTTCGTTGGCCAAAGAGGGCGTATGCGTTTTTTCCTGAATATATTCAGGAAAAAACGCATACGCCCTCTTTGGCCAAGGGCATCATTGTCGAGGTTTTGCCGCTTTTCCTGTGCTTTAAAGGCGATTCGAATCAACCTCCTGAAATCTGTTTCCTGCAATTCTGCCTTGCTTTGAAATCCTCTTCGGTGCCTTCCCTCAATATATTTGTGGACGAGAGTTATCATTTATAACTCTGCAGGTTTGTGAATTGCAGTGCCCCTGAGCTCCATTTTTCAACTCGCTTTCTTGGGAGCTGGCCGCAAAAGCGCAGGATGGCTTCAGGCCCTATTCTGGTTCCAGGCGGCAGGCTGATCCTGTGGTTAATACTTCTTCCTGATGGGAAAATAGAGTGACCTGTGCCTGTCCCAACACCTAGAGCTAGTCTCTCCTTGGTTCCCCCTCTTCCCATTCATCCTCAGGACAAATTGCAACCTGTACGGAACAGGAGGTTAAAGGTGCTGATTCTCCAAGGAGGGAGATTGCTAGTAAAGCAGCTGGAATGGCAAACCCGAGCACAAGGAGATCAGAAATGAGGGGCGTTTTAGAAACCTTTCCCGATCACACGGTGTACCATCCTCTGGGTTTCTCATGCATGTTTTCGATGTAGGAAGATGCCCTTGAACCTGGAGATTTGGGACCCATGGGATGGGTACCACGCAGTAGTACTTTAAAGGGTCTGCGTTTGCTCCCCCAACCTCACCAAACCTCTCAGCCCCAAGAGTGTCCACCCTTATGTCTCAATCAGCTGTGGGTCTAGATATGGTCAATCCAGGTGGCATCACAGCCCCTGGACGAATTTGGTAAGAATTTCTCTCTCTTTCACTGTCTTTGTTTCACGGGTTTTTAAAAGTAATTGATTTTTATAATGGGGTTTAGCTGCTTTTCACTGCTGTGTTTCTGCCGCTTTACACCCATTTGACTCACTTACAGAGAGATAGCAATACATAGGTTTTAACATTCTTACTAGTCAGATATATTCTTGGGCGGTGAATAGGGGGTGTTGAGTCCAGTTCACTGAGCAAGGAGTAGTTCTTGTCTATTACATATTGGGTTTATGGAACGGTATCTGAACTAATTTGAAACCCTTGTTTTATGCATCACCCCACCTCACCTTTCCCGTTAAGCAGCCATAGTGTGTTTTCTATACGTGTGACTCTGTTCTGTTTTGTAATTCAGTTCAAGTGTAGCGCTTTTTACATTCCCTCTATAAGTGATATCTTATGATCAGTGTCTTTTTCTGTGTGACTTATTTCACTTAGAATCATCGTACCTAAATCCACTCATCATGCTGCTACTAGCCTTATGACGTTGATTTCATGGCTGAGTGATATTCCATTGTACATAAGGACCACAACTTCTTTATCCATTTTTCTCTTTCCTGGGATATTTAAGGTGTAACGAAGTGGAGGTTCTTGTCAACAGAGCAGCCCTAAACTTTGGGGTGCCTGTGTCTTGCTGATTTTTAGTTTTCCCAATGTATACGCCCATGAGTGGAAGTGCCCTATGCTCTCTAAACTGAGTTACTTAGATGTTTCAGGACACACCGTACACTTCTCCAGAGTGGCTGTTGACAATTTATATCCCGCCCATCAGTGTAGCAAGGCTCCCGTTTCTCCATGGCTTGTCCTGCATTTTTGGTTTTGACACTTTATTCAGCATGGCCCTTTTGACCGATGGGAAGCGAGACTTCCTTGTAGCGCTGATTTGCCTTTGCAGGTTGCTTCGTTGGGCAAAGAGGGCGTATGCGTTTTTTTCCTGAATATATTCAGGAAAAAACGCATACGCCCTCTTTGGCCAAGGGCATCATTGTCGAGGTTTTGCCGCTTTTCCTGTGCTTTAAAGGCAATTCGAATCTACCTCCTGAAATCTGTTTCCTACAATTCTGCCTTGCTTTCAAATCCTCTTCGGTGCCTTCCCTCAATATATTTGTGGACGACAGTTATCATTTATAACTCTGCACGTTTGTGAATTGCAGTGCCCCTGAGCTCCATTTTTCAACTCGCTTTCTTGGGAGCTGGCCGCAGAAGCGCAGGATTGCTTCCGGCCCTATTCTGGTTCCGGGCGGCAGGCTGAGCCTGTGGTTAATTCTTCTTCCTGATGGGAAAATAGAGTGACGTGTGCCTGTCCCAACACCTAGAGCTAGTCTCTCCTTGGTTCCCCCTCTTCCCGTTCATCCTCAGGACAAATTGCAACCTGTACGGAACAGGAGGTTAAAGGTGCTGATTCTCCAAGGAGGGAGATTGCTAGTAAAGCGGCTGGAATGGCGAACCCGAGCAGAAGGAGATGAGAAATGAGGGGCGTTTTAGAAGCCTTTCCCGATCACACGGTGTACCATCTTCTGGGTTTCTCATGCATGTTTTCGATGTAGGAAGATGCCCTTGAACCTGGAGATTTGGGACCCATGGGATGGGTACCACGCAGTAGTACTTTAAAGAGTCTGCGTTTGCTCCCCCAACCTCACCAAACCTCTCAGTCCCAAGAGTGTCCACCCTTATGTCTCAATCAGCTGTGGGTCTAGATATGGTCAATCCAGGTGGCATCACAGCCCCTGAACGAATTTGGTAAGAATTTCTCTCTCTTTCACTGTCTTTTTTTCACGGGTTTTTAAAAGTAATTGATGTTTATAATGGGGTTTAGCTGCTTTTCACTGCTGTGTTTCTGCCGCTTTACACCCATTTGACTCACTTACAGAGAGATAGCAATACATAGGTTTTAACATTCTTACTAGTCAGATATATTCTTGGGCGGTGAATAGGGGGTGTTGAGTCCAGTTCACTGAGCAAGGAGTAGTTCTTGTCTATTACATATTGGGTTTATGGAACGGTATCTGAGCTAATTTGAAACCCTTGTTTTATGCATCACCCCACCTCACCTTTCCCGTTAAGCAGCCATAGTGTGTTTTCTATACGTGTGACTCTGTTCTGTTTTGTAATTCAGTTCAAGTATAGCGCTTTTTACATTCCCTCTATAAGTGATATCTTATGATCAGTGTCTTTTTCTGTGTGACTTATTTCACTTAGAATCGTCGTACCTAAATCCACTCATCATGCTGCTACTACCCTTATGACGTTGATTTCATGGCTGAGTGATATTCCATTGTACATAAGGACCACAACTTCTTTATCCATTTTTCTCTTTCCTGGGATATTTAAGGTGTAACGAATTGGAGGTTCTTGTCAACAGAGCAGCCCTAAACTTTGGGGTGCCTGTGTCTTGCTGATTTTTAGTTTTCCCAATTTATACGCCCATGAGTGGAAGTGCCCTATGCTCTCTAAACTGAGTTTCTTAGAGGTTTCAGGACACACCGTACACTTCTCCAGAGTGGCTGTTGACAATTTACATCCCGCCCATCAGTGTAGCAAGGCTCCAGTTTCTCCATGGCTTGTCCTGCATTTTTGGTTTTGACACTTTATTCAGCATGGCCCTTTTGACCGATGGGAAGCGAGACTTCCTTGTAGCGCTGATTTGCCTTTGCAGGTTGCTTCGTTGGCCAAAGAGGGCGTATGCGTTTTTTCCTGAATATATTCAGGAAAATACGCATACGCCCTCTTTGGCCAAGGGCATCATTGTCGAGGTTTTGCCGCTTTTCCTGTGCTTTAAAGGCGATTCGAATCAACCTCCTGAAATCTGTTTCCTGCAATTCTGCCTTGCTTTCAAATCCTCTTCGGTGCCTTCCCTCAATATATTTGTGGACAAGAGTTATCATTTATAACTCTGCAGGTTTGTGAATTGCAGTGCCCCTGAGCTCCATTTTTCAACTCGCTTTCTTGGGAGCTGACCGCAAAAGCGCAGGATTGCTTCAGGCCCTATTCTGGTTCCGGGCGGCAGGCTGATCCTGTGGTTAATACTTCTTCCTGATGGGAAAATAGAGTGACCTGTGCCTGTCCCAACACCTAGAGCTAGTCTCTCCTTGGTTCCCCCTCTTCCCATTCATCCTCAGGACAAATTGCAACCTGTACGGAACAGGAGGTTAAAGGTGCTGATTCTCCAAGGAGGGAGATTGCTAGTAAAGCGGCTGGAATGGCAAACCCGAGCACAAGGAGATGAGAAATGAGGGGCGTTTTAGAAACCTTTCCCGATCACACGGTGTACCATCCTCTGGGTTTCTCATGCATGTTTTCGATGTAGGAAGATGCCCTTGAACCTGGAGATTTGGGACCCATGGGATGGGTACCACGCAGTAGTACTTTAAAGGGTCTGCGTTTGCTCCCCCAACCTCACCAAACCTCTCAGCCCCAAGAGTGTCCACCCTTATGTCTCAATCAGCTGTGGGTCTAGATATGGTCAATCCAGGCGGCATCACAGCCCCTGAACGAATTTGGTAAGAATTTCTCTCTCTTTCACTGTCTTTGTTTCACGGGTTTTTAAAAGTAATTGATGTTTATAATGGGGTTTAGCTGCTTTTCACTGCTGTGTTTCTGCCGCTTTACACCCATTTGACTCACTTACAGAGAGATAGCAATACATAGGTTTTAACATTCTTACTAGTCAGATATATTCTTGGGCGGTGAATAGGGGGTGTTGAGTCCAGTTCACTGAGCAAGGAGTAGTTCTTGTCTATTACATATTGGGTTTATGGAACGGTATCTGAGCTAATTTGAAACCCTTGTTTTATGCATCACCCCACCTCACCTTTCCCGTTAAGCAGCCATAGTGTGTTTTCTATACGTGTGACTCTGTTCTGTTTTGTAATTCAGTTCAAGTATAGCGCTTTTTACATTCCCTCTATAAGTGATATCTTATAATCAGTGTCTTTTTCTGTGTGACTTATTTCACTTAGAATCGTAGTACCTAAATCCACTCATCATGCTGCTACTAGCCTTATGACGTTGATTTCATGGCTGAGTGATATTCCATTGTACATAAGGACCACAACTTCTTTATCCATTTTTCTCTTTCCTGGGATATTTAAGGTGTAACGAAGTGGAGGTTCTTGTCAACAGAGCAGCCCTAAACTTTGGGGTGCCTGTGTCTTGCTGATTTTTAGTTTTCCCAATTTATACGCCCATGAGTGGAAGTGCCCTATGCTCTCTAAACTGAGTTTCTTAGATGTTTCAGGACACACCGTACACTTCTCCCGAGTGGCTGTTGACAATTTACATCCCGCCCATCAGTGTAGCAAGGCTCCCGTTTCTCCATGGCTTGTCCTGCATTTTTGGTTTTGACACTTTATTCAGCATGGCCCTTTTGACCGATGGGAAGCGAGACTTCCTTGTAGCGCTGATTTGCCTTTGCAGGTTGCTTCGTTGGCCAAAGAGGGCGTATGCGTTTTTTCCTGAATATATTCAGGAAAAAACGCATACGCCCTCTTTGGCCAAGGGCATCATTGTCGAGGTTTTGCCGCTTTTCCTGTGCTTTAAAGGCGATTCGAATCAACCTCCTGAAATCTGTTTCCTGCAATTCTGCCTTGCTTTGAAATCCTCTTCGGTGCCTTCCCTCAATATATTTGTGGACGAGAGTTATCATTTATAACTCTGCAGGTTTGTGAATTGCAGTGCCCCTGAGCTCCATTTTTCAACTCGCTTTCTTGGGAGCTGGCCGCAAAAGCGCAGGATGGCTTCAGGCCCTATTCTGGTTCCAGGCGGCAGGCTGATCCTGTGGTTAATACTTCTTCCTGATGGGAAAATAGAGTGACCTGTGCCTGTCCCAACACCTAGAGCTAGTCTCTCCTTGGTTCCCCCTCTTCCCATTCATCCTCAGGACAAATTGCAACCTGTACGGAACAGGAGGTTAAAGGTGCTGATTCTCCAAGGAGGGAGATTGCTAGTAAAGCAGCTGGAATGGCAAACCCGAGCACAAGGAGATGAGAAATGAGGGGCGTTTTAGAAACCTTTCCCGATCACACGGTGTACCATCCTCTGGGTTTCTCATGCATGTTTTCGATGTAGGAAGATGCCCTTGAACCTGGAGATTTGGGACCCATGGGATGGGTACCACGCAGTAGTACTTTAAAGGGTCTGCGTTTGCTCCCCCAACCTCACCAAACCTCTCAGCCCCAAGAGTGTCCACCCTTATGTCTCAATCAGCTGTGGGTCTAGATATGGTCAATCCAGGTGGCATCACAGCCCCTGGACGAATTTGGTAAGAATTTCTCTCTCTTTCACTGTCTTTGTTTCACGGGTTTTTAAAAGTAATTGATTTTTATAATGGGGTTTAGCTGCTTTTCACTGCTGTGTTTCTGCCGCTTTACACCCATTTGACTCACTTACAGAGAGATAGCAATACATAGGTTTTAACATTCTTACTAGTCAGATATATTCTTGGGCGGTGAATAGGGGGTGTTGAGTCCAGTTCACTGAGCAAGGAGTAGTTCTTGTCTATTACATATTGGGTTTATGGAACGGTATCTGAACTAATTTGAAACCCTTGTTTTATGCATCACCCCACCTCACCTTTCCCGTTAAGCAGCCATAGTGTGTTTTCTATACGTGTGACTCTGTTCTGTTTTGTAATTCAGTTCAAGTGTAGCGCTTTTTACATTCCCTCTATAAGTGATATCTTATGATCAGTGTCTTTTTCTGTGTGACTTATTTCACTTAGAATCATCGTACCTAAATCCACTCATCATGCTGCTACTAGCCTTATGACGTTGATTTCATGGCTGAGTGATATTCCATTGTACATAAGGACCACAACTTCTTTATCCATTTTTCTCTTTCCTGGGATATTTAAGGTGTAACGAAGTGGAGGTTCTTGTCAACAGAGAAGCCCTAAACTTTGGGGTGCCTGTGTCTTGCTGATTTTTAGTTTTCCCAATGTATACGCCCATGAGTGGAAGTGCCCTATGCTCTCTAAACTGAGTTACTTAGATGTTTCAGGACACACCGTACACTTCTCCAGAGTGGCTGTTGACAATTTATATCCCGCCCATCAGTGTAGCAAGGCTCCCGTTTCTCCATGGCTTGTCCTGCATTTTTGGTTTTGACACTTTATTCAGCATGGCCCTTTTGACCGATGGGAAGCGAGACTTCCTTGTAGCGCTGATTTGCCTTTGCAGGTTGCTTCGTTGGGCAAAGAGGGCGTATGCGTTTTTTTCCTGAATATATTCAGGAAAAAACGCATACGCCCTCTTTGGCCAAGGGCATCATTGTCGAGGTTTTGCCGCTTTTCCTGTGCTTTAAAGGCAATTCGAATCTACCTCCTGAAATCTGTTTCCTACAATTCTGCCTTGCTTTCAAATCCTCTTCGGTGCCTTCCCTCAATATATTTGTGGACGACAGTTATCATTTATAACTCTGCACGTTTGTGAATTGCAGTGCCCCTGAGCTCCATTTTTCAACTCGCTTTCTTGGGAGCTGGCCGCAGAAGCGCAGGATTGCTTCCGGCCCTATTCTGGTTCCGGGCGGCAGGCTGAGCCTGTGGTTAATTCTTCTTCCTGATGGGAAAATAGAGTGACGTGTGCCTGTCCCAACACCTAGAGCTAGTCTCTCCTTGGTTCCCCCTCTTCCCGTTCATCCTCAGGACAAATTGCAACCTGTACGGAACAGGAGGTTAAAGGTGCTGATTCTCCAAGGAGGGAGATTGCTAGTAAAGCGGCTGGAATGGCGAACCCGAGCAGAAGGAGATGAGAAATGAGGGGCGTTTTAGAAGCCTTTCCCGATCACACGGTGTACCATCTTCTGGGTTTCTCATGCATGTTTTCGATGTAGGAAGATGCCCTTGAACCTGGAGATTTGGGACCCATGGGATGGGTACCACGCAGTAGTACTTTAAAGAGTCTGCGTTTGCTCCCCCAACCTCACCAAACCTCTCAGCCCCAAGAGTGTCCACCCTTATGTCTCAATCAGCTGTGGGTCTAGATATGGTCAATCCAGGTGGCATCACAGCCCCTGAACGAATTTGGTAAGAATTTCTCTCTCTTTCACTGTCTTTTTTTCACGGGTTTTTAAAAGTAATTGATGTTTATAATGGGGTTTAGCTGCTTTTCACTGCTGTGTTTCTGCCGCTTTACACCCATTTGACTCACTTACAGAGAGATAGCAATACATAGGTTTTAACATTCTTACTAGTCAGATATATTCTTGGGCGGTGAATAGGGGGTGTTGAGTCCAGTTCACTGAGCAAGGAGTAGTTCTTGTCTATTACATATTGGGTTTATGGAACGGTATCTGAGCTAATTTGAAACCCTTGTTTTATGCATCACCCCACCTCACCTTTCCCGTTAAGCAGCCATAGTGTGTTTTCTATACGTGTGACTCTGTTCTGTTTTGTAATTCAGTTCAAGTATAGCGCTTTTTACATTCCCTCTATAAGTGATATCTTATGATCAGTGTCTTTTTCTGTGTGACTTATTTCACTTAGAATCGTCGTACCTAAATCCACTCATCATGCTGCTACTACCCTTATGACGTTGATTTCATGGCTGAGTGATATTCCATTGTACATAAGGACCACAACTTCTTTATCCATTTTTCTCTTTCCTGGGATATTTAAGGTGTAACGAATTGGAGGTTCTTGTCAACAGAGCAGCCCTAAACTTTGGGGTGCCTGTGTCTTGCTGATTTTTAGTTTTCCCAATTTATACGCCCATGAGTGGAAGTGCCCTATGCTCTCTAAACTGAGTTTCTTAGAGGTTTCAGGACACACCGTACACTTCTCCAGAGTGGCTGTTGACAATTTACATCCCGCCCATCAGTGTAGCAAGGCTCCAGTTTCTCCATGGCTTGTCCTGCATTTTTGGTTTTGACACTTTATTCAGCATGGCCCTTTTGACCGATGGGAAGCGAGACTTCCTTGTAGCGCTGATTTGCCTTTGCAGGTTGCTTCGTTGGCCAAAGAGGGCGTATGCGTTTTTTCCTGAATATATTCAGGAAAATACGCATACGCCCTCTTTGGCCAAGGGCATCATTGTCGAGGTTTTGCCGCTTTTCCTGTGCTTTAAAGGCGATTCGAATCAACCTCCTGAAATCTGTTTCCTGCAATTCTGCCTTGCTTTCAAATCCTCTTCGGTGCCTTCCCTCAATATATTTGTGGACAAGAGTTATCATTTATAACTCTGCAGGTTTGTGAATTGCAGTGCCCCTGAGCTCCATTTTTCAACTCGCTTTCTTGGGAGCTGACCGCAAAAGCGCAGGATTGCTTCAGGCCCTATTCTGGTTCCGGGCGGCAGGCTGATCCTGTGGTTAATACTTCTTCCTGATGGGAAAATAGAGTGACCTGTGCCTGTCCCAACACCTAGAGCTAGTCTCTCCTTGGTTCCCCCTCTTCCCATTCATCCTCAGGACAAATTGCAACCTGTACGGAACAGGAGGTTAAAGGTGCTGATTCTCCAAGGAGGGAGATTGCTAGTAAAGCGGCTGGAATGGCAAACCCGAGCACAAGGAGATGAGAAATGAGGGGCGTTTTAGAAACCTTTCCCGATCACACGGTGTACCATCCTCTGGGTTTCTCATGCATGTTTTCGATGTAGGAAGATGCCCTTGAACCTGGAGATTTGGGACCCATGGGATGGGTACCACGCAGTAGTACTTTAAAGGGTCTGCGTTTGCTCCCCCAACCTCACCAAACCTCTCAGCCCCAAGAGTGTCCACCCTTATGTCTCAATCAGCTGTGGGTCTAGATATGGTCAATCCAGGTGGCATCACAGCCCCTGAACGAATTTGGTAAGAATTTCTCTCTCTTTCACTGTCTTTGTTTCACGGGTTTTTAAAAGTAATTGATGTTTATAATGGGGTTTAGCTGCTTTTCACTGCTGTGTTTCTGCCGCTTTACACCCATTTGACTCACTTACAGAGAGATAGCAATACATAGGTTTTAACATTCTTACTAGTCAGATATATTCTTGGGCGGTGAATAGGGGGTGTTGAGTCCAGTTCACTGAGCAAGGAGTAGTTCTTGTCTATTACATATTGGGTTTATGGAACGGTATCTGAGCTAATTTGAAACCCTTGTTTTATGCATCACCCCACCTCACCTTTCCCGTTAAGCAGCCATAGTGTGTTTTCTATACGTGTGACTCTGTTCTGTTTTGTAATTCAGTTCAAGTATAGCGCTTTTTACATTCCCTCTATAAGTGATATCTTATAATCAGTGTCTTTTTCTGTGTGACTTATTTCACTTAGAATCGTAGTACCTAAATCCACTCATCATGCTGCTACTAGCCTTATGACGTTGATTTCATGGCTGAGTGATATTCCATTGTACATAAGGACCACAACTTCTTTATCCATTTTTCTCTTTCCTGGGATATTTAAGGTGTAACGAAGTGGAGGTTCTTGTCAACAGAGCAGCCCTAAACTTTGGGGTGCCTGTGTCTTGCTGATTTTTAGTTTTCCCAATTTATACGCCCATGAGTGGAAGTGCCCTATGCTCTCTAAACTGAGTTTCTTAGATGTTTCAGGACACACCGTACACTTCTCCCGAGTGGCTGTTGACAATTTACATCCCGCCCATCAGTGTAGCAAGGCTCCCGTTTCTCCATGGCTTGTCCTGCATTTTTGGTTTTGACACTTTATTCAGCATGGCCCTTTTGACCGATGGGAAGCGAGACTTCCTTGTAGCGCTGATTTGCCTTTGCAGGTTGCTTCGTTGGCCAAAGAGGGCGTATGCGTTTTTTCCTGAATATATTCAGGAAAAAACGCATACGCCCTCTTTGGCCAAGGGCATCATTGTCGAGGTTTTGCCGCTTTTCCTGTGCTTTAAAGGCGATTCGAATCAACCTCCTGAAATCTGTTTCCTGCAATTCTGCCTTGCTTTGAAATCCTCTTCGGTGCCTTCCCTCAATATATTTGTGGACGAGAGTTATCATTTATAACTCTGCAGGTTTGTGAATTGCAGTGCCCCTGAGCTCCATTTTTCAACTCGCTTTCTTGGGAGCTGGCCGCAAAAGCGCAGGATGGCTTCAGGCCCTATTCTGGTTCCAGGCGGCAGGCTGATCCTGTGGTTAATACTTCTTCCTGATGGGAAAATAGAGTGACCTGTGCCTGTCCCAACACCTAGAGCTAGTCTCTCCTTGGTTCCCCCTCTTCCCATTCATCCTCAGGACAAATTGCAACCTGTACGGAACAGGAGGTTAAAGGTGCTGATTCTCCAAGGAGGGAGATTGCTAGTAAAGCAGCTGGAATGGCAAACCCGAGCACAAGGAGATGAGAAATGAGGGGCGTTTTAGAAACCTTTCCCGATCACACGGTGTACCATCCTCTGGGTTTCTCATGCATGTTTTCGATGTAGGAAGATGCCCTTGAACCTGGAGATTTGGGACCCATGGGATGGGTACCACGCAGTAGTACTTTAAAGGGTCTGCGTTTGCTCTCCCAACCTCACCAAACCTCTCAGCCCCAAGAGTGTCCACCCTTATGTCTCAATCAGCTGTGGGTCTAGATATGGTCAATCCAGGTGGCATCACAGCCCCTGGACGAATTTGGTAAGAATTTCTCTCTCTTTCACTGTCTTTGTTTCACGGGTTTTTAAAAGTAATTGATTTTTATAATGGGGTTTAGCTGCTTTTCACTGCTGTGTTTCTGCCGCTTTACACCCATTTGACTCACTTACAGAGAGATAGCAATACATAGGTTTTAACATTCTTACTAGTCAGATATATTCTTGGGCGGTGAATAGGGGGTGTTGAGTCCAGTTCACTGAGCAAGGAGTAGTTCTTGTCTATTACATATTGGGTTTATGGAACGGTATCTGAACTAATTTGAAACCCTTGTTTTATGCATCACCCCACCTCACCTTTCCCGTTAAGCAGCCATAGTGTGTTTTCTATACGTGTGACTCTGTTCTGTTTTGTAATTCAGTTCAAGTGTAGCGCTTTTTACATTCCCTCTATAAGTGATATCTTATGATCAGTGTCTTTTTCTGTGTGACTTATTTCACTTAGAATCATCGTACCTAAATCCACTCATCATGCTGCTACTAGCCTTATGACGTTGATTTCATGGCTGAGTGATATTCCATTGTACATAAGGACCACAACTTCTTTATCCATTTTTCTCTTTCCTGGGATATTTAAGGTGTAACGAAGTGGAGGTTCTTGTCAACAGAGCAGCCCTAAACTTTGGGGTGCCTGTGTCTTGCTGATTTTTAGTTTTCCCAATTTATACGCCCATGAGTGGAAGTGCCCTATGCTCTCTAAACTGAGTTACTTAGATGTTTCAGGACACACCGTACACTTCTCCAGAGTGGCTGTTGACAATTTATATCCCGCCCATCAGTGTAGCAAGGCTCCCGTTTCTCCATGGCTTGTCCTGCATTTTTGGTTTTGACACTTTATTCAGCATGGCCCTTTTGACCGATGGGAAGCGAGACTTCCTTGTAGCGCTGATTTGCCTTTGCAGGTTGCTTCGTTGGGCAAAGAGGGCGTATGCGTTTTTTTCCTGAATATATTCAGGAAAAAACGCATACGCCCTCTTTGGCCAAGGGCATCATTGTCGAGGTTTTGCCGCTTTTCCTGTGCTTTAAAGGCGATTCGAATCTACCTCCTGAAATCTGTTTCCTGCAATTCTGCCTTGCTTTCAAATCCTCTTCGGTGCCTTCCCTCAATATATTTGTGGACGACAGTTATCATTTATAACTCTGCACGTTTGTGAATTGCAGTGCCCCTGAGCTCCATTTTTCAACTCGCTTTCTTGGGAGCTGGCCGCAGAAGCGCAGGATTGCTTCCGGCCCTATTCTGGTTCCGGGCGGCAGGCTGAGCCTGTGGTTAATTCTTCTTCCTGATGGGAAAATAGAGTGACCTGTGCCTGTCCCAACACCTAGAGCTAGTCTCTCCTTGGTTCCCCCTCTTCCCGTTCATCCTCAGGACAAATTGCAACCTGTACGGAACAGGAGGTTAAAGGTGCTGATTCTCCAAGGAGGGAGATTGCTAGTAAAGCGGCTGGAATGGCGAACCCGAGCACAAGGAGATGAGAAATGAGGGGCGTTTTAGAAGCCTTTCCCGATCACACGGTGTACCATCTTCTGGGTTTCTCATGCATGTTTTCGATGTAGGAAGATGCCCTTGAACCTGGAGATTTAGGACCCATGGGATGGGTACCACGCAGTAGTACTTTAAAGGGTCTGCGTTTGCTCCCCCAACCTCACCAAACCTCTCAGCCCCAAGAGTGTCCACCCTTATGTCTCAATCAGCTGTGGGTCTAGATATGGTCAATCCAGGTGGCATCACAGCCCCTGAACGAATTTGGTAAGAATTTCTCTCTCTTTCACTGTCTTTGTTTCACGGGTTTTTAAAAGTAATTGATGTTTATAATGGGGTTTAGCTGCTTTTCACTGCTGTGTTTCTGCCGCTTAACACCCATTTGACTCACTTACAGAGAGATAGCAATACATAGGTTTTAACATTCTTACTAGTCAGATATATTCTTGGGCGGTGAATAGGGGGTGTTGAGTCCAGTTCACTGAGCAAGGAGTAGTTCTTGTCTATTACATATTGGGTTTATGGAACGGTATCTGAGCTAATTTGAAACCCTTGTTTTATGCATCACCCCACCTCACCTTTCCCGTTAAGCAGCCATAGTGTGTTTTCTATACGTGTGACTCTGTTCTGTTTTGTAATTCAGTTCAAGTGTAGCGCTTTTTACATTCCCTCTATAAGTGATATCTTATGATCAGTGTCTTTTTCTGTGTGATTTATTTCACTTAGAATCATCGTACCTAAATCCACTCATCATGCTGCTACTAGCCTTATGACGTTGATTTCATGGCTGAGTGATATTCCATTGTACATAAGGACCACAACTTCTTTATCCATTTTTCTCTTTCCTGGGATATTTAAGGTGTAACGAAGTGGAGGTTCTTGTCAACAGAGAAGCCCTAAACTTTGGGGTGCCTGTGTCTTGCTGATTTTTAGTTTTCCCAATGTATACGCCCATGAGTGGAAGTGCCCTATGCTCTCTAAACTGAGTTACTTAGATGTTTCAGGACACACCGTACACTTCTCCAGAGTGGCTGTTGACAATTTATATCCCGCCCATCAGTGTAGCAAGGCTCCCGTTTCTCCATGGCTTGTCCTGCATTTTTGGTTTTGACACTTTATTCAGCATGGCCCTTTTGACCGATGGGAAGCGAGACTTCCTTGTAGCGCTGATTTGCCTTTGCAGGTTGCTTCGTTGGGCAAAGAGGGCGTATGCGTTTTTGTCCTGAATATATTCAGGAAAAAACGCATACGCCCTCTTTGGCCAAGGGCATCATTGTCGAGGTTTTGCCGCTTTTCCTGTGCTTTAAAGGCAATTCGAATCTACCTCCTGAAATCTGTTTCCTGCAATTCTGCTTTGCTTTCAAATCCTCTTCGGTGCCTTCCCTCAATATATTTGTGGACGACAGTTATCATTTATAACTCTGCACGTTTGTGAATTGCAGTGCCCCTGAGCTCCATTTTTCAACTCGCTTTCTTGGGAGCTGGCCGCAGAAGCGCAGGATTGCTTCCGGCCCTATTCTGGTTCCGGGCGGCAGGCTGAGCCTGTGGTTAATTCTTCTTCCTGATGGGAAAATAGAGTGACGTGTGCCTGTCCCAACACCTAGAGCTAGTCTCTCCTTGGTTCCCCCTCTTCCCGTTCATCCTCAGGACAAATTGCAACCTGTACGGAACAGGAGGTTAAAGGTGCTGATTCTCCAAGGAGGGAGATTGCTAGTAAAGCGGCTGGAATGGCGAACCAGAGCAGAAGGAGATGAGAAATGAGGGGCGTTTTAGAAGCCTTTCCCGATCACACGGTGTACCATCTTCTGGGTTTCTCATGCATGTTTTCGATGTAGGAAGATGCCCTTGAACCTGGAGATTTGGGACCCATGGGATGGGTACCACGCAGTAGTACTTTAAAGAGTCTGCGTTTGCTCCCCCAACCTCACCAAACCTCTCAGTCCCAAGAGTGTCCACCCTTATGTCTCAATCAGCTGTGGGTCTAGATATGGTCAATCCAGGTGGCATCACAGCCCCTGAACGAATTTGGTAAGAATTTCTCTTTCTTTCACTGTCTTTTTTTCACGGGTTTTAAAAGTAATTGATGTTTATAATGGGGTTTAGCTGCTTTTCACTGCTGTGTTTCTGCCGCTTTACACCCATTTGACTCACTTACAGAGAGATAGCAATACATAGGTTTTAACATTCTTACTAGTCAGATATATTCTTGGGCGGTGAATAGGGGGTGTTGAGTCCAGTTCACTGAGCAAGGAGTAGTTCTTGTCTATTACATATTGGGTTTATGGAACGTTATCTGAGCTAATTTGAAACCCTTGTTTTATGCATCACCCCACCTCACCTTTCCCGTTAAGCAGCCATAGTGTGTTTTCTATACGTGTGACTCTGTTCTGTTTTGTAATTCAGTTCAAGTATAGCGCTTTTTACATTCCCTCTATAAGTGATATCTTATGATCAGTGTCTTTTTCTGTGTGACTTATTTCACTTAGAATCGTCGTACCTAAATCCACTCATCATGCTGCTACTACCCTTATGACGTTGATTTCATGGCTGAGTGATATTCCATTGTACATAAGGACCACAACTTCTTTATCCATTTTTCTCTTTCCTGGGATATTTAAGGTGTAACGAATTGGAGGTTCTTGTCAACAGAGCAGCCCTAAACTTTGGGGTGCCTGTGTCTTGCTGATTTTTAGTTTTCCCAATTTATACGCCCATGAGTGGAAGTGCCCTATGCTCTCTAAACTGAGTTTCTTAGAGGTTTCAGGACACACCGTACACTTCTCCAGAGTGGCTGTTGACAATTTACATCCCGCCCATCAGTGTAGCAAGGCTCCAGTTTCTCCATGGCTTGTCCTGCATTTTTGGTTTTGACACTTTATTCAGCATGGCCCTTTTGACCGATGGGAAGCGAGACTTCCTTGTAGCGCTGATTTGCCTTTGCAGGTTGCTTCGTTGGCCAAAGAGGGCGTATGCGTTTTTTCCTGAATATATTCAGGAAAATACGCATACGCCCTCTTTGGCCAAGGGCATCATTGTCGAGGTTTTGCCGCTTTTCCTGTGCTTTAAAGGCGATTCGAATCAACCTCCTGAAATCTGTTTCCTGCAATTCTGCCTTGCTTTCAAATCCTCTTCGTTGCCTTCCCTCAATATATTTGTGGACAAGAGTTATCATTTATAACTCTGCAGGTTTGTGAATTGCAGTGCCCCTGAGCTCCATTTTTCAACTCGCTTTCTTGGGAGCTGACCGCAAAAGCGCAGGATTGCTTCAGGCCCTATTCTGGTTCCGGGCGGCAGGCTGATCCTGTGGTTAATACTTCTTCCTGATGGGAAAATAGAGTGACCTGTGCCTGTCCCAACACCTAGAGCTAGTCTCTCCTTGGTTCCCCCTCTTCCCATTCATCCTCAGGACAAATTGCAACCTGTACGGAACAGGAGGTTAAAGGTGCTGATTCTCCAAGGAGGGAGATTGCTAGTAAAGCGGCTGGAATGGCAAACCCGAGCACAAGGAGATGAGAAATGAGGGGCGTTTTAGAAACCTTTCCCGATCACACGGTGTACCATCCTCTGGGTTTCTCATGCATGTTTTCGATGTAGGAAGATGCCCTTGAACCTGGAGATTTGGGACCCATGGGATGGGTACCACGCAGTAGTACTTTAAAGGGTCTGCGTTTGCTCCCCCAACCTCACCAAACCTCTCAGCCCCAAGAGTGTCCACCCTTATGTCTCAATCAGCTGTGGGTCTAGATATGGTCAATCCAGGTGGCATCACAGCCCCTGAACGAATTTGGTAAGAATTTCTCTCTCTTTCACTGTCTTTGTTTCACGGGTTTTTAAAAGTAATTGATTTTTATAATGGGGTTTAGCTGCTTTTCACTGCTGTGTTTCTGCCGCTTTACACCCATTTGACTCACTTACAGAGAGATAGCAATACATAGGTTTTAACATTCTTACTAGTCAGATATATTCTTGGGCGGTGAATAGGGGGTGTTGAGTCCAGTTCACTGAGCAAGGAGTAGTTCTTGTCTATTACATATTGGGTTTATGGAACGGTATCTGAGCTAATTTGAAACCCTTGTTTTATGCATCACCCCACCTCACCTTTCCCGTTAAGCAGCCATAGTGTGTTTTCTATACGTGTGACTCTGTTCTGTTTTGTAATTCAGTTCAAGTGTAGCGCTTTTTACATTCCCTCTATAAGTGATATCTTATGATCAGTGTCTTTTTCTGTGT
The DNA here is from genome assembly GCF_949987535.1 of Balaenoptera acutorostrata. NCBI lineage: Eukaryota > Metazoa > Chordata > Mammalia > Artiodactyla > Balaenopteridae > Balaenoptera > Balaenoptera acutorostrata. The sequence goes on from NC_080079.1 coordinate 70,325,087, forward strand.
GACTTATTTCACTTAGAATCATCGTACCTAAATCCACTCATCATGCTGCTACTAGCCTTATGACGTTGATTTCATGGCTGAGTGATATTCCATTGTACATAAGGACCACAACTTCTTTATCCATTTTTCTCTTTCCTGGGATATTTAAGGTGTAACGAAGTGGAGGTTCTTGTCAACAGAGCAGCCCTAAACTTTGGGGTGCCTGTGTCTTGCTGATTTTTAGTTTTCCCAATTTATACGCCCATGAGTGGAAGTGCCCTATGCTCTCTAAACTGAGTTACTTAGATGTTTCAGGACACACCGTACACTTCTCCAGAGTGGCTGTTGACAATTTATATCCCGCCCATCAGTGTAGCAAGGCTCCCGTTTCTCCATGGCTTGTCCTGCATTTTTGGTTTTGACACTTTATTCAGCATGGCCCTTTTGACCGATGGGAAGCGAGACTTCCTTGTAGCGCTGATTTGCCTTTGCAGGTTGCTTCGTTGGGCAAAGAGGGCGTATGCGTTTTTTTCCTGAATATATTCAGGAAAAAACGCATACGCCCTCTTTGGCCAAGGGCATCATTGTCGAGGTTTTGCCGCTTTTCCTGTGCTTTAAAGGCGATTCGAATCTACCTCCTGAAATCTGTTTCCTGCAATTCTGCCTTGCTTTCAAATCCTCTTCGGTGCCTTCCCTCAATATATTTGTGGACGACAGTTATCATTTATAACTCTGCACGTTTGTGAATTGCAGTGCCCCTGAGCTCCATTTTTCAACTCGCTTTCTTGGGAGCTGGCCGCAGAAGCGCAGGATTGCTTCCGGCCCTATTCTGGTTCCGGGCGGCAGGCTGAGCCTGTGGTTAATTCTTCTTCCTGATGGGAAAATAGAGTGACCTGTGCCTGTCCCAACACCTAGAGCTAGTCTCTCCTTGGTTCCCCCTCTTCCCGTTCATCCTCAGGACAAATTGCAACCTGTACGGAACAGGAGGTTAAAGGTGCTGATTCTCCAAGGAGGGAGATTGCTAGTAAAGCGGCTGGAATGGCGAACCCGAGCACAAGGAGATGAGAAATGAGGGGCGTTTTAGAAGCCTTTCCCGATCACACGGTGTACCATCTTCTGGGTTTCTCATGCATGTTTTCGATGTAGGAAGATGCCCTTGAACCTGGAGATTTGGGACCCATGGGATGGGTACCACGCAGTAGTACTTTAAAGGGTCTGCGTTTGCTCCCCCAACCTCACCAAACCTCTCAGCCCCAAGAGTGTCCACCCTTATGTCTCAATCAGCTGTGGGTCTAGATATGGTCAATCCAGGTGGCATCACAGCCCCTGAACGAATTTGGTAAGAATTTCTCTCTCTTTCACTGTCTTTGTTTCACGGGTTTTTAAAAGTAATTGATGTTTATAATGGGGTTTAGCTGCTTTTCACTGCTGTGTTTCTGCCGCTTTACACCCATTTGACTCACTTACAGAGAGATAGCAATACATAGGTTTTAACATTCTTACTAGTCAGATATATTCTTGGGCGGTGAATAGGGGGTGTTGAGTCCAGTTCACTGAGCAAGGAGTAGTTCTTGTCTATTACATATTGGGTTTATGGAACGGTATCTGAGCTAATTTGAAACCCTTGTTTTATGCATCACCCCACCTCACCTTTCCCGTTAAGCAGCCATAGTGTGTTTTCTATACGTGTGACTCTGTTCTGTTTTGTAATTCAGTTCAAGTGTAGCGCCTTTTACATTCCCTCTATAAGTGATATCTTATGATCAGTGTCTTTTTCTGTGTGATTTATTTCACTTAGAATCATCGTACCTAAATCCACTCATCATGCTGCTACTAGCCTTATGACGTTGATTTCATGGCTGAGTGATATTCCATTGTACATAAGGACCACAACTTCTTTATCCATTTTTCTCTTTCCTGGGATATTTAAGGTGTAACGAAGTGGAGGTTCTTGTCAACAGAGAAGCCCTAAACTTTGGGGTGCCTGTGTCTTGCTGATTTTTAGTTTTCCCAATGTATACGCCCATGAGTGGAAGTGCCCTATGCTCTCTAAACTGAGTTACTTAGATGTTTCAGGACACACCGTACACTTCTCCAGAGTGGCTGTTGACAATTTATATCCCGCCCATCAGTGTAGCAAGGCTCCCGTTTCTCCATGGCTTGTCCTGCATTTTTGGTTTTGACACTTTATTCAGCATGGCCCTTTTGACCGATGGGAAGCGAGACTTCCTTGTAGCGCTGATTTGCCTTTGCAGGTTGCTTCGTTGGGCAAAGAGGGCGTATGCGTTTTTGTCCTGAATATATTCAGGAAAAAACGCATACGCCCTCTTTGGCCAAGGGCATCATTGTCGAGGTTTTGCCGCTTTTCCTGTGCTTTAAAGGCAATTCGAATCTACCTCCTGAAATCTGTTTCCTGCAATTCTGCTTTGCTTTCAAATCCTCTTCGGTGCCTTCCCTCAATATATTTGTGGACGACAGTTATCATTTATAACTCTGCACGTTTGTGAATTGCAGTGCCCCTGAGCTCCATTTTTCAACTCGCTTTCTTGGGAGCTGGCCGCAGAAGCGCAGGATTGCTTCCGGCCCTATTCTGGTTCCGGGCGGCAGGCTGAGCCTGTGGTTAATTCTTCTTCCTGATGGGAAAATAGAGTGACGTGTGCCTGTCCCAACACCTAGAGCTAGTCTCTCCTTGGTTCCCCCTCTTCCCGTTCATCCTCAGGACAAATTGCAACCTGTACGGAACAGGAGGTTAAAGGTGCTGATTCTCCAAGGAGGGAGATTGCTAGTAAAGCGGCTGGAATGGCGAACCCGAGCAGAAGGAGATGAGAAATGAGGGGCGTTTTAGAAGCCTTTCCCAATCACACGGTGTACCATCTTCTGGGTTTCTCATGCATGTTTTCGATGTAGGAAGATGCCCTTGAACCTGGAGATTTGGGACCCATGGGATGGGTACCACGCAGTAGTACTTTAAAGAGTCTGCGTTTGCTCCCCCAACCTCACCAAACCTCTCAGTCCCAAGAGTGTCCACCCTTATGTCTCAATGAGCTGTGGGTCTAGATATGGTCAATCCAGGTGGCATCACAGCCCCTGAACGAATTTGGTAAGAATTTCTCTTTCTTTCACTGTCTTTTTTTCACGGGTTTTTAAAAGTAATTGATGTTTATAATGGGGTTTAGCTGCTTTTCACTGCTGTGTTTCTGCCGCTTTACACCCATTTGACTCACTTACAGAGAGATAGCAATACATAGGTTTTAACATTCTTACTAGTCAGATATATTCTTGGGAGGTGAATAGGGGGTGTTGAGTCCAGTTCACTGAGCAAGGAGTAGTTCTTGTCTATTACATATTGGGTTTATGGAACGGTATCTGAGCTAATTTGAAACCCTTGTTTTATGCATCACCCCACCTCACCTTTCCCGTTAAGCAGCCATAGTGTGTTTTCTATACGTGTGACTCTGTTCTGTTTTGTAATTCAGTTCAAGTATAGCGCTTTTTACATTCCCTCTATAAGTGATATCTTATGATCAGTGTCTTTTTCTGTGTGACTTATTTCACTTAGAATCGTCGTACCTAAATCCACTCATCATGCTGCTACTAGCCTTATGACGTTGATTTCATGGCTGAGTGATATTCCATTGTACATAAGGACCACAACTTCTTTATCCATTTTTCTCTTTCCTGGGATATTTAAGGTGTAACGAAGTGGAGGTTCTTGTCAACAGAGCAGCCCTAAACTTTGGGGTGCCTGTGTCTTGCTGATTTTTAGTTTTCCCAATTTATACGCCCATGAGTGGAAGTGCCCTATGCTCTCTAAACTGAGTTTCTTAGATGTTTCAGGACACACCGTACACTTCTCCAGAGTGGCTGTTGACAATTTACATCCCGCCCATCAGTGTAGCAAGGCTCCAGTTTCTCCATGGCTTGTCCTGCATTTTTGGTTTTGACACTTTATTCAGCATGGCCCTTTTGACCGATGGGAAGCGAGACTTCCTTGTAGCGCTGATTTGCCTTTGCAGGTTGCTTCGTTGGCCAAAGAGGGCGTATGCGTTTTTTCCTGAATATATTCAGGAAAATACGCATACGCCCTCTTTGGCCAAGGGCATCATTGTCGAGGTTTTGCCGCTTTTCCTGTGCTTTAAAGGCGATTCGAATCAACCTCCTGAAATCTGTTTCCTGCAATTCTGCCTTGCTTTCAAATCCTCTTCGGTGCCTTCCCTCAATATATTTGTGGACAAGAGTTATCATTTATAACTCTGCAGGTTTGTGAATTGCAGTGCCCCTGAGCTCCATTTTTCAACTCGCTTTCTTGGGAGCTGACCGCAAAAGCGCAGGATTGCTTCAGGCCCTATTCTGGTTCCGGGCGGCAGGCTGATCCTGTGGTTAATACTTCTTCCTGATGGGAAAATAGAGTGACCTGTGCCTGTCCCAACACCTAGAGCTAGTCTCTCCTTGGTTCCCCCTCTTCCTATTCATCCTCAGGACAAATGGCAACCTGTACGGAACAGGAGGTTAAAGGTGCTGATTCTCCAAGGAGGGAGATTGCTAGTAAAGCGGCTGGAATGGCAAACCCGAGCACAAGGAGATGAGAAATGAGGGGCGTTTTAGAAACCTTTCCCGATCACATGGTGTACCATCTTCTGGGTTTCTCATGCATGTTTTCGATGTAGGAAGATGCCCTTGAACCTGGAGATTTCGGACCCATGGGATGGGTACCACGCAGTAGTACTTTAAAGGGTCTGCGTTTGCTCCCCCAACCTCACCAAACCTCTCAGCCCCAAGAGTGTCCACCCTTATGTCTCAATCAGCTGTGGGTCTAGATATGGCCAATCCAGGTGGCATCACAGCCCCTGAACGAATTTGGTAAGAATTTCTCTCTCTTTCACTGTCTTTGTTTCACGGGTTTTTAAAAGTAATTGATGTTTATAATGGGGTTTAGCTGCTTTTCACTGCTGTGTTTCTGCCGCTTTACACCCATTTGACTCACTTACAGAGAGATAGCAATACATAGGTTTTAACATTCTTACTAGTCAGATATATTCTTGGGCGGTGAATAGGGGGTGTTGAGTCCAGTTCACTGAGCAAGGAGTAGTTCTTGTCTATTACATATTGGGTTTATGGAACGGTATCTGAGCTAATTTGAAACCCTTGTTTTATGCATCACCCCACCTCACCTTTCCCGTTAAGCAGCCATAGTGTGTTTTCTATACGTGTGACTCTGTTCTGTTTTGTAATTCAGTTCAAGTGTAGCGCTTTTTACATTCCCTCTATAAGTGATATCTTATGATCAGTGTCTTTTTCTGTGTGACTTATTTCACTTAGAATCATCGTACCTAAATCCACTCATCATGCTGCTACTAGCCTTATGACGTTGATTTCATGGCTGAGTGATATTCCATTGTACATAAGGACCACAACTTCTTTATCCATTTTTCTCTTTCCTGGGATATTTAAGGTGTAACGAAGTGGAGGTTCTTGTCAACAGAGCAGCCCTAAACTTTGGGGTGCCTGTGTCTTGCTGATTTTTAGTTTTCCCAATTTATACGCCCATGAGTGGAAGTGCCCTATGCTCTCTAAACTGAGTTACTTAGATGTTTCAGGACACACCGTACACTTCTCCAGAGTGGCTGTTGACAATTTATATCCCGCCCATCAGTGTAGCAAGGCTCCCGTTTCTCCATGGCTTGTCCTGCATTTTTGGTTTTGACACTTTATTCAGCATGGCCCTTTTGACCGATGGGAAGCGAGACTTCCTTGTAGCGCTGATTTGCCTTTGCAGGTTGCTTCGTTGGGCAAAGAGGGCGTATGCGTTTTTTTCCTGAATATATTCAGGAAAAAACGCATACGCCCTCTTTGGCCAAGGGCATCATTGTCGAGGTTTTGCCGCTTTTCCTGTGCTTTAAAGGCGATTCGAATCTACCTCCTGAAATCTGTTTCCTGCAATTCTGCCTTGCTTTCAAATCCTCTTCGGTGCCTTCCCTCAATATATTTGTGGACGACAGTTATCATTTATAACTCTGCACGTTTGTGAATTGCAGTGCCCCTGAGCTCCATTTTTCAACTCGCTTTCTTGGGAGCTGGCCGCAGAAGCGCAGGATTGCTTCCGGCCCTATTCTGGTTCCGGGCGGCAGGCTGAGCCTGTGGTTAATTCTTCTTCCTGATGGGAAAATAGAGTGACCTGTGCCTGTCCCAACACCTAGAGCTAGTCTCTCCTTGGTTCCCCCTCTTCCCGTTCATCCTCAGGACAAATTGCAACCTGTACGGAACAGGAGGTTAAAGGTGCTGATTCTCCAAGGAGGGAGATTGCTAGTAAAGCGGCTGGAATGGCGAACCCGAGCACAAGGAGATGAGAAATGAGGGGCGTTTTAGAAGCCTTTCCCGATCACACGGTGTACCATCTTCTGGGTTTCTCATGCATGTTTTCGATGTAGGAAGATGCCCTTGAACCTGGAGATTTGGGACCCATGGGATGGGTACCACGCAGTAGTACTTTAAAGGGTCTGCGTTTGCTCCCCCAACCTCACCAAACCTCTCAGCCCCAAGAGTGTCCACCCTTATGTCTCAATCAGCTGTGGGTCTAGATATGGTCAATCCAGGTGGCATCACAGCCCCTGAACGAATTTGGTAAGAATTTCTCTCTCTTTCACTGTCTTTGTTTCACGGGTTTTTAAAAGTAATTGATGTTTATAATGGGGTTTAGCTGCTTTTCACTGCTGTGTTTCTGCCGCTTTACACCCATTTGACTCACTTACAGAGAGATAGCAATACATAGGTTTTAACATTCTTACTAGTCAGATATATTCTTGGGCGGTGAATAGGGGGTGTTGAGTCCAGTTCACTGAGCAAGGAGTAGTTCTTGTCTATTACATATTGGGTTTATGGAACGGTATCTGAGCTAATTTGAAACCCTTGTTTTATGCATCACCCCACCTCACCTTTCCCGTTAAGCAGCCATAGTGTGTTTTCTATACGTGTGACTCTGTTCTGTTTTGTAATTCAGTTCAAGTATAGCGCTTTTTACATTCCCTCTATAAGTGATATCTTATAATCAGTGTCTTTTTCTGTGTGACTTATTTCACTTAGAATCGTAGTACCTAAATCCACTCATCATGCTGCTCCTAGCCTTATGACGTTGATTTCATGGCTGAGTGATATTCCATTGTACATAAGGACCACAACTTCTTTATCCATTTTTCTCTTTCCTGGGATATTTAAGGTGTAACGAAGTGGAGGTTCTTGTCAACAGAGCAGCCCTAAACTTTGGGGTGCCTGTGTCTTGCTGATTTTTAGTTTTCCCAATTTATACGCCCATGAGTGGAAGTGCCCTATGCTCTCTAAACTGAGTTTCTTAGATGTTTCAGGACACACCGTACAATTCTCCCGAGTGGCTGTTGACAATTTACATCCCGCCCATCAGTGTAGCAAGGCTCCCGTTTCTCCATGGCTTGTCCTGCATTTTTGGTTTTGACACTTTATTCAGCATGGCCCTTTTGACCGATGGGAAGCGAGACTTCCTTGTAGCGCTGATTTGCCTTTGCAGGTTGCTTCGTTGGCCAAAGAGGGCGTATGCGTTTTTTCCTGAATATATTCAGGAAAAAACGCATACGCCCTCTTTGGCCAAGGGCATCATTGTCGAGGTTTTGCCGCTTTTCCTGTGCTTTAAAGGCGATTCGAATCAACCTCCTGAAATCTGTTTCCTGCAATTCTGCCTTGCTTTGAAATCCTCTTCGGTGCCTTCCCTCAATATATTTGTGGACGAGAGTTATCATTTATAACTCTGCAGGTTTGTGAATTGCAGTGCCCCTGAGCTCCATTTTTCAACTCGCTTTCTTGGGAGCTGGCCGCAAAAGCGCAGGATGGCTTCAGGCCCTATTCTGGTTCCAGGCGGCAGGCTGATCCTGTGGTTAATACTTCTTCCTGATGGGAAAATAGAGTGACCTGTGCCTGTCCCAACACCTAGAGCTAGTCTCTCCTTGGTTCCCCCTCTTCCCATTCATCCTCAGGACAAATTGCAACCTGTACGGAACAGGAGGTTAAAGGTGCTGATTCTCCAAGGAGGGAGATTGCTAGTAAAGCAGCTGGAATGGCAAACCCGAGCACAAGGAGATGAGATATGAGGGGCGTTTTAGAAACCTTTCCCGATCACACGGTGTACCATCCTCTGGGTTTCTCATGCATGTTTTCGATGTAGGAAGATGCCCTTGAACCTGGAGATTTGGGACCCATGGGATGGGTACCACGCAGTAGTACTTTAAAGGGTCTGCGTGTGCTCCCCCAACCTCACCAAACCTCTCAGCCCCAAGAGTGTCCACCCTTATGTCTCAATCAGCTGTGGGTCTAGATATGGTCAATCCAGGTGGCATCACAGCCCCTGGACGAATTTGGTAAGAATTTCTCTCTCTTTCACTGTCTTTGTTTCACGGGTTTTTAAAAGTAATTGATTTTTATAATGGGGTTTAGCTGCTTTTCACTGCTGTGTTTCTGCCGCTTTACACCCATTTGACTCACTTACAGAGAGATAGCAATACATAGGTTTTAACATTCTTACTAGTCAGATATATTCTTGGGCGGTGAATAGGGGGTGTTGAGTCCAGTTCACTGAGCAAGGAGTAGTTCTTGTCTATTACATATTGGGTTTATGGAACGGTATCTGAGCTAATTTGAAACCCTTGTTTTATGCATCACCCCACCTCACCTTTCCCGTTAAGCAGCCATAGTGTGTTTTCTATACGTGTGACTCTGTTCTGTTTTGTAATTCAGTTCAAGTGTAGCGCTTTTTACATTCCCTCTATAAGTGATATCTTATGATCAGTGTCTTTTTCTGTGTGACTTATTTCACTTAGAATCATCGTACCTAAATCCACTCATCATGCTGCTACTAGCCTTATGACGTTGATTTCATGGCTGAGTGATATTCCATTGTACATAAGGACCACAACTTCTTTATCCATTTTTCTCTTTCCTGGGATATTTAAGGTGTAACGAAGTGGAGGTTCTTGTCAACAGAGAAGCCCTAAACTTTGGGGTGCCTGTGTCTTGCTGATTTTTAGTTTTCCCAATGTATACGCCCATGAGTGGAAGTGCCCTATGCTCTCTAAACTGAGTTACTTAGATGTTTCAGGACACACCGTACACTTCTCCAGAGTGGCTGTTGACAATTTATATCCCGCCCATCAGTGTAGCAAGGCTCCCGTTTCTCCATGGCTTGTCCTGCATTTTTGGTTTTGACACTTTATTCAGCATGGCCCTTTTGACCGATGGGAAGCGAGACTTCCTTGTAGCGCTGATTTGCCTTTGCAGGTTGCTTCGTTGGGCAAAGAGGGCGTATGCGTTTTTTTCCTGAATATATTCAGGAAAAAACGCATACGCCCTCTTTGGCCAAGGGCATCATTGTCGAGGTTTTGCCGCTTTTCCTGTGCTTTAAAGGCAATTCGAATCTACCTCCTGAAATCTGTTTCCTGCAATTCTGCCTTGCTTTCAAATCCTCTTCGGTGCCTTCCCTCAATATATTTGTGGACGAGAGTTATCATTTATAACTCTGCACGTTTGTGAATTGCAGTGCCCCTGAGCTCCATTTTTCAACTCGCTTTCTTGGGAGCTGGCCGCAGAAGCGCAGGATTGCTTCCGGCCCTATTCTGGTTCCGGGCGGCAGGGTGAGCCTGTGGTTAATTCTTCTTCCTGATGGGAAAATAGAGTGACGTGTGCCTGTCCCAACACCTAGAGCTAGTCTCTCCTTGGTTCCCCCTCTTCCCATTCATCCTCAGGACAAATTGCAACCTATACGGAACAGGAGGTTAAAGGTGCTGATTCTCCAAGGAGGGTGATTGCTAGTAAAGCGGCTGGAATGGCGAACCCGAGCACAAGGAGATGAGAAATGAGGGGCGTTTTAGAAGCCTTTCCCGATCACACGGTGTACCATCTTCTGGGTTTCTCATGCATGTTTTCGATGTAGGAAGATGCCCTTGAACCTGGAGATTTGGGACCCATGGGATGGGTACCACGCAGTAGTACTTTAAAGGGTCTGCGTTTGCTCCCCCAACCTCACCAAACCTCTCAGCCCCAAGAGTGTCCACCCTTATGTCTCAATCAGCTGTGGGTCTAGATATGGTCAATCCAGGTGGCATCACAGCCCCTGAACGAATTTGGTAAGAATTTCTCTTTCTTTCACTGTCTTTGTTTCACGGGTTTTTAAAAGTAATTGATGTTTATAATGGGGTTTAGCTGCTTTTCACTGCTGTGTTTCTGCCGCTTTACACCCATTTGACTCACTTACAGAGAGATAGCAATACATAGGTTTTAACATTCTTACTAGTCAGATATATTCTTGGGCGGTGAATACGGGGTGTTGAGTCCAGTTCACTGAGCAAGGAGTAGTTCTTGTCTATTACATATTGGGTTTATGGAACGGTATCTGAGCTAATTTGAAACCCTTGTTTTATGCGTCACCCCACCTCACCTTTCCCGTTAAGCAGCCATAGTGTGTTTTCTATAGGTGTGACTCTGTTCTGTTTTGTAATTCAGTTCAAGTATAGCGCTTTTTACATTCCCTCTATAAGTGATATCTTATGGTCAGTGTCTTTTTCTGTGTGACTTATTTCTCTTAGAATCGTCGTACCTAAATCCACTCATCATGCTGCTCCTAGCCTTATGACGTTGATTTCATGGCTGAGTGATATTCCATTGTACATAAGGACCACAACTTCTTTATCCATTTTTCTCTTTCCTGGGATATTTAAGGTGTAACGAAGTGGAGGTTCTTGTCAACAGAGCAGCCCTAAACTTTGGGGTGCCTGTGTCTTGCTGATTTTTTGTTTTCCCAATTTATACGCCCATGAGTGGAAGTGCCCTATGCTCTCTAAACTGAGTTTCTTAGATGTTTCAGGACACACCGTACACTTCTCCAGAGTGGCTGTTGACAATTTACATCCCGCCCATCAGTGTAGCAAGGCTCCCGTTTCTCCATGGCTTGTCCTGCATTTTTGGTTTTGACACTTTATTCAGCATGGCCCTTTTGACCGATGGGAAGCGAGACTTCCTTGTAGCGCTGATTTGCCTTTGCAGGTTGCTTCGTTGGCCAAAGAGGGCGTATGCGTTTTTTCCTGAATATATTCAGGAAAAAACGCATACGCCCTCTTTGGCCAAGGGCATCATTGTCGAGGTTTTGCCGCTTTTCCTGTGCTTTAAAGGCGATTCGAATCAACCTCCTGAAATCTGTTTCCTGCAATTCTGCCTTGCTTTCAAATCCTCTTCGGTGCCTTCCCTCAATATATTTGTGGACGACAGTTATCATTTATAACTCTGCAGGTTTGTGAATTGCAGTGCCCCTGAGCTCCATTTTTCAACTCGCTTTCTTGGGAGCTGACCGCAAAAGCGCAGGATTGCTTCAGGCCCTATTCTGGTTCCAGGCGGCAGGCTGATCCTGTGGTTAATACTTCTTCCTGATGGGAAAATAGAGTGACCTGTGCCTGTCCCAACACCTAGAGCTAGTCTCTCCTTGGTTCCCCCTCTTCCCATTCATCCTCAGGACAAATTGCAACCTGTACGGAACAGGAGGTTAAAGGTGCTGATTCTCCAAGGAGGGAGATTGCTAGTAAAGCGGCTGGAATGGCAAACCCGAGCACAAGGAGATGAGAAATGAGGGGCGTTTTAGAAACCTTTCCCGATCACACGGTGTACCATTCTCTGGGTTTCTCATGCATGTTTTCGATGTAGGAAGATGCCCTTGAACCTGGAGATTTGGGACCCATGGGATGGGTACCACGCAGTAGTACTTTAAAGGGTCTGCGTTTGCTCCCCCAACCTCACCAAACCTCTCAGCCCCAAGAGTGTCCACCCTTATGTCTCAATCAGCTGTGGGTCTAGATATGGTCAATCCAGGTGGCATCACAGCCCCTGAACGAATTTGGTAAGAATTTCTCTCTCTTTCACTGTCTTTGTATCACGGGTTTTTAAAAGTAATTGATGTTTATAATGGGGTTTAGCTGCTTTTCACTGCTGTGTTTCTGCCGCCTTACACCCATTTGACTCACTTACAGAGAGATAGCAATACATAGGTTTTAACATTCTTACTAGTCAGATATATTCTTGGGCGGTGAATAGGGGGTGTTGAGTCCAGTTCACTGAGCAAGGAGTAGTTCTTGTCTATTACATATTGGGTTTATGGAACGGTATCTGAGCTAATTTGAAACCCTTGTTTTATGCATCACCCCACCTCACCTTTCCCGTTAAGCAGCCATAGTGTGTTTTCTATACGTGTGACTCTGTTCTGTTTTGTAATTCAGTTCAAGTATAGCGCTTTTTACATTCCCTCTATAAGTGATATCTTATGATCAGTGTCTTTTTCTGTGTGACTTATTTCACTTAGAATCGTCGTACCTAAATCCACTCATCATGCTGCTCCTAGCCTTATGACGTTGATTTCATGGCTGAGTGATATTCCATTGTACATAAGGACCACAACTTCTTTATCCATTTTTCTCTTTCCTGGGATATTTAAGGTGTAACGAAGTGGAGGTTCTTGTCAACAGAGCAGCCCTAAACTTTGGGGTGCCTGTGTCTTGCTGATTTTTAATTTTCCCAATTTATACGCCCATGAGTGGAAGTGCCCTATGCTCTCTAAACTGAGTTTCTTAGAGGTTTCAGGACACACCGTACACTTCTCCAGAGTGGCTGTTGACAATTTACATCCCGCCCATCAGTGTAGCAAGGCTCCCGTTTCTCCATGGCCTGTCCTGCATTTCTGGTTTTGACACTTTATTCAGCATGGCCCTTTTGACCGATGGGAAGCGAGACTTCTGTGTAGCGCTGATTTGCCTTTGCAGGTTGCTTCGTTGGCCAAAGAGGGCGTATGCGTTTTTTCCTGAATATATTCAGGAAAAAACGCATACGCCCTCTTTGGCCAAGGGCATCATTGTCGAGGTTTTGCCGCTTTTCCTGTGCTTTAAAGGCAATTCGAATCAACCTCCTGAAATCTGTTTCCTGCAATTCTGCCTTGCTTTCAAATCCTCTTCGGTGCCTTCCCTCAATATATTTGTGGACAAGAGTTATCATTTATAACTCTGCAGGTTTGTGAATTGCAGTGCCCCTGAGCTCCATTTTTCAACTCGCTTTCTTGGGAGCTGGCCGCAAAAGCGCAGGATTGCTTCAGGCCCTATTCTGGTTCCAGGCGGCAGGCTGATCCTGTGGTTAATACTTCTTCCTGATGGGAAAATAGAGTGACCTGTGCCTGTCCCAACACCTAGAGCTAGTCTCTCCTTAGTTCCCCCTCTTCCCATTCATCCTCAGGACAAATTGCAACCTGTACGGAACAGGAGGTTAAAGGTGCTGATTCTCCAAGGAGGGAGATTGCTAGTAAAGCGGCTGGAATGGGAAACCCGAGTACAAGGAGATGAGAAATGAGGGGCGTTTTCGAAACCTTTCCCGATCACACGGTGTACCATCCTCTGGGTTTCTCATGCATGTTTTCGATGTAGGAAGATGCCCTTGAACCTGGAGATTTGGGACCCATGGGATGGGTACCACGCAGTAGTACTTTAAAGGGTCTGCGTTTGCTCCCCCAACCTCACCAAACCTCTCAGCCCCAAGAGTGTCCACCCTTATGTCTCAATCAGCTGTGGGTCTAGATATGGTCAATCCAGGTGGCATCACAGCCCCTGAACGAATTTGGTAAGAATTTCTCTCTCTTTCACTGTCTTTGTTTCACGGGTTTTTAAAAGTAATTGATATTTATAATGGGGTTTAGCTGCTTTTCACTGCTGTGTTTCTGCCGCTTTACACCCATTTGACTCACTTACAGAGAGATAGCAATACATAGGTTTTAACATTCTTACTAGTCAGATATATTCTTGGGCGGTGAATAGGGGGTGTTGAGTCCAGTTCACTGAGCAAGGAGTAGTTCTTGTCTATTACATATTGGGTTTATGGAACGGTATCTGAGCTAATTTGAAACCCTTGTTTTATGCATCACCCCACCTCACCTTTCCCGTTAAGCAGCCATAGTGTGTTTTCTATACGTGTGACTCTGTTCTGTTTTGTAATTCAGTTCAAGTGTAGCGATTTTTACATTCCCTCTATAAGTGATATCTTATGATCAGTGTCTTTTTCTGTGTGACTTATTTCACTTAGAATCGTCGTACCTAAATCCACTCATCATGCTGCTCCTAGCCTTATGACGTTGATTTCATGGCTGAGTGATATTCCTTTGTACATAAGGACCACAACTTCTTTATCCATTTTTCTCTTTCCTGGGATATTTAAGGTGTAAGGAAGTGGAGGTTCTTGTCAACAGAGGAGCCCTAAACTTTGGGGTGCCTGTGTCTTGCTGATTTTTAATTTTCCCAATGTATACGCCCATGAGTGGAAGTGCCCTATGCTCTCTAAACTGAGTTTCTTAGATGTTTCAGGACACACCGTACACTTCTCCAGAGTGGCTGTTGACAATTTACATCCCGCCCATCAGTGTAGCAAGGCTCCCGTTTCTCCATGGCCTGTCCTGCATTTCTGGTTTTGACACTTTATTCAGCATGGCCCTTTTGACCGATGGGAAGCGAGACTTCTTTGTAGCGCTGATTTGCCTTTGCAGGTTGCTTCGTTGGCCAAAGAGGGCGTATGCGTTGCTTCCTGAATATATTCAGGAAAAAACGCATACGCCCTCTTTGGCCAAGGGCATCATTGTCGAGGTTTTGCCGCTTTTCCTGTGCTTTAAAGGCGATTCGAATCTACCTCCTGAAATCTGTTTCCTGCAATTCTGCCTTGCTTTCAAATCCTCTTCGGTGCCTTCCCTCAATATATTTGTGGACGAGAGTTATCATTTATAACTCTGCAGGTTTGTGAATTGCAGTGCCCCTGAGCTCCATTTTTCAACTCGCTTTCTTGGGAGCTGGCCGCAAAAGCGCAGGATTGCTTCAGGCCCTATTCTGGTTCCAGGCGGCAGGCTGAGCCTGTGGTTAATACTTCTTCCTGATGGGAAAATATAGTGACCTGTGCCTGTCCCAACACCTAGAGCTAGTCTCTCCTTGGTTCCCACTCTTCCCATTCATCCTCAGGACAAATGGCAACCTGTACGGAACAGGAGGTTAAAGGTGCTGATTCTCCAAGGAGGGAGATTGCTAGTAAAGCGGCTGGAATGGCAAACCCGAGCACAAGGAGATGAGAAATGAGGGGCGTTTTAGAAACCTTTCCCGATCACACGGTGTACCATCCTCTGGGTTTCTCATGCATGTTTTCGATGTAGGAAGATGCCCTTGAACCTGGAGATTTGGGACCCATGGGATGGGTACCACGCAGTAGTACTTTAAAGGGTCTGCGTTTGCTCCCCCAACCTCACCAAACCTCTCAGCCCCAAGAGTGTCCACCCTTATGTCTCAATCAGCTGTGGGTCTAGATATGGTCAATCCAGGTGGCATCACAGCCCCTGAACGAATTTGGTAAGAATTTCTCTCTTTTTCACTGTCTTTGTTTCACGGGTTTTTAAAAGTAACTGATTTTTATAATGGGGTTTAGCTGCTTTTCACTGCTGTGTTTCTGCCGCTTTACACCCATTTGACTCACTTACAGAGAAATAGCAATACATAGGTTTTATGATTCTTACTATTCAGATATATTCTTGGGTGCTGAATAGGGGGTGTTGAGTCCAGTTCACTGAGCAAGGAGTAGTTCTTGTCTATTACATATTGGGTTTATTGAACGGTATCTGAGCTAATTTGAAACCCTTGTTTTATGCATCACCCCACCTCACCTTTCCCGTTAAGCAGCCATAGTGTGTTTTCTATACGTGTGACTCTGTTCTGTTTTGTAATTCAGTTCAAGTATAGCGCTTTTTACATTCCCTCTATAAGTGATATCTTATGATCAGTGTCTTTTTCTGTGTGACTTATTTCACTTAGAATCGTCGTACCTAAATCCACTCATCATGCTGCTACTACCCTTATGACGTTGATTTCATGGCTGAGTGATATTCCATTGTACATAAGGACCACAACTTCTTTATCCATTTTTCTCTTTCCTGGGATATTTAAGGTGTAACGAATTGGAGGTTCTTGTCAACAGAGCAGCCCTAAACTTTGGGGTGCCTGTGTCTTGCTGATTTTTAGTTTTCCCAATTTATACGCCCATGAGTGGAAGTGCCCTATGCTCTCTAAACTGAGTTTCTTAGAGGTTTCAGGACACACCGTACACTTCTCCAGAGTGGCTGTTGACAATTTACATCCCGCCCATCAGTGTAGCAAGGCTCCAGTTTCTCCATGGCTTGTCCTGCATTTTTGGTTTTGACACTTTATTCAGCATGGCCCTTTTGACCGATGGGAAGCGAGACTTCCTTGTAGCGCTGATTTGCCTTTGCAGGTTGCTTCGTTGGCCAAAGAGGGCGTATGCGTTTTTTCCTGAATATATTCAGGAAAATACGCATACGCCCTCTTTGGCCAAGGGCATCATTGTCGAGGTTTTGCCGCTTTTCCTGTGCTTTAAAGGCGATTCGAATCAACCTCCTGAAATCTGTTTCCTGCAATTCTGCCTTGCTTTCAAATCCTCTTCGGTGCCTTCCCTCAATATATTTGTGGACAAGAGTTATCATTTATAACTCTGCAGGTTTGTGAATTGCAGTGCCCCTGAGCTCCATTTTTCAACTCGCTTTCTTGGGAGCTGACCGCAAAAGCGCAGGATTGCTTCAGGCCCTATTCTGGTTCCGGGCGGCAGGCTGATCCTGTGGTTAATACTTCTTCCTGATGGGAAAATAGAGTGACCTGTGCCTGTCCCAACACCTAGAGCTAGTCTCTCCTTGGTTCCCCCTCTTCCCATTCATCCTCAGGACAAATTACAACCTGTACGGAACAGGAGGTTAAAGGTGCTGATTCTCCAAGGAGGGAGATTGCTAGTAAAGCGGCTGGAATGGCAAACCCGAGCACAAGGAGATGAGAAATGAGGGGCGTTTTAGAAACCTTTCCCGATCACACGGTGTACCATCCTCTGGGTTTCTCATGCATGTTTTCGATGTAGGAAGATGCCCTTGAACCTGGAAATTTGGGACCCATGGGATGGGTACCACGCAGTAGTACTTTAAAGGGTCTGCGTTTGCTCCCCCAACCTCACCAAACCTCTCAGCCCCAAGAGTGTCCACCCTTATGTCTCAATCAGCTGTGGGTCTAGATATGGTCAATCCAGGTGGCATCACAGCCCCTGAACGAATTTGGTAAGAATTTCTCTCTCTTTCACTGTCTTTGTTTCACGGGTTTTTAAAAGTAATTGATGTTTATAATGGGGTTTAGCTGCTTTTCACTGCTGTGTTTCTGCCGCTTTACACCCATTTGACTCACTTACAGAGAGATAGCAATACATAGGTTTTAACATTCTTACTAGTCAGATATATTCTTGGGCGGTGAATAGGGGGTGTTGAGTCCAGTTCACTGAGCAAGGAGTAGTTCTTGTCTATTACATATTGGGTTTATGGAACGGTATCTGAGCTAATTTGAAACCCTTGTTTTATGCATCACCCCACCTCACCTTTCCCGTTAAGCAGCCATAGTGTGTTTTCTATACGTGTGACTCTGTTCTGTTTTGTAATTCAGTTCAAGTGTAGCGCTTTTTACATTCCCTCTATAAGTGATATCTTATGATCAGTGTCTTTTTCTGTGTGACTTATTTCACTTAGAATCATCGTACCTAAATCCACTCATCATGCTGCTACTAGCCTTATGACGTTGATTTCATGGCTGAGTGATATTCCATTGTACATAAGGACCACAACTTCTTTATCCATTTTTCTCTTTCCTGGGATATTTAAGGTGTAACGAAGTGGAGGTTCTTGTCAACAGAGCAGCCCTAAACTTTGGGGTGCCTGTGTCTTGCTGATTTTTAGTTTTCCCAATTTATACGCCCATGAGTGGAAGTGCCCTATGCTCTCTAAACTGAGTTACTTAGATGTTTCAGGACACACCGTACACTTCTCCAGAGTGGCTGTTGACAATTTATATCCCGCCCATCAGTGTAGCAAGGCTCCCGTTTCTCCATGGCTTATCCTGCATTTTTGGTTTTGACACTTTATTCAGCATGGCCCTTTTGACCGATGGGAAGCGAGACTTCCTTGTAGCGCTGATTTGCCTTTGCAGGTTGCTTCGTTGGGCAAAGAGGGCGTATGCGTTTTTTTCCTGAATATATTCAGGAAAAAACGCATACGCCCTCTTTGGCCAAGGGCATCATTGTCGAGGTTTTGCCGCTTTTCCTGTGCTTTAAAGGCGATTCGAATCTACCTCCTGAAATCTGTTTCCTGCAATTCTGCCTTGCTTTCAAATCCTCTTCCGTGCCTTCCCTCAATATATTTGTGGACGACAGTTATCATTTATAACTCTGCACGTTTGTGAATTGCAGTGCCCCTGAGCTCCATTTTTCAACTCGCTTTCTTGGGAGCTGGCCGCAGAAGCGCAGGATTGCTTCCGGCCCTATTCTGGTTCCGGGCGGCAGGCTGAGCCTGTGGTTAATTCTTCTTCCTGATGGGAAAATAGAGTGACCTGTGCCTGTCCCAACACCTAGAGCTAGTCTCTCCTTGGTTCCCCCTCTTCCCGTTCATCCTCAGGACAAATTGCAACCTGTACGGAACAGGAGGTTAAAGGTGCTGATTCTCCAAGGAGGGAGATTGCTAGTAAAGCGGCTGGAATGGCGAACCCGAGCACAAGGAGATGAGAAATGAGGGGCGTTTTAGAAGCCTTTCCCGATCACACGGTGTACCATCTTCTGGGTTTCTCATGCATGTTTTCGATGTAGGAAGATGCCCTTGAACCTGGAGATTTGGGACCCATGGGATGGGTACCACGCAGTAGAACTTTAAAGGGTCTGCGTTTGCTCCCCCAACCTCACCAAACCTCTCAGCCCCAAGAGTGTCCACCCTTATGTCTCAATCAGCTGTGGGTCTAGATATGGTCAATCCAGGTGGCATCACAGCCCCTGAACGAATTTGGTAAGAATTTCTCTCTCTTTCACTGTCTTTGTTTCACGGGTTTTTAAAAGTAATTGA
Organism: Balaenoptera acutorostrata; assembly: GCF_949987535.1. Lineage (NCBI taxonomy): Eukaryota > Metazoa > Chordata > Mammalia > Artiodactyla > Balaenopteridae > Balaenoptera > Balaenoptera acutorostrata. The sequence goes on from NC_080079.1 coordinate 70,344,066, forward strand.
TGTTTATAATGGGGTTTAGCTGCTTTTCACTGCTGTGTTTCTGCCGCTTTACACCCATTTGACTCACTTACAGAGAGATAGCAATACATAGGTTTTAACATTCTTACTAGTCAGATATATTCTTGGGCGGTGAATAGGGGGTGTTGAGTCCAGTTCACTGAGCAAGGAGTAGTTCTTGTCTATTACATATTGGGTTTATGGAACGGTATCTGAGCTAATTTGAAACCCTTGTTTTATGCATCACCCCACCTCACCTTTCCCGTTAAGCAGCCATAGTGTGTTTTCTATACGTGTGACTCTGTTCTGTTTTGTAATTCAGTTCAAGTATAGCGCTTTTTACATTCCCTCTATAAGTGATATCTTATAATCAGTGTCTTTTTCTGTGTGACTTATTTCACTTAGAATCGTAGTACCTAAATCCACTCATCATGCTGCTACTAGCCTTATGACGTTGATTTCATGGCTGAGTGATATTCCATTGTACATAAGGACCACAACTTCTTTATCCATTTTTCTCTTTCCTGGGATATTTAAGGTGTAACGAAGTGGAGGTTCTTGTCAACAGAGCAGCCCTAAACTTTGGGGTGCCTGTGTCTTGCTGATTTTTAGTTTTCCCAATTTATACGTCCATGAGTGGAAGTGCCCTATGCTCTCTAAACTGAGTTTCTTAGATGTTTCAGGACACACCGTACAATTCTCCCGAGTGGCTGTTGACAATTTACATCCCGCCCATCAGTGTAGCAAGGCTCCCGTTTCTCCATGGCTTGTCCTGCATTTTTGGTTTTGACACTTTATTCAGCATGGCCCTTTTGACCGATGGGAAGCGAGACTTCCTTGTAGCGCTGATTTGCCTTTGCAGGTTGCTTCGTTGGCCAAAGAGGGCGTATGCGTTTTTTCCTGAATATATTCAGGAAAAAACGCATACGCCCTCTTTGGCCAAGGGCATCATTGTCGAGGTTTTGCCGCTTTTCCTGTGCTTTAAAGGCGATTCGAATCAACCTCCTGAAATCTGTTTCCTGCAATTCTGCCTTGCTTTGAAATCCTCTTCGGTGCCTTCCCTCAATATATTTGTGGACGAGAGTTATCATTTATAACTCTGCAGGTTTGTGAATTGCAGTGCCCCTGAGCTCCATTTTTCAACTCGCTTTCTTGGGAGCTGGCCGCAAAAGCGCAGGATGGCTTCAGGCCCTATTCTGGTTCCAGGCGGCAGGCTGATCCTGTGGTTAATACTTCTTCCTGATGGGAAAATAGAGTGACCTGTGCCTGTCCCAACACCTAGAGCTAGTCTCTCCTTGGTTCCCCCTCTTCCCATTCATCCTCAGGACAAATTGCAACCTGTACGGAACAGGAGGTTAAAGGTGCTGATTCTCCAAGGAGGGAGATTGCTAGTAAAGCAGCTGGAATGGCAAACCCGAGCACAAGGAGATGAGAAATGAGGGGCGTTTTAGAAACCTTTCCCGATCACACGGTGTACCATCCTCTGGGTTTCTCATGCATGTTTTCGATGTAGGAAGATGCCCTTGAACCTGGAGATTTGGGACCCATGGGATGGGTACCACGCAGTAGTACTTTAAAGGGTCTGCGTTTGCTCCCCCAACCTCACCAAACCTCTCAGCCCCAAGAGTGTCCACCCTTATGTCTCAATCAGCTGTGGGTCTAGATATGGTCAATCCAGGTGGCATCACAGCCCCTGGACGAATTTGGTAAGAATTTCTCTCTCTTTCACTGTCTTTGTTTCACGGGTTTTTAAAAGTAATTGATTTTTATAATGGGGTTTAGCTGCTTTTCACTGCTGTGTTTCTGCCGCTTTACACCCATTTGACTCACTTACAGAGAGATAGCAATACATAGGTTTTAACATTCTTACTAGTCAGATATATTCTTGGGCGGTGAATAGGGGGTGTTGAGTCCAGTTCACTGAGCAAGGAGTAGTTCTTGTCTATTACATATTGGGTTTATGGAACGGTATCTGAGCTAATTTGAAACCCTTGTTTTATGCATCACCCCACCTCACCTTTCCCGTTAAGCAGCCATAGTGTGTTTTCTATACGTGTGACTCTGTTCTGTTTTGTAATTCAGTTCAAGTGTAGCGCTTTTTACATTCCCTCTATAAGTGATATCTTATGATCAGTGTCTTTTTCTGTGTGACTTATTTCACTTAGAATCATCGTACCTAAATCCACTCATCATGCTGCTACTAGCCTTATGACGTTGATTTCATGGCTGAGTGATATTCCATTGTACATAAGGACCACAACTTCTTTATCCATTTTTCTCTTTCCTGGGATATTTAAGGTGTAACGAAGTGGAGGTTCTTGTCAACAGAGAAGCCCTAAACTTTGGGGTGCCTGTGTCTTGCTGATTTTTAGTTTTCCCAATGTATACGCCCATGAGTGGAAGTGCCCTATGCTCTCTAAACTGAGTTACTTAGATGTTTCAGGACACACCGTACACTTCTCCAGAGTGGCTGTTGACAATTTATATCCCGCCCATCAGTGTAGCAAGGCTCCCGTTTCTCCATGGCTTGTCCTGCATTTTTGGTTTTGACACTTTATTCAGCATGGCCCTTTTGACCGATGGGAAGCGAGACTTCCTTGTAGCGCTGATTTGCCTTTGCAGGTTGCTTCGTTGGGCAAAGAGGGCGTATGCGTTTTTTTCCTGAATATATTCAGGAAAAAACGCATACGCCCTCTTTGGCCAAGGGCATCATTGTCGAGGTTTTGCCGCTTTTCCTGTGCTTTAAAGGCAATTCGAATCTACCTCCTGAAATCTGTTTCCTGCAATTCTGCCTTGCTTTCAAATCCTCTTCGGTGCCTTCCCTCAATATATTTGTGGACGACAGTTATCATTTATAACTCTGCACGTTTGTGAATTGCAGTGCCCCTGAGCTCCATTTTTCAACTCGCTTTCTTGGGAGCTGGCCGCAGAAGCGCAGGATTGCTTCCGGCCCTATTCTGGTTCCGGGCGGCAGGCTGAGCCTGTGGTTAATTCTTCTTCCTGATGGGAAAATAGAGTGACGTGTGCCTGTCCCAACACCTAGAGCTAGTCTCTCCTTGGTTGCCCCTCTTCCCGTTCATCCTCAGGACAAATTGCAACCTGTACGGAACAGGAGGTTAAAGGTGCTGATTCTCCAAGGAGGGAGATTGCTAGTAAAGCGGCTGGAATGGCGAACCCGAGCAGAAGGAGATGAGAAATGAGGGGCGTTTTAGAAGCCTTTCCCGATCACACGGTGTACCATCTTCTGGGTTTCTCATGCATGTTTTCGATGTAGGAAGATGCCCTTGAACCTGGAGATTTGGGACCCATGGGATGGGTACCACGCAGTAGTACTTTAAAGAGTCTGCGTTTGCTCCCCCAACCTCACCAAACCTCTCAGTCCCAAGAGTGTCCACCCTTATGTCTCAATCAGCTGTGGGTCTAGATATGGTCAATCCAGGTGGCATCACAGCCCCTGAACGAATTTGGTAAGAATTTCTCTTTATTTCACTGTCTTTTTTTCACGGGTTTTTAAAAGTAATTGATGTTTATAATGGGGTTTAGCTGCTTTTCACTGCTGTGTTTCTGCCGCTTTACACCCATTTGACTCACTTACAGAGAGATAGCAATACATAGGTTTTAACATTCTTACTAGTCAGATATATTCTTGGGCGGTGAATAGGGGGTGTTGAGTCCAGTTCACTGAGCAAGGAGTAGTTCTTGTCTATTACATATTGGGTTTATGGAACGGTATCTGAGCTAATTTGAAACCCTTGTTTTATGCATCACCCCACCTCACCTTTCCCGTTAAGCAGCCATAGTGTGTTTTCTATACGTGTGACTCTGTTCTGTTTTGTAATTCAGTTCAAGTATAGCGCTTTTTACATTCCCTCTATAAGTGATATCTTATGATCAGTGTCTTTTTCTGTGTGACTTATTTCACTTAGAATCGTCGTACCTAAATCCACTCATCATGCTGCTACTACCCTTATGACGTTGATTTCATGGCTGAGTGATATTCCATTGTACATAAGGACCACAACTTCTTTATCCATTTTTCTCTTTCCTGGGATATTTAAGGTGTAACGAATTGGAGGTTCTTGTCAACAGAGCAGCCCTAAACTTTGGGGTGCCTGTGTCTTGCTGATTTTTAGTTTTCCCAATTTATACGCCCATGAGTGGAAGTGCCCTATGCTCTCTAAACTGAGTTTCTTAGAGGTTTCAGGACACACCGTACACTTCTCCAGAGTGGCTGTTGACAATTTACATCCCGCCCATCAGTGTAGCAAGGCTCCAGTTTCTCCATGGCTTGTCCTGCATTTTTGGTTTTGACACTTTATTCAGCATGGCCCTTTTGACCGATGGGAAGCGAGACTTCCTTGTAGCGCTGATTTGCCTTTGCAGGTTGCTTCGTTGGCCAAAGAGGGCGTATGCGTTTTTTCCTGAATATATTCAGGAAAATACGCATACGCCCTCTTTGGCCAAGGGCATCATTGTCGAGGTTTTGCCGCTTTTCCTGTGCTTTAAAGGCGATTCGAATCAACCTCCTGAAATCTGTTTCCTGCAATTCTGCCTTGCTTTCAAATCCTCTTCGGTGCCTTCCCTCAATATATTTGTGGACAAGAGTTATCATTTATAACTCTGCAGGTTTGTGAATTGCAGTGCCCCTGAGCTCCATTTTTCAACTCGCTTTCTTGGGAGCTGACCGCAAAAGCGCAGGATTGCTTCAGGCCCTATTCTGGTTCCGGGCGGCAGGCTGATCCTGTGGTTAATACTTCTTCCTGATGGGAAAATAGAGTGACCTGTGCCTGTCCCAACACCTAGAGCTAGTCTCTCCTTGGTTCCCCCTCTTCCCATTCATCCTCAGGACAAATTGCAACCTGTACGGAACAGGAGGTTAAAGGTGCTGATTCTCCAAGGAGGGAGATTGCTAGTAAAGCGGCTGGAATGGCAAACCCGAGCACAAGGAGATGAGAAATGAGGGGCGTTTTAGAAACCTTTCCCGATCACACGGTGTACCATCCTCTGGGTTTCTCATGCATGTTTTCGATGTAGGAAGATGCCCTTGAACCTGGAGATTTGGGACCCATGGGATGGGTACCACGCAGTAGTACTTTAAAGGGTCTGCGTTTGCTCCCCCAACCTCACCAAACCTCTCAGCCCCAAGAGTGTCCACCCTTATGTCTCAATCAGCTGTGGGTCTAGATATGGTCAATCCAGGTGGCATCACAGCCCCTGAACGAATTTGGTAAGAATTTCTCTCTCTTTCACTGTCTTTGTTTCACGGGTTTTTAAAAGTAATTGATTTTTATAATGGGGTTTAGCTGCTTTTCACTGCTGTGTTTCTGCCGCTTTACACCCATTTGACTCACTTACAGAGAGATAGCAATACATAGGTTTTAACATTCTTACTAGTCAGATATATTCTTGGGCGGTGAATAGGGGGTGTTGAGTCCAGTTCACTGAGCAAGGAGTAGTTCTTGTCTATTACATATTGGGTTTATGGAACGGTATCTGAGCTAATTTGAAACCCTTGTTTTATGCATCACCCCACCTCACCTTTCCCGTTAAGCAGCCATAGTGTGTTTTCTATACGTGTGACTCTGTTCTGTTTTGTAATTCAGTTCAAGTGTAGCGCTTTTTACATTCCCTCTATAAGTGATATCTTATGATCAGTGTCTTTTTCTGTGTGACTTATTTCACTTAGAATCATCGTACCTAAATCCACTCATCATGCTGCTACTAGCCTTATGACGTTGATTTCATGGCTGAGTGATATTCCATTGTACATAAGGACCACAACTTCTTTATCCATTTTTCTCTTTCCTGGGATATTTAAGGTGTAACGAAGTGGAGGTTCTTGTCAACAGAGCAGCCCTAAACTTTGGGGTGCCTGTGTCTTGCTGATTTTTAGTTTTCCCAATTTATACGCCCATGAGTGGAAGTGCCCTATGCTCTCTAAACTGAGTTACTTAGATGTTTCAGGACACACCGTACACTTCTCCAGAGTGGCTGTTGACAATTTATATCCCGCCCATCAGTGTAGCAAGGCTCCCGTTTCTCCATGGCTTGTCCTGCATTTTTGGTTTTGACACTTTATTCAGCATGGCCCTTTTGACCGATGGGAAGCGAGACTTCCTTGTAGCGCTGATTTGCCTTTGCAGGTTGCTTCGTTGGGCAAAGAGGGCGTATGCGTTTTTTTCCTGAATATATTCAGGAAAAAACGCATACGCCCTCTTTGGCCAAGGGCATCATTGTCGAGGTTTTGCCGCTTTTCCTGTGCTTTAAAGGCGATTCGAATCTACCTCCTGAAATCTGTTTCCTGCAATTCTGCCTTGCTTTCAAATCCTCTTCGGTGCCTTCCCTCAATATATTTGTGGACGACAGTTATCATTTATAACTCTGCACGTTTGTGAATTGCAGTGCCCCTGAGCTCCATTTTTCAACTCGCTTTCTTGGGAGCTGGCCGCAGAAGCGCAGGATTGCTTCCGGCCCTATTCTGGTTCCGGGCGGCAGGCTGAGCCTGTGGTTAATTCTTCTTCCTGATGGGAAAATAGAGTGACCTGTGCCTGTCCCAACACCTAGAGCTAGTCTCTCCTTGGTTCCCCCTCTTCCCGTTCATCCTCAGGACAAATTGCAACCTGTACGGAACAGGAGGTTAAAGGTGCTGATTCTCCAAGGAGGGAGATTGCTAGTAAAGCGGCTGGAATGGCGAACCCGAGCACAAGGAGATGAGAAATGAGGGGCGTTTTAGAAGCCTTTCCCGATCACACGGTGTACCATCTTCTAGGTTTCTCATGCATGTTTTCGATGTAGGAAGATGCCCTTGAACCTGGAGATTTGGGACCCATGGGATGGGTACCACGCAGTAGTACTTTAAAGGGTCTGCGTTTGCTCCCCCAACCTCACCAAACCTCTCAGCCCCAAGAGTGTCCACCCTTATGTCTCAATCAGCTGTGGGTCTACATATGGTCAATCCAGGTGGCATCACAGCCCCTGAACGAATTTGGTAAGAATTTCTCTCTCTTTCACTGTCTTTGTTTCACGGGTTTTTAAAAGTAATTGATGTTTATAATGGGGTTTAGCTGCTTTTCACTGCTGTGTTTCTGCCGCTTTACACCCATTTGACTCACTTACAGAGAGATAGCAATACATAGGTTTTAACATTCTTACTAGTCAGATATATTCTTGGGCGGTGAATAGGGGGTGTTGAGTCCAGTTCACTGAGCAAGGAGTAGTTCTTGTCTATTACATATTGGGTTTATGGAACGGTATCTGAGCTAATTTGAAACCCTTGTTTTATGCATCACCCCACCTCACCTTTCCCGTTAAGCAGCCATAGTGTGTTTTCTATACGTGTGACTCTGTTCTGTTTTGTAATTCAGTTAAAGTGTAGCGCTTTTTACATTCCCTCTATAAGTGATATCTTATGATCAGTGTCTTTTTCTGTGTGACTTATTTCACTTAGAATCATCGTACCTAAATCCACTCATCATGCTGCTACTAGCCTTATGACGTTGATTTCATGGCTGAGTGATATTCCATTGTACATAAGGACCACAACTTCTTTATCCATTTTTCTCTTTCCTGGGATATTTAAGGTGTAACGAAGTGGAGGTTCTTGTCAACAGAGAAGCCCTAAACTTTGGGGTGCCTGTGTCTTGCTGATTTTTAGTTTTCCCAATGTATACGCCCATGAGTGGAAGTGCCCTATGCTCTCTAAACTGAGTTACTTAGATGTTTCAGGACACACCGTACACTTCTCCAGAGTGGCTGTTGACAATTTATATCCCGCCCATCAGAGTAGCAAGGCTCCCGTTTCTCCATGGCTTGTCCTGCATTTTTGGTTTTGACACTTTATTCAGCATGGCCCTTTTGACCGATGGGAAGCGAGACTTCCTTGTAGCGCTGATTTGCCTTTGCAGGTTGCTTCGTTGGGCAAAGAGGGCGTATGCGTTTTTGTCCTGAATATATTCAGGAAAAAACGCATACGCCCTCTTTGGCCAAGGGCATCATTGTCGAGGTTTTGCCGCTTTTCCTGTGCTTTAAAGGCAATTCGAATCTACCTCCTGAAATCTGTTTCCTGCAATTCTGCTTTGCTTTCAAATCCTCTTCGGTGCCTTCCCTCAATATATTTGTGGACGACAGTTATCATTTATAACTCTGCACGTTTGTGAATTGCAGTGCCCCTGAGCTCCATTTTTCAACTCGCTTTCTTGGGAGCTGGCCGCAGAAGCGCAGGATTGCTTCCGGCCCTATTCTGGTTCCGGGCGGCAGGCTGAGCCTGTGGTTAATTCTTCTTCCTGATGGGAAAATAGAGTGACGTGTGCCTGTCCCAACACCTAGAGCTAGTCTCTCCTTGGTTGCCCCTCTTCCCGTTCATCCTCAGGACAAATTGCAACCTGTACGGAACAGGAGGTTAAAGGTGCTGATTCTCCAAGGAGGGAGATTGCTAGTAAAGCGGCTGGAATGGCGAACCCGAGCAGAAGGAGATGAGAAATGAGGGGCGTTTTAGAAGCCTTTCCCAATCACACGGTGTACCATCTTCTGGGTTTCTCATGCATGTTTTCGATGTAGGAAGATGCCCTTGAACCTGGAGATTTGGGACCCATGGGATGGGTACCACGCAGTAGTACTTTAAAGAGTCTGCGTTTGCTCCCCCAACCTCACCAAACCTCTCAGTCCCAAGAGTGTCCAACCTTATGTCTCAATCAGCTGTGGGTCTAGATATGGTCAATCCAGGTGGCATCACAGCCCCTGAACGAATTTGGTAAGAATTTCTCTTTCTTTCACTGTCTTTTTTTCACGGGTTTTTAAAAGTAATTGATGTTTATAATGGGGTTTAGCTGCTTTTCACTGCTGTGTTTCTGCCGCTTTACACCCATTTGACTCACTTACAGAGAGATAGCAATACATAGGTTTTAACATTCTTCCTAGTCAGATATATTCTTGGGAGGTGAATAGGGGGTGTTGAGTCCAGTTCACTGAGCAAGGAGTAGTTCTTGTCTATTACATATTGGGTTTATGGAACGGTATCTGAGCTAATTTGAAACCCTTGTTTTATGCATCACCCCACCTCACCTTTCCCGTTAAGCAGCCATAGTGTGTTTTCTATACGTGTGACTCTGTTCTGTTTTGTAATTCAGTTCAAGTATAGCGCTTTTTACATTCCCTCTATAAGTGATATCTTATGATCAGTGTCTTTTTCTGTGTGACTTATTTCACTTAGAATCGTCGTACCTAAATCCACTCATCATGCTGCTACTAGCCTTATGACGTTGATTTCATGGCTGAGTGATATTCCATTGTACATAAGGACCACAACTTCTTTATCCATTTTTCTCTTTCCTGGGATATTTAAGGTGTAACGAATTGGAGGTTCTTGTCAACAGAGCAGCCCTAAACTTTGGGGTGCCTGTGTCTTGCTGATTTTTAGTTTTCCCAATTTATACGCCCATGAGTGGAAGTGCAATATGCTCTCTAAACTGAGTTTCTTAGAGGTTTCAGGACACACCGTACACTTCTCCAGAGTGGCTGTTGACAATTTACATCCCGCCCATCAGTGTAGCAAGGCTCCAGTTTCTCCATGGCTTGTCCTGCATTTTTGGTTTTGACACTTTATTCAGCATGGCCCTTTTGACCGATGGGAAGCGAGACTTCCTTGTAGCGCTGATTTGCCTTTGCAGGTTGCTTCGTTGGCCAAAGAGGGCGTATGCGTTTTTTCCTGAATATATTCAGGAAAATACGCATACGCCCTCTTTGGCCAAGGGCATCATTGTCGAGGTTTTGCCGCTTTTCCTGTGCTTTAAAGGCGATTCGAATCAACCTCCTGAAATCTGTTTCCTGCAATTCTGCCTTGCTTTCAAATCCTCTTCGGTGCCTTCCCTCAATATATTTGTGGACAAGAGTTATCATTTATAACTCTGCAGGTTTGTGAATTGCAGTGCCCCTGAGCTCCATTTTTCAACTCGCTTTCTTGGGAGCTGACCGCAAAAGCGCAGGATTGCTTCAGGCCCTATTCTGGTTCCGGGCGGCAGGCTGATCCTGTGGTTAATACTTCTTCCTGATGGGAAAATAGAGTGACCTGTGCCTGTCCCAACACCTAGAGCTAGTCTCTCCTTGGTTCCCCCTCTTCCCATTCATCCTCAGGACAAATGGCAACCTGTACGGAACAGGAGGTTAAAGGTGCTGATTCTCCAAGGAGGGAGATTGCTAGTAAAGCGGCTGGAATGGCAAACCCGAGCACAAGGAGATGAGAAATGAGGGGCGTTTTAGAAACCTTTCCCGATCACACGGTGTACCATCCTCTGGGTTTCTCATGCATGTTTTCGATGTAGAAAGATGCCCTTGAACCTGGAAATTTGGGACCCATGGGATGGGTACCACGCAGTAGTACTTTAAAGGGTCTGCGTTTGCTCCCCCAACCTCACCAAACCTCTCAGCCCCAAGAGTGTCCACCCTTATGTCTCAATCAGCTGTGGGTCTAGATATGGTCAATCCAGGTGGCATCACAGCCCCTGAACGAATTTGGTAAGAATTTCTCTCTCTTTCACTGTCTTTGTTTCACGGGTTTTTAAAAGTAATTGATTTTTATAATGGGGTTTAGCTGCTTTTCACTGCTGTGTTTCTGCCGCTTTACACCCATTTGACTCACTTACAGAGAGATAGCAATACATAGGTTTTAACATTCTTACTAGTCAGATATATTCTTGGGCGGTGAATAGGGGGTGTTGAGTCCAGTTCACTGAGCAAGGAGTAGTTCTTGTCTATTACATATTGGGTTTATGGAACGGTATCTGAGCTAATTTGAAACCCTTGTTTTATGCATCACCCCACCTCACCTTTCCCGTTAAGCAGCCATAGTGTGTTTTCTATACGTGTGACTCTGTTCTGTTTTGTAATTCAGTTCAAGTGTAGCGCTTTTTACATTCCCTCTATAAGTGATATCTTATGATCAGTGTCTTTTTCTGTGTGACTTATTTCACTTAGAATCATCGTACCTAAATCCACTCATCATGCTGCTACTAGCCTTATGACGTTGATTTCATGGCTGAGTGATATTCCATTGTACATAAGGACCACAACTTCTTTATCCATTTTTCTCTTTCCTGGGATATTTAAGGTGTAACGAAGTGGAGGTTCTTGTCAACAGAGCAGCCCTAAACTTTGGGGTGCCTGTGTCTTGCTGATTTTTAGTTTTCCCAATTTATACGCCCATGAGTGGAAGTGCCCTATGCTCTCTAAACTGAGTTACTTAGATGTTTCAGGACACACCGTACACTTCTCCAGAGTGGCTGTTGACAATTTATATCCCGCCCATCAGTGTAGCAAGGCTCCAGTTTCTCCATGGCTTGTCCTGCATTTTTGGTTTTGACACTTTATTCAGCATGGCCCTTTTGACCGATGGGAAGCGAGACTTCCTTGTAGCGCTGATTTGCCTTTGCAGGTTGCTTCGTTGGGCAAAGAGGGCGTATGCGTTTTTTTCCTGAATATATTCAGGAAAAAACGCATACGCCCTCTTTGGCCAAGGGCATCATTGTCGAGGTTTTGCCGCTTTTCCTGTGCTTTAAAGGCGATTCGAATCTACCTCCTGAAATCTGTTTCCTGCAATTCTGCCTTGCTTTCAAATCCTCTTCGGTGCCTTCCCTCAATATATTTGTGGACGACAGTTATCATTTATAACTCTGTACGTTTGTGAATTGCAGTGACCCTGAGCTCCATTTTTCAACTCGCTTTCTTGGGAGCTGGCCGCAGAAGCGCAGGATTGCTTCCGGCCCTATTCTGGTTCCGGGCGGCAGGCTGAGCCTGTGGTTAATTCTTCTTCCTGATGGGAAAATAGAGTGACCTGTGCCTGTCCCAACACCTAGAGCTAGTCTCTCCTTGGTTCCCCCTCTTCCCGTTCATCCTCAGGACAAATTGCAACCTGTACGGAACAGGAGGTTAAAGGTGCTGATTCTCCAAGGAGGGAGATTGCTAGTAAAGCGGCTGGAATGGCAAACCCGAGCACAAGGAGATGAGAAATGAGGGGCGTTTTAGAAGCCTTTCCCGATCACACGGTGTACCATCTTCTGGGTTTCTCATGCATGTTTTCGATGTAGGAAGATGCCCTTGAACCTGGAGATTTGGGACCCATGGGATGGGTACCACGCAGTAGTACTTTAAAGGGTCTGCGTTTGCTCCCCCAACCTCACCAAACCTCTCAGCCCCAAGAGTGTCCACCCTTATGTCTCAATCAGCTGTGGGTCTAGATATGGTCAATCCAGGTGGCATCACAGCCCCTGAACGAATTTGGTAAGAATTTCTCTCTCTTTCACTGTCTTTGTTTCACGGGTTTTTAAAAGTAATTGATGTTTATAATGGGGTTTAGCTGCTTTTCACTGCTGTGTTTCTGCCGCTTTACACCCATTTGACTCACTTACAGAGAGATAGCAATACATAGGTTTTAACATTCTTACTAGTCAGATATATTCTTGGGCGGTGAATAGGGGGTGTTGAGTCCAGTTCACTGAGCAAGGAGTAGTTCTTGTCTATTACATATTGGGTTTATGTAACGGTATCTGAGCTAATTTGAAACCCTTGTTTTATGCATCACCCCACCTCACCTTTCCCGTTAAGCAGCCATAGTGTGTTTTCTATACGTGTGACTCTGTTCTGTTTTGTAATTCAGTTCAAGTATAGCGCTTTTTACATTCCCTCTATAAGTGATATCTTATAATCAGTGTCTTTTTCTGTGTGACTTATTTCACTTAGAATCGTAGTACCTAAATCCACTCATCATGCTGCTCCTAGCCTTATGACGTTGATTTCATGGCTGAGTGATATTCCATTGTACATAAGGACCACAACTTCTTTATCCATTTTTCTCTTTCCTGGGATATTTAAGGTGTAACGAAGTGGAGGTTCTTGTCAACAGAGCAGCCCTAAACTTTGGGGTGCCTGTGTCTTGCTGATTTTTAGTTTTCCCAATTTATACGCCCATGAGTGGAAGTGCCCTATGCTCTCTAAACTGAGTTTCTTAGATGTTTCAGGACACACCGTACACTTCTCCCGAGTGGCTGTTGACAATTTACATCCCGCCCATCAGTGTAGCAAGGCTCCCGTTTCTCCATGGCTTGTCCTGCATTTTTGGTTTTGACACTTTATTCAGCATGGCCCTTTTGACCAATGGGAAGCGAGACTTCCTTGTAGCGCTGATTTGCCTTTGCAGGTTGCTTCGTTGGCCAAAGAGGGCGTATGCGTTTTTTCCTGAATATATTCAGGAAAAAACGCATACGCCCTCTTTGGCCAAGGGCATCATTGTCGAGGTTTTGCCGCTTTTCCTGTGCTTTAAAGGCGATTCGAATCAACCTCCTGAAATCTGTTTCCTGCAATTCTGCCTTGCTTTGAAATCCTCTTCGGTGCCTTCCCTCAATATATTTGTGGACGAGAGTTATCATTTATAACTCTGCAGGTTTGTGAATTGCAGTGCCCCTGAGCTCCATTTTTCAACTCGCTTTCTTGGGAGCTGGCCGCAAAAGCGCAGGATGGCTTCAGGCCCTATTCTGGTTCCAGGCGGCAGGCTGATCCTGTGGTTAATACTTCTTCCTGATGGGAAAATAGAGTGACCTGTGCCTGTCCCAACACCTAGAGCTAGTCTCTCCTTGGTTCCCCCTCTTCCCATTCATCCTCAGGACAAATTGCAACCTATACGGAACAGGAGGTTAAAGGTGCTGATTCTCCAAGGAGGGAGATTGCTAGTAAAGCGGCTGGAATGGCGAACCCGAGCACAAGGAGATGAGAAATGAGGGGCGTTTTAGAAGCCTTTCCCGATCACACGGTGTACCATCTTCTGGGTTTCTCATGCATGTTTTCGATGTAGGAAGATGCCCTTGAACCTGGAGATTTGGGACCCATGGGATGGGTACCACGCAGTAGTACTTTAAAGGGTCTGCGTTTGCTCCCCCAACCTCACCAAAACTCTCAGCCCCAAGAGTGTCCACCCTTATGTCTCAATCAGCTGTGGGTCTAGATATGGTCAATCCAGGTGGCATCACAGCCCCTGAACGAATTTGGTAAGAATTTCTCTTTCTTTCACTGTCTTTGTTTCACGGGTTTTTAAAAGTAATTGATGTTTATAATGGGGTTTAGCTGCTTTTCACTGCTGTGTTTCTGCCGCTTTACACCCATTTGACTCACTTACAGAGAGATAGCAATACATAGGTTTTAACATTCTTACTAGTCAGATATATTCTTGGGCGGTGAATACGGGGTGTTGAGTCCAGTTCACTGAGCAAGGAGTAGTTCTTGTCTATTACATATTGGGTTTATGGAACGGTATCTGAGCTAATTTGAAACCCTTGTTTTATGCATCACCCCACCTCACCTTTCCCGTTAAGCAGCCATAGTGTGTTTTCTATACGTGTGACTCTGTTCTGTTTTGTAATTCAGTTCAAGTATAGCGCTTTTTACATTCCCTCTATAAGTGATATCTTATGGTCAGTGTCTTTTTCTGTGTGACTTATTTCTCTTAGAATCGTCGTACCTAAATCCACTCATCATGCTGCTCCTAGCCTTATGACGTTGATTTCATGGCTGAGTGATATTCCATTGTACATAAGGACCACAACTTCTTTATCCATTTTTCTCTTTCCTGGGATATTTAAGGTGTAACGAAGTGGAGGTTCTTGTCAACAGAGCAGCCCTAAACTTTGGGGTGCCTGTGTCTTGCTGATTTTTAGTTTTCCCAATTTATACGCCCATGAGTGGAATTGCCCTATGCTCTCTAAACTGAGTTTCTTAGATGTTTCAGGACACACCGTACACTTCTCCAGAGTGGCTGTTGACAATTTACATCCCGCCCATCAGTGTAGCAAGGCTCCCGTTTCTCCATGGCTTGTCCTGCATTTTTGGTTTTGACACTTTATTCAGCATGGCCCTTTTGACCGATGGGAAGCGAGACTTCCTTGTAGCGCTGATTTGCCTTTGCAGGTTGCTTCGTTGGCCAAAGAGGGCGTATGCGTTTTTTCCTGAATATATTCAGGAAAAAACCCATACGCCCTCTTTGGCCAAGGGCATCATTGTCGAGGTTTTGCCACTTTTCCTGTGCTTTAAAGGCGATTCGAATCAACCTCCTGAAATCTGTTTCCTGCAATTCTGCCTTGCTTTCAAATCCTCTTCGGTGCCTTCCCTCAATATATTTGTGGACGAGAGTTATCATTTATAACTCTGCAGGTTTGTGAATTGCAGTGCCCCTGAGCTCCATTTTTCAACTCGCTTTCTTGGGAGCTGACCGCAAAAGCGCAGGATTGCTTCAGGCCCTATTCTGGTTCCAGGCGGCAGGCTGATCCTGTGGTTAATACTTCTTCCTGATGGGAAAATAGAGTGACCTGTGCCTGTCCCAACACCTAGAGCTAGTCTCTCCTTGGTTCCCCCTCTTCCCATTCATCCTCAGGACAAATTGCAACCTGTACGGAACAGGAGGTTAAAGGTGCTGATTCTCCAAGGAGGGAGATTGCTAGTAAAGCGGCTGGAATGGCAAACCCGAGCACAAGGAGATGAGAAATGAGGGGCGTTTTAGAAACCTTTCCCGATCACACGGTGTACCATCCTCTGGGTTTCTCATGCATGTTTTCGATGTAGGAAGATGCCCTTGAACCTGGAGATTTGGGACCCATGGGATGGGTACCACGCAGTAGTACTTTAAAGGGTCTGCGTTTGCTCCCCCAACCTCACCAAACCTCTCAGCCCCAAGAGTGTCCACCCTTATGTCTCAATCAGCTGTGGGTCTAGATATGGTCAATCCAGGTGGCATCACAGCCCCTGAACGAATTTGGTAAGAATTTCTCTCTCTTTCACTGTCTTTGTATCACGGGTTTTTAAAAGTAATTGATGTTTATAATGGGGTTTAGCTGCTTTTCACTGCTGTGTTTCTGCCGCCTTACACCCATTTGACTCACTTACAGAGAGATAGCAATACATAGGTTTTAACATTCTTACTAGTCAGATATATTCTTGGGCGGTGAATAGGGGGTGTTGAGTCCAGTTCACTGAGCAAGGAGTAGTTCTTGTCTATTACATATTGGGTTTATGGAACGGTATCTGAGCTAATTTGAAACCCTTGTTTTATGCATCACCCCACCTCACCTTTCCCGTTAAGCAGCCATAGTGTGTTTTCTATACGTGTGACTCTGTTCTGTTTTGTAATTCAGTTCAAGTGTAGCGCTTTTTACATTCCCTCTATAAGTGATATCTTATGATCAGTGTCTTTTTCTGTGTGACTTATTTCACTTAGAATCATCGTACCTAAAATCCACTCATCATGCTGCTCCTAGCCTTATGACGTTGATTTCATGGCTGAGTGATATTCCTTTGTACATAAGGACCACAACTTCTTTATCCATTTTTCTCTTTCCTGGGATATTTAAGGTGTAACGAAGTGGAGGTTCTTGTCAACAGAGCAGCCCTAAACTTTGGGGTGCCTGTGTCTTGCTGATTTTCATTTTTCCCAATTTATACGCCCATGAGTGGAAGTGCCCTATGCTCTCTAAACTGAGTTTCTTAGATGTTTCAGGACACACCGTACACTTCTCCAGAGTGGCTGTTGACAATTTACATCCCGCCCATCAGTGTAGCAAGGCTCCCGTTTCTCCATGGCCTGTCCTGCATTTCTGGTTTTGACACTTTATTCAGCATGGCCCTTTTGACCGATGGGAAGCGAGACTTCTTTGTAGCGCTGATTTGCCTTTGCAGGTTGCTTCGTTGGCCAAAGAGGGCGTATGCGTTTTTTTCCTGAATATATTCAGGAAAAAACGCATACGCCCTCTTTGGCCAAGGGCATCATTGTCGAGGTTTTGCCGCTTTTCCTGTGCTTTAAATGCGATTCGAATCTACCTCCTGAAATCTGTTTCCTGCAATTCTGCCTTGCTTTCAAATCCTCTTCGGTGTCTTCCCTCAATATGTTTGTGGACGAGAGTTATCATTTATAACTCTGCAGGTTTGTGAATTGCAGTGCCCCTGAGATCCATTTTTCAACTCGCTTTCTTGGGAGCTGGCCGCAAAAGCGCAGGATTGCTTCAGGCCCTATTCTGGTTCCAGGCGGCAGGCTGAGCCTGTGGTTAATACTTCTTCCTGATGGGAAAATAGAGTGACCTCTGCCTGTCCCAACACCTAGAGCTAGTCTCTCCTTGGTTCCCCCTCTTCCCGTTCATCCTCAGGACAAATTGCAACCTGTACGGAACAGGAGGTTAAAGGTGCTGATTCTCCAAGGAGGGAGATTGCTAGTAAAGCGGCTGGAATGGCAAACCCGAGCACAAGGAGATGAGAAATGAGGGGCGTTTTAGAAACCTTTCCCGATCACATGGTGTACCATCTTCTGGGTTTCTCCTGCATGTTTTCGATGTAGGAAGATGCCCTTGAATCTGGAGATTTGGGACCCATGGGATGGGTACCACGCAGTAGTACTTTAAAGGGTCTGCGTTTGCTCCCCCAACCTCACCAAACCTCTCAGCCCCAAGAGTGTCCACCCTTATGTCTCAATCAGCTGTGGGTCTAGATATGGTCAATCCAGGTGGCATCACAGCCCCTGAACGAATTTGGTAAGAATTTCTCTCTCTTTCACTGTCTTTGTTTCACGGGTTTTTAAAAGTAATTGATTTTTATAATGGGGTTTACCTGCTTTTCACTGCTGTGTTTCTGCCGCTTTACACCCACTTGACTCACTTACAGAGAGATAGCAATATATAGGTTTTATGATTCTTACTAGTCAGATATATTCTTGGGCGGTGAATAGGGGGTGTTGAGTCCAGTTCACTGAGCAAGGCGTAGTTCTTGTCTATTACATATTGGGTTTATGGAACGGTATCTGAGCTAATTTGAAACCCTTGTTTTATGCATCACCCCACCTCACCTTTCCCGTTAAGCAGCCATAGTGTGTTTTCTATACGTGTGACTCTGTTCTGTTTTGTAATTCAGTTCAAGTATAGCGCTTTTTACATTCCCTCTATAAGTGATATCTTATGATCAGTGTCTTTTTCTGTGTGACTTATTTCACTTAGAATCGTCGTACCTAAATCCACTCATCATGCTGCTCCTAGCCTTATGACGTTGATTTCATGGCTGAGTGATATTCCATTGTACATAAGGACCACAACTTCTTTATCCATTTTTCTCTTTCCTGGGATATTTAAGGTGTAACAAAGTGGAGGTTCTTGTCAACAGTGCAGCCCTAAACTTTGGGGTGCCTGTGTCTTGCTGATTTTCATTTTTCCCAATTTATACGCCCATGAGTGGAAGTGCCCTATGCTCTCTAAACTGAGTTTCTTAGATGTTTCAGGACACACCGTACACTTCTCCAGAGTGGCTGTTGACAATTTACATCCCGCCCATCAGTGTAGCAAGGTTCCCGTTTCTCCATGGCCTGTCCTGCATTTCTGGTTTTGACACTTTATTCAGCATGGCCCTTTTGACCGATGGGAAGCGAGACTTCTTTGTAGCGCTGATTTGCCTTTGCAGGTTGCTTCGTTGGCCAAAGAGGGCGTATGCGTTTTTTCCTGAATATATTCAGGAAAAAACGCATACGCCCTCTTTGGCCAAGGGCATCATTGTCGAGGTTTTGCCGCTTTTCCTGTGCTTTAAATGCGATTCGAATCTACCTCCTGAAATCTGTTTCCTGCAATTCTGCCTTGCTTTCAAATCCTCTTCGGTGCCTTCCCTCAATATATTTGTGGACGAGAGTTATCATTTATAACTCTGCAGGTTTGTGAATTGCAGTGCCCCTGAGCTCCATTTTTCAACTCGCTTTCTTGGGAGCTGGCCGCAAAAGCGCAGGATTGCTTCAGGCCCTATTCTGGTTCCAGGCGGCAGGCTGAGCCTGTGGTTAATACTTCTTCCTGATGGGAAAATAGAGTGACCTGTGCCTGTCCCAACACCTAGAGCTAGTCTCTCCTTGGTTCCCCCTCTTCCCGTTCATCCTCAGGACAAATTGCAACCTGTACGGAACAGGAGGTTAAAGGTGCTGATTCTCCAAGGAGGGAGATTGCTAGTAAAGCGGCTGGAATGGCAAACCCGAGCACAAGGAGATGAGAAATGAGGGGCGTTTTAGAAACATTTCCCGATCACACGGTGTACCATCTTCTGGGTTTCTCCTGCATGTTTTCGATGTAGGAAGATGCCCTTGAACCTGGAGATTTGGGTCCCATGGGATGGGTACCACGCAGTAGTACTTTAAAGGGTCTGCGTTTGCTCCCCCAACCTCACCAAACCTCTCAGCCCCAAGAGTGTCCACCCTTATGTCTGAATCAGCTGTGGGTCTACATATGGTCAATCCAGGTGGCATCACAGCCCCTGAACGAATTTGGTAAGAATTTCTCTCTTTTTCACTGTCTTCGTTTCACGGGTTTTTAAAAGTAATTGATTTTTATAATGGGGTTTAGCTGCTTTTCACTGCTGTGTTTCTGCCGCTTTACACCCACTTGACTCACTTACAGAGAGATATCAATACATAGGTTTTAAGATTCTTACTAGTCAGATATATTCTTGGGCGCTGAATAGGGGGTGTTGAGTCCAGTTCACTGAGCAAGGAGTAGTTCTTGTCTATTACATATTGGGTTTATGGAACGGTATCTGAGCTAATTTGAAACCCTTGTTTTATGCATCACCCCACCTCACCTTTCCCGTTAAGCAGCCATAGTGTGTTTTCTATACGTGTGACTCTGTTCTGTTTTGTAATTCAGTTCAAGTGTAGCGCTTTTTACATTCCCTCTATAAGTGATATCTTATGATCAGTGTCTTTTTCTGTGTGACTTATTTCACTTAGAATCGTCGTACCTAAATCCACTCATCATGCTGCTCCTAGCCTTATGACGTTGATTTCATGGCTGAGTGATATTCCATTGTACATAAGGACCACAACTTCTTTATCCATTTTTCTCTTTCCTGGGATATTTAAGGTGTAACGAAGTGGAGGTTCTTGTCAACAGAGCAGCCCTAAACTTTGGGGTGCCTGTGTCTTGCTGATTTTTAGTTTTCCCAATGTATACGCCCATGAGTGGAAGTGCCCTATGCTCTCTAAACTGAGTTTCTTAGATGTTTCAGGACACACCGTACACTTCTCCAGAGTGGCTGTTGATAATTTACATCCCGCCCATCAGTGTAGCAAGGCTCCCGTTTCTCCATGGCCTGTCCTGCATTTCTGGTTTTGACACTTTATTCAGCATGGCCCTTTTGACCGATGGGAAGCGAGACTTCTTTGTAGCGCTGATTTGCCTTTGCAGGTTGCTTCGTTGGCCAAAGAGGGCGTATGCGTTTTTTCCTGAATATATTCAGGAAAAAACGCATACGCCCTCTTTGGCCAAGGGCAACATTGTCGAGGTTTTGCCGCTTTTCCTGTGTTTTAAAGGCGATTCGAATCTACCTCCTGAAATCTGTTTCCTGCAATTCTGCCTTGCTTTCAAATCCTCTTCCGTGCCTTCCCTCAATATATTTGTGGACGAGAGTTATCATTTATAACTCTGCAGGTTTGTGAATTGCAGTGCCCCTGAGCTCCATTTTTCAACTCGCTTTCTTGGGAGCTGGCCGCAAAAGCGCAGGAATGCTTCAGGCCCTATTCTGGTTCCGGGCGGCAGGCTGAGCCTGTGGTTAATTCTTCTTCCTGATGGGAAAATAGAGTGACCTGTGCCTGTCCCAACACCTAGAGCTAGTCTCTCCTTGGTTCCCCCTCTTCCCGTTCATCCTCAGGACAAATTGAAACCTGTACGGAACAGGAGGTTAAAGGTGCTGATTCTCCAAGGAGGGAGATTGCTAGTAAAGCGGCTGGAATGGCGAACCCGAGCACAAGGAGATGAGAAATGAGGGGCGTTTTAGAAACCTTTCCCGATCACACAGTGTACCATCTTCTGGGTTTCTCATGCATGTTTTCGATGTAGGAAGATGCCCTTGAACCTGGAGATTTGGGACCCATGGGATGGGTACCACACAGTAGTACTTTAAAGGGTCTGCGTTTGCTCCCCCAACCTCACCAAACCTCTCAGCCCCAAGAGTGTCCACCCTTATGTCTCAATCAGCTGTGGGTCTAGATATGGTCAATCCAGGTGGCATCACAGCCCCTGAACGAATTTGGTAAGAATTTCTCTCTCTTTCATTGTCTTTGTTTCACGGGTTTTTAAAAGTAATTGATTTTTATAATGGGGTTTAGCTGCTTTTCACTGCTGTGTTTCTGCCGCTTTACACCCACTTGACTCACTTACAGAGAGATAGCAATACATAGGTTTTATGATTCTTACTAGTCAGATATATTCTTGGGCGGTGAATAGGGGGTGTTGAGTCCAGTTCACTGAGCAAGGAGTAGTTCTTGTCTATTACATATTGGGTTTATGGAACGGTATCTGAGCTAATTTGAAACCCTTGTTTTATGCATCACCCCACCTCACCTTTCCCGTTAAGCAGCCATAGTGTGTTTTCTATACGTGTGACTCTGTTCTGTTTTGTAATTCAGTTCAAGTGTAGCGCTTTTTACATTCCCTCTATAAGTGATATCTTATGATCAGTGTCTTTTTCTGTGTGACTTATTTCACTTAGAATCGTCGTACCTAAATCCACTCATCATGCTGCTCCTAGCCTTATGACGTTGATTTCATGGCTGAGTGATATTCCTTTGTACATAAGGACCTCAACTTCTTTATCCATTTTTCGCTTTCCTGGAATATTTAAGGTGTAACGAAGTGGAGTTTCTTGTCAACAGAGCAGCCCTAAACTTTGGGGTGCCTGTGTCTTGCTGATTTTTAATTTTCCCAATTTATATGCCCATGAGTGGAAGAGCCCTATGCTCTCTAAACTGAGTTTCTTAGATGTTTCAGGACACACCGTACACTTCTCCAGAGTGGCTGTTGACAATTTACATCCCGCCCATCAGTGTAGCAAGGCTCCCGTTTCTCCATGGCCTGTCCTGCATTTCTGGCTTTGACACTTTATTCAGCATGGCCCTTTTGACCGATGGGAAGCGAGACTTCTTTGTAGCGCTGATTTGCCTTTGCAGGTTGCTTCGTTGGCCAAAGAGGGCGTATGCGTTTTTTCCTGAATATATTCAGGAAAAAACGCATACGCCCTCTTTGGCCAAGGGCATCATTGTCGAGGTTTTCCCGCTTTTCCTGTGCTTTAAAGGCGATTCGAATCTACCTCCTGAAATCTGTTTCCTGCAAATCTGCCTTGCTTTCAAATCCTCTTCGTTGCCTTCCCTCAATATATTTGTGGACGAGAGTTATCATTTATAACTCTGCAGGTTTGTGAATTGCAGTGCCCCTGAGCTCCATTTTTCAACTCGCTTTCTTGGGAGCTGGCCGCAAAAGCGCAGGATTGCTTCAGGCCCTATTCTGGTTCCGGGCGGCAGGCTGAGCCTGTGGTTAATTCTTCTTCCTGATGGGAAAATAGAGTGACCTGTGCCTGTCCCAACACCTAGAGCTAGTCTCTCCTTGGTTCCCCCTCTTCCCGTTCATCCTCAGGACAAATTGCAACCTGTACGGAACAGGAGGTTAAAGGTGCTGATTCTCCAAGGAGGGAGATTGCTAGTAAAGCGGCTGGAATGGCAAACCCGAGCACAAGGAGATGAGAAATGAGGGGCGTTTTAGAAACATTTCCCGATCACACGGTGTACCATCTTCTGGGTTTCTCCTGCATGTTTTCGATGTAGGAAGATGCCCTTGAACCTGGAGATTTGGGTCCCATGGGATGGGTACCACGCAGTAGTACTTTAAAGGGTCTGCGTTTGCTCCCCCAACCTCACCAAACCTCTCAGCCCCAAGAGTGTCCACCCTTATGTCTGAATCAGCTGTGGGTCTACATATGGTCAATCCAGGTGGCATCACAGCCCCTGAACGAATTTGGTAAGAATTTCTCTCTTTTTCACTGTCTTCGTTTCACGGGTTTTTAAAAGTAATTGATTTTTATAATGGGGTTTAGCTGCTTTTCACTGCTGTGTTTCTGCCGCTTTACACCCACTTGACTCACTTACAGAGAGATATCAATACATAGGTTTTAAGATTCTTACTAGTCAGATATATTCTTGGGCGCTGAATAGGGGGTGTTGAGTCCAGTTCACTGAGCAAGGAGTAGTTCTTGTCTATTACATATTGGGTTTATGGAACGGTATCTGAGCTAATTTGAAACCCTTGTTTTATGCATCACCCCACCTCACCTTTCCCGTTAAGCAGCCATAGTGTGTTTTCTATACGTGTGACTCTGTTCTGTTTTGTAATTCAGTTCAAGTGTAGCGCTTTTTACATTCCCTCTATAAGTGATATCTTATGATCAGTGTCTTTTTCTGTGTGACTTATTTCACTTAGAATCGTCGTACCTAAATCCACTCATCATGCTGCTCCTAGCCTTATGACGTTGATTTCATGGCTGAGTGATATTCCATTGTACATAAGGACCACAACTTCTTTATCCATTTTTCTCTTTCCTGGGATATTTAAGGTGTAACGAAGTGGAGGTTCTTGTCAACAGAGCAGCCCTAAACTTTGGGGTGCCTGTGTCTTGCTGATTTTTAGTTTTCCCAATGTATACGCCCATGAGTGGAAGTGCCCTATGCTCTCTAAACTGAGTTTCTTAGATGTTTCAGGACACACCGTACACTTCTCCAGAGTGGCTGTTGATAATTTACATCCCGCCCATCAGTGTAGCAAGGCTCCCGTTTCTCCATGGCCTGTCCTGCATTTCTGGTTTTGACACTTTATTCAGCATGGCCCTTTTGACCGATGGGAAGCGAGACTTCTTTGTAGCGCTGATTTGCCTTTGCAGGTTGCTTCGTTGGCCAAAGAGGGCGTATGCGTTTTTTCCTGAATATATTCAGGAAAAAACGCATACGCCCTCTTTGGCCAAGGGCAACATTGTCGAGGTTTTGCCGCTTTTCCTGTGTTTTAAAGGCGATTCGAATCTACCTCCTGAAATCTGTTTCCTGCAATTCTGCCTTGCTTTCAAATCCTCTTCCGTGCCTTCCCTCAATATATTTGTGGACGAGAGTTATCATTTATAACTCTGCAGGTTTGTGAATTGCAGTGCCCCTGAGCTCCATTTTTCAACTCGCTTTCTTGGGAGCTGGCCGCAAAAGCGCAGGAATGCTTCAGGCCCTATTCTGGTTCCGGGCGGCAGGCTGAGCCTGTGGTTAATTCTTCTTCCTGATGGGAAAATAGAGTGACCTGTGCCTGTCCCAACACCTAGAGCTAGTCTCTCCTTGGTTCCCCCTCTTCCCGTTCATCCTCAGGACAAATTGAAACCTGTACGGAACAGGAGGTTAAAGGTGCTGATTCTCCAAGGAGGGAGATTGCTAGTAAAGCGGCTGGAATGGCGAACCCGAGCACAAGGAGATGAGAAATGAGGGGCGTTTTAGAAACCTTTCCCGATCACACAGTGTACCATCTTCTGGGTTTCTCATGCATGTTTTCGATGTAGGAAGATGCCCTTGAACCTGGAGATTTGGGACCCATGGGATGGGTACCACACAGTAGTACTTTAAAGGGTCTGCGTTTGCTCCCCCAACCTCACCAAACCTCTCAGCCCCAAGAGTGTCCACCCTTATGTCTCAATCAGCTGTGGGTCTAGATATGGTCAATCCAGGTGGCATCACAGCCCCTGAACGAATTTGGTAAGAATTTCTCTCTCTTTCATTGTCTTTGTTTCACGGGTTTTTAAAAGTAATTGATTTTTATAATGGGGTTTAGCTGCTTTTCACTGCTGTGTTTCTGCCGCTTTACACCCACTTGACTCACTTACAGAGAGATAGCAATACATAGGTTTTATGATTCTTACTAGTCAGATATATTCTTGGGCGGTGAATAGGGGGTGTTGAGTCCAGTTCACTGAGCAAGGAGTAGTTCTTGTCTATTACATATTGGGTTTATGGAACGGTATCTGAGCTAATTTGAAACCCTTGTTTTATGCATCACCCCACCTCACCTTTCCCGTTAAGCAGCCATAGTGTGTTTTCTATACGTGTGACTCTGTTCTGTTTTGTAATTCAGTTCAAGTGTAGCGCTTTTTACATTCCCTCTATAAGTGATATCTTATGATCAGTGTCTTTTTCTGTGTGACTTATTTCACTTAGAATCGTCGTACCTAAATCCACTCATCATGCTGCTCCTAGCCTTATGACGTTGATTTCATGGCTGAGTGATATTCCTTTGTACATAAGGACCTCAACTTCTTTATCCATTTTTCGCTTTCCTGGAATATTTAAGGTGTAACGAAGTGGAGTTTCTTGTCAACAGAGCAGCCCTAAACTTTGGGGTGCCTGTGTCTTGCTGATTTTTAATTTTCCCAATTTATATGCCCATGAGTGGAAGAGCCCTATGCTCTCTAAACTGAGTTTCTTAGATGTTTCAGGACACACCGTACACTTCTCCAGAGTGGCTGTTGACAATTTACATCCCGCCCATCAGTGTAGCAAGGCTCCCGTTTCTCCATGGCCTGTCCTGCATTTCTGGCTTTGACACTTTATTCAGCATGGCCCTTTTGACCGATGGGAAGCGAGACTTCTTTGTAGCGCTGATTTGCCTTTGCAGGTTGCTTCGTTGGCCAAAGAGGGCGTATGCGTTTTTTCCTGAATATATTCAGGAAAAAACGCATACGCCCTCTTTGGCCAAGGGCATCATTGTCGAGGTTTTCCCGCTTTTCCTGTGCTTTAAAGGCGATTCGAATCTACCTCCTGAAATCTGTTTCCTGCAAATCTGCCTTGCTTTCAAATCCTCTTCGTTGCCTTCCCTCAATATATTTGTGGACGAGAGTTATCATTTATAACTCTGCAGGTTTGTGAATTGCAGTGCCCCTGAGCTCCATTTTTCAACTCGCTTTCTTGGGAGCTGGCCGCAAAAGCGCAGGATTGCTTCAGGCCCTATTCTGGTTCCGGGCGGCAGGCTGAGCCTGTGGTTAATTCTTCTTCCTGATGGGAAAATAGAGTGACCTGTGCCTATCCCAACACCTAGAGCTAGTCTATCCTTGGTTCCCCCTCTTCCCGTTCATCCTCAGGACAAATTGCAACCTGTACGGAACAGGAGGTTAAAGGTGCTGATTCTCCAAGGAGGGAGATTGATAGTAAAGCGGCTGGAATGGCAAACCCGAGCACAAGGAGATGAGAAATGAGGGGCGTTTTAGAAACCTTTCCCGATCACACGGTGTACCATCTTCTGGGTTTCTCATGCATGTTTTCGATGTAGGAAGATGCCGTTGAACCTGGAGATTTGGGACCCATGGGATGGGTACCACGCAGTAGTACTTTAAAGGGTCTGCGTTTGCTCCCCCAACCTCACCAAACCTCTCAGCCCCAAGAGTGTCCACCCTTATGTCTCAATCAGCTGTGGGTCTAGATATGGTCAATCCAGGTGGCATCACAGCCCCTGAACGAATTTGGTAAGAATTTCTCTCTCTTTCACTGTCTTTGTTTCACGGGTTTTTAAAAGTAATTGATGTTTATAATGGGGTTTAGCTGCTTTTCACTGCTGTGTTTCTGCCGCTTTACACACATTTGACTCACTTACAGAGAGATAGAAATACATAGGTTTTAACATTCTTACTAGTCAGATATATTCTTGGGCGGTGAATAGGGGGTGTTGAGTCCAGTTCACTGAGCAAGGAGTAGTTCTTGTCTATTACATATTGGGTTTATGGAACGGTATCTGAGCTAATTTGAAACCCTTGTTTTATGCATCACCCCACCTCACCTTTCCCGTTAAGCAGCCATAGTGTGTTTTCTATACGTGTGACTCTGTTCTGTTTTGTAATTCAGTTCAAGTGTAGCGCTTTTTACATTCCCTCTATAAGTGATATCTTATGATCAGTGTCTTTTTCTGTGTGACTTATTTCACTTAGAATCATCGTACCTAAATCCACTCATCATGCTGCTACTAGCCTTATGACGTTGATTTCATGGCTGAGTGATATTCCATTGTACATAAGGACCACAACTTCTTTATCCATTTTTCTCTTTCCTGGGATATTTAAGGTGTAACGAAGTGGAGGTTCTTGTCAACAGAGCAGCCCTAAACTTTGGGGTGCCTGTGTCTTGCTGATTTTTAGTTTTCCCAATTTATACGCCCATGAGTGGAAGTGCCCTATGCTCTCTAAACTGAGTTACTTAGATGTTTCAGGACACACCGTACACTTCTCCAGAGTGGCTGTTGACAATTTATATCCCGCCCATCAGTGTAGCAAGGCTCCCGTTTCTCCATGGCTTGTCCTGCATTTTTGGTTTTGACACTTTATTCAGCATGGCCCTTTTGACCGATGGGAAGCGAGACTTCCTTGTAGCGCTGATTTGCCTTTGCAGGTTGCTTCGTTGGGCAAAGAGGGCGTATGCGTTTTTTTCCTGAATATATTCAGGAAAAAACGCATACGCCCTCTTTGGCCAAGGGCATCATTGTCGAGGTTTTGCCGCTTTTCCTGTGCTTTAAAGGCGATTCGAATCTACCTCCTGAAATCTGTTTCCTGCAATTCTGCCTTGCTTTCAAATCCTCTTCGGTGCCTTCCCTCAATATATTTGTGGACGACAGTTATCATTTATAACTCTGCACGTTTGTGAATTGCAGTGCCCCTGAGCTCCATTTTTCAACTCGCTTTCTTGGGAGCTGGCCGCAGAAGAGCAGGATTGCTTCCGGCCCTATTCTGGTTCCGGGCGGCAGGCTGAGCCTGTGGTTAATTCTTCTTCCTGATGGGAAAATAGAGTGACGTGTGCCTGTCCCAACACCTAGAGCTAGTCTCTCCTTGGTTGCCCCTCTTCCCGTTCATCCTCAGGACAAATTGCAACCTGTACGGAACAGGAGGTTAAAGGTGCTGATTCTCCAAGGAGGGAGATTGCTAGTAAAGCGGCTGGAATGGCGAACCCGAGCAGAAGGAGATGAGAAATGAGGGGCGTTTTAGAAGCCTTTCCCGATCACACGGTGTACCATCTTCTGGGTTTCTCATGCATGTTTTCGATGTAGGAAGATGCCCTTGAACCTGCAGATTTGGGACCCATGGGATGGGTACCACGCAGTAGTACTTTAAAGAGTCTGCGTTTGCTCCCCCAACCTCACCAAACCTCTCAGTCCCAAGAGTGTCCACCCTTATGTCTCAATCAGCTGTGGGTCTAGATATGGTCAATCCAGGTGGCATCACAGCCCCTGAACGAAATTGGTAAGAATTTCTCTTTCTTTCACTGTCTTTTTTTCACGGGTTTTTAAAAGTAATTGATGTTTATAATGGGGTTTAGCTGCTTTTCACTGCTGTGTTTCTGCCGCTTTACACCCATTTGACTCACTTACAGAGAGATAGCAATACATAGGTTTTAACATTCTTACTAGTCAGATATATTCTTGGGCGGTGAATAGGGGGTGTTGAGTCCAGTTCACTGAGCAAGGAGTAGTTCTTGTCTATTACATATTGGGTTTATGGAACGGTATCTGAGCTAATTTGAAACCCTTGTTTTATGCATCACCCCACCTCACCTTTCCCGTTAAGCAGCCATAGTGTGTTTTCTATACGTGTGACTCTGTTCTGTTTTGTAATTCAGTTCAAGTATAGCGCTTTTTACATTCCCTCTATAAGTGATATCTTATGATCAGTGTCTTTTTCTGTGTGACTTATTTCACTTAGAATCGTCGTACCTAAATCCACTCATCATGCTGCTACTAGCCTTATGACGTTGATTTCATGGCTGAGTGATATTCCATTGTACATAAGGACCACAACTTCTTTATCCATTTTTCTCTTTCCTGGGATATTTAAGGTGTAACGAATTGGAGGTTCTTGTCAACAGAGCAGCCCTAAACTTTGGGGTGCCTGTGTCTTGCTGATTTTTAGTTTTCCCAATTTATACGCCCATGAGTGGAAGTGCCCTATGCTCTCTAAACTGAGTTTCTTAGAGGTTTCAGGACACACCGTACACTTCTCCAGAGTGGCTGTTGACAATTTACATCCCGCCCATCAGTGTAGCAAGGCTCCAGTTTCTCCATGGCTTGTCCTGCATTTTTGGTTTTGACACTTTATTCAGCATGGCCCTTTTGACCGATGGGAAGCGAGACTTCCTTGTAGCGCTGATTTGCCTTTGCAGGTTGCTTCGTTGGCCAAAGAGGGCGTATGCGTTTTTTCCTGAATATATTCAGGAAAATACGCATACGCCCTCTTTGGCCAAGGGCATCATTGTCGAGGTTTTGCCGCTTTTCCTGTGCTTTAAAGGCGATTCGAATCAACCTCCTGAAATCTGTTTCCTGCAATTCTGCCTTGCTTTCAAATCCTCTTCGGTGCCTTCCCTCAATATATTTGTGGACAAGAGTTATCATTTATAACTCTGCAGGTTTGTGAATTGCAGTGCCCCTGAGCTCCATTTTTCAACTCGCTTTCTTGGGAGCTGACCGCAAAAGGGCAGGATTGCTTCAGGCCCTATTCTGGTTCCGGGCGGCAGGCTGAGCCTGTGGTTAATACTTCTTCCTGATGGGAAAATAGAGTGACCTGTGCCTGTCCCAACACCTAGAGCTAGTCTCATCTTGGTTCCCCCTCTTCCCATTCATCCTCAGGACAAATTGCAACCTGTACGGAACAGGAGGTTAAAGGTGCTGATTCTCCAAGGAGGGAGATTGCTAGTAAAGCGGCTGGAATGGCAAACCCGAGCACAAGGAGATGAGAAATGAGGGGCGTTTTAGAAACCTTTCCCGATCACACGGTGTACCATCCTCTGGGTTTCTCATGCATGTTTTCGATGTAGGAAGATGCCCTTGAACCTGGAGATTTGGGACCCCTGGGATGGGTACCACGCAGTAGTACTTTAAAGGGTCTGCGTTTGCTCCCCCAACCTCACCAAACCTCTCAGCCCCAAGAGTGTCCACCCTTATGTCTCAATCAGCTGTGGGTCTAGATATGGTCAATCCAGGTGGCATCACAGCCCCTGGACGAATTTGGTAAGAATTTCTCTCTCTTTCACTGTCTTTGTTTCACGGGTTTTTAAAAGTAATTGATTTTTATAATGGGGTTTAGCTGCTTTTCACTGCTGTGTTTCTGCCGCTTTACACCCATTTGACTCACTTACAGAGAGATAGCAATACATAGGTTTTAACATTCTTACTAGTCAGATATATTCTTGGGCGGTGAATAGGGGGTGTTGAGTCCAGTTCACTGAGCAAGGAGTAGTTCTTGTCTATTACATATTGGGTTTATGGAACGGTATCTGAGCTAATTTGAAACCCTTTTTTTATGCATCACCCCACCTCACCTTTCCCGTTAAGCAGCCATAGTGTGTTTTCTATACGTGTGACTCTGTTCTATTTTGTAATTCAGTTCAAGTGTAGCGCTTTTTACATTCCCTCTATAAGTGATATCTTATGATCAGTGTCTTTTTCTGTGTGACTTATTTCACTTAGAATCATCGTACCTAAATCCACTCATCATGCTGCTACTAGCCTTATGACGTTGATTTCATGGCTGAGTGATATTCCATTGTACATAAGGACCACAACTTCTTTATCCATTTTTCTCTTTCCTGGGATATTTAAGGTGTAACGAAGTGGAGGTTCTTGTCAACAGAGCAGCCCTAAACTTTGGGGTGCCTGTGTCTTGCTGATTTTTAGTTTTCCCAATTTATACGCCCATGAGTGGAAGTGCCCTATGCTCTCTAAACTGAGTTGCTTAGATGTTTCAGGACACACCGTACACTTCTCCAGAGTGGCTGTTGACAATTTATATCCCGCCCATCAGTGTAGCAAGGCTCCCGTTTCTCCATGGCTTGTCCTGCATTTTTGGTTTTGACACTTTATTCAGCATGGCCCTTTTGACCGATGGGAAGCGAGACTTCCTTGTAGCGCTGATTTGCCTTTGCAGGTTGCTTCGTTGGGCAAAGAGGGCGTATGCGTTTTTTTCCTGAATATATTCAGGAAAAAACGCATACGCCCTCTTTGGCCAAGGGCATCATTGTCGAGGTTTTGCCGCTTTTCCTGTGCTTTAAAGGCGATTCGAATCTACCTCCTGAAATCTGTTTCCTGCAATTCTGCCTTGCTTTCAAATCCTCTTCGGTGCCTTCCCTCAATATATTTGTGGACGACAGTTATCATTTATAACTCTGCACGTTTGTGAATTGCAGTGCCCCTGAGCTCCATTTTTCAACTCGCTTTCTTGGGAGCTGGCCGCAGAAGCGCAGGATTGCTTCCGGCCCTATTCTGGTTCCGGGCGGCAGGCTGAGCCTGTGGTTAATTCTTCTTCCTGATGGGAAAATAGAGTGACGTGTGCCTGTCCCAACACCTAGAGCTAGTCTCTCCTTGGTTGCCCCTCTTCCCGTTCATCCTCAGGACAAATTGCAACCTGTACGGAACAGGAGGTTAAAGGTGCTGATTCTCCAAGGAGGGAGATTGCTAGTAAAGCGGCTGGAATGGCGAACCCGAGCAGAAGGAGATGAGAAATGAGGGGCGTTTTAGAAGCCTTTCCCGATCACACGGTGTACCATCTTCTGGGTTTCTCATGCATGTTTTCGATGTAGGAAGATGCCCTTGAACCTGGAGATTTGGGACCCATGGGATGGGTACCACGCAGTAGTACTTTAAAGAGTCTGCGTTTGCTCCCCCAACCTCACCAAACCTCTCAGTCCCAAGAGTGTCCACCCTTATGTCTCAATCAGCTGTGGGTCTAGATATGGTCAATCCAGGTGGCATCACAGCCCCTGAACGAATTTGGTAAGAATTACTCTTTCTTTCACTGTCTTTTTTTCACGGGTTTTTAAAAGTAATTGATGTTTATAATGGGGTTTAGCTGCTTTTCACTGCTGTGTTTCTGCCGCTTTACACCCATTTGACTCACTTACAGAGAGATAGCAATACATAGGTTTTAACATTCTTACTAGTCAGATATATTCTTGGGCAGTGAATAGGGGGTGTTGAGTCCAGTTCACTGAGCAAGGAGTAGTTCTTGTCTATTACATATTGGGTTTATGGAACGGTATCTGAGCTAATTTGAAACCCTTGTTTTATGCATCACCCCACCTCACCTTTCCCGTTAAGCAGCCATAGTGTGTTTTCTATACGTGTGACTCTGTTCTGTTTTGTAATTCAGTTCAAGTATAGCGCTTTTTACATTCCCTCTATAAGTGATATCTTATGATCAGTGTCTTTTTCTGTGTGACTTATTTCACTTAGAATCGTCGTACCTAAATCCACTCATCATGCTGCTACTAGCCTTATGACGTTGATTTCATGGCTGAGTGATATTCCATTGTACATAAGGACTACAACTTCTTTATCCATTTTTCTCTTTCCTGGGATATTTAAGGTGTAACGAAGTGGAGGTTCTTGTCAACAGAGCAGCCCTAAACTTTGGGGTGCCTGTGTCTTGCTGATTTTTAGTTTTCCCAATTTATACGCCCATGAGTGGAAGTGCCCTATGCTCTCTAAACTGAGTTTCTTAGAGGTTTCAGGACACACCGTACACTTCTCCAGAGTGGCTGTTGACAATTTACATCCCGCCCATCAGTGTAGCAAGGCTCCAGTTTCTCCATGGCTTGTCCTGCATTTTTGGTTTTGACACTTTATTCAGCATGGCCCTTTTGACCGATGGGAAGCGAGACTTCCTTGTAGCGCTGATTTGCCTTTGCAGGTTGCTTCGTTGGCCAAAGAGGGCGTATGCGTTTTTTCCTGAATATATTCAGGAAAATACGCATACGCCCTCTTTGGCCAAGGGCATCATTGTCGAGGTTTTGCCGCTTTTCCTGTGCTTTAAAGGCGATTCGAATCAACCTCCTGAAATCTGTTTCCTGCAATTCTGCCTTGCTTTCAAATCCTCTTCGGTGCCTTCCCTCAATATATTTGTGGACAAGAGTTATCATTTATAACTCTGCAGGTTTGTGAATTGCAGTGCCCCTGAGCTCCATTTTTCAACTCGCTTTCTTGGGAGCTGACCGCAAAAGCGCAGGATTGCTTCAGGCCCTATTCTGGTTCCGGGCGGCAGGCTGATCCTGTGGTTAATACTTCTTCCTGATGGGAAAATAGAGTGACCTGTGCCTGTCCCAACACCTAGAGCTAGTCTCTCCTTGGTTCCCCCTCTTCCCATTCATCCTCAGGACAAATTGCAACCTGTACGGAACAGGAGGTTAAAGGTGCTGATTCTCCAAGGAGGGAGATTGCTAGTAAAGTGGCTGGAATGGCAAACCCGAGCACAAGGAGATGAGAAATGAGGGGCGTTTTAGAAACCTTTCCCGATCACACGGTGTACCATCCTCTGGGTTTCTCATGCATGTTTTCGATGTAGGAAGATGCCCTTGAACCTGGAGATTTGGGACCCCTGGGATGGGTACCACGCAGTAGTACTTTAAAGGGTCTGCGTTTGCTCCCCCAACCTCACCAAACCTCTCAGCCCCAAGAGTGTCCACCCTTATGTCTCAATCAGCTGTGGGTCTAGATATGGTCAATCCAGGTGGCATCACAGCCCCTGGACGAATTTGGTAAGAATTTCTCTCTCTTTCACTGTCTTTGTTTCACGGGTTTTTAAAAGTAATTGATTTTTATAATGGGGTTTAGCTGCTTTTCACTGCTGTGTTTCTGCCGCTTTACACCCATTTGACTCACTTACAGAGAGATAGCAATACATAGGTTTTAACATTCTTACTAGTCAGATATATTCTTGGGCGGTGAATAGGGGGTGTTGAGTCCAGTTCACTGAGCAAGGAGTAGTTCTTGTCTATTACATATTGGGTTTATGGAACGGTATCTGAGCTAATTTGAAACCCTTTTTTTATGCATCACCCCACCTCACCTTTCCCGTTAAGCAGCCATAGTGTGTTTTCTATACGTGTGACTCTGTTCTGTTTTGTAATTCAGTTCAAGTGTAGCGCTTTTTACATTCCCTCTATAAGTGATATCTTATGATCAGTGTCTTTTTCTGTGTGACTTATTTCACTTAGAATCATCGTACCTAAATCCACTCATCATGCTGCTACTAGCCTTATGACGTTGATTTCATGGCTGAGTGATATTCCATTGTACATAAGGACCACAACTTCTTTATCCATTTTTCTCTTTCCTGGGATATTTAAGGTGTAACGAAGTGGAGGTTCTTGTCAACAGAGCAGCCCTAAACTTTGGGGTGCCTGTGTCTTGCTGATTTTTAGTTTTCCCAATTTATACGCCCATGAGTGGAAGTGCCCTATGCTCTCTAAACTGAGTTGCTTAGATGTTTCAGGACACACCGTACACTTCTCCAGAGTGGCTGTTGACAATTTATATCCCGCCCATCAGTGTAGCAAGGCTCCCGTTTCTCCATGGCTTGTCCTGCATTTTTGGTTTTGACACTTTATTCAGCATGGCCCTTTTGACCGATGGGAAGCGAGACTTCCTTGTAGCGCTGATTTGCCTTTGCAGGTTGCTTCGTTGGGCAAAGAGGGCGTATGCGTTTTTTTCCTGAATATATTCAGGAAAAAACGCATACGCCCTCTTTGGCCAAGGGCATCATTGTCGAGGTTTTGCCGCTTTTCCTGTGCTTTAAAGGCGATTCGAATCTACCTCCTGAAATCTGTTTCCTGCAATTCTGCCTTGCTTTCAAATCCTCTTCGGTGCCTTCCCTCAATATATTTGTGGACGACAGTTATCATTTATAACTCTGCACGTTTGTGAATTGCAGTGCCCCTGAGCTCCATTTTTCAACTCGCTTTCTTGGGAGCTGGCCGCAGAAGCGCAGGATTGCTTCCGGCCCTATTCTGGTTCCGGGCGGCAGGCTGAGCCTGTGGTTAATTCTTCTTCCTGATGGGAAAATAGAGTGACGTGTGCCTGTCCCAACACCTAGAGCTAGTCTCTCCTTGGTTGCCCCTCTTCCCGTTCATCCTCAGGACAAATTGCAACCTGTACGGAACAGGAGGTTAAAGGTGCTGATTCTCCAAGGAGGGAGATTGCTAGTAAAGCGGCTGGAATGGCGAACCCGAGCAGAAGGAGATGAGAAATGAGGGGCGTTTTAGAAGCCTTTCCCGATCACACGGTGTACCATCTTCTGGGTTTCTCATGCATGTTTTCGATGTAGGAAGATGCCCTTGAACCTGGAGATTTGGGACCCATGGGATGGGTACCACGCAGTAGTACTTTAAAGAGTCTGCGTTTGCTCCCCCAACCTCACCAAACCTCTCAGTCCCAAGAGTGTCCACCCTTATGTCTCAATCAGCTGTGGGTCTAGATATGGTCAATCCAGGTGGCATCACAGCCCCTGAACGAATTTGGTAAGAATTTCTCTTTCTTTCACTGTCTTTTTTTCACGGGTTTTTAAAAGTAATTGATGTTTATAATGGGGTTTAGCTGCTTTTCACTGCTGTGTTTCTGCCGCTTTACACCCATTTGACTCACTTACAGAGAGATAGCAATACATAGGTTTTAACATTCTTACTAGTCAGATATATTCTTGGGCGGTGAATAGGGGGTGTTGAGTCCAGTTCACTGAGCAAGGAGTAGTTCTTGTCTATTACATATTGGGTTTATGGAACGGTATCTGAGCTAATTTGAAACCCTTGTTTTATGCATCACCCCACCTCACCTTTCCCGTTAAGCAGCCATAGTGTGTTTTCTATACGTGTGACTCTGTTCTGTTTTGTAATTCAGTTCAAGTATAGCGCTTTTTACATTCACTCTATAAGTGATATCTTATGATCAGTGTCTTTTTCTGTGTGACTTATTTCACTTAGAATCGTCGTACCTAAATCCACTCATCATGCTGCTACTAGCCTTATGACGTTGATTTCATGGCTGAGTGATATTCCATTGTACATAAGGACCACAACTTCTTTATCCATTTTTCTCTTTCCTGGGATATTTAAGGTGTAACGAATTGGAGGTTCTTGTCAACAGAGCAGCCCTAAACTTTGGGGTGCCTGTGTCTTGCTGATTTTTAGTTTTCCCAATTTATACGCCCATGAGTGGAAGTGCCCTATGCTCTCTAAACTGAGTTTCTTAGAGGTTTCAGGACACACCGTACACTTCTCCAGAGTGGCTGTTGACAATTTACATCCCGCCCATCAGTGTAGCAAGGCTCCAGTTTCTCCATGGCTTGTCCTGCATTTTTGGTTTTGACACTTTATTCAGCATGGCCCTTTTGACCGATGGGAAGCGAGACTTCCTTGTAGCGCTGATTTGCCTTTGCAGGTTGCTTCGTTGGCCAAAGAGGGCGTATGCGTTTTTTCCTGAATATATTCAGGAAAATACGCATACGCCCTCTTTGGCCAAGGGCATCATTGTCGAGGTTTTGCCGCTTTTCCTGTGCTTTAAAGGCGATTCGAATCAACCTCCTGAAATCTGTTTCCTGCAATTCTGCCTTGCTTTCAAATCCTCTTCGGTGCCTTCCCTCAATATATTTGTGGACAAGAGTTATCATTTATAACTCTGCAGGTTTGTGAATTGCAGTGCCCCTGAGCTCCATTTTTCAACTCGCTTTCTTGGGAGCTGACCGCAAAAGCGCAGGATTGCTTCAGGCCCTATTCTGGTTCCGGGCGGCAGGCTGATCCTGTGGTTAATACTTCTTCCTGATGGGAAAATAGAGTGACCTGTGCCTGTCCCAACACCTAGAGCTAGTCTCTCCTTGGTTCCCCCTCTTCCCATTCATCCTCAGGACAAATTGCAACCTGTACGGAACAGGAGGTTAAAGGTGCTGATTCTCCAAGGAGGGAGATTGCTAGTAAAGCGGCTGGAATGGCAAACCCGAGCACAAGGAGATGAGAAATGAGGGGCGTTTTAGAAACCTTTCCCGATCACACGGTGTACCATCCTCTGGGTTTCTCATGCATGTTTTCGATGTAGGAAGATGCCCTTGAACCTGGAGATTTGGGACCCATGGGATGGGTACCACGCAGTAGTACTTTAAAGGGTCTGCGTTTGCTCCCCCAACCTCACCAAACCTCTCAGCCCCAAGAGTGTCCACGCTTATGTCTCAATCAGCTGTGGGTCTAGATATGGTCAATCCAGGTGGCATCACAGCCCCTGAACGAATTTGGTAAGAATTTCTCTCTCTTTCACTGTCTTTGTTTCACGGGTTTTTAAAAGTAATTGATTTTTATAATGGGGTTTAGCTGCTTTTCACTGCTGTGTTTCTGCCGCTTTACACCCATTTGACTCACTTACAGAGAGATAGCAATACATAGGTTTTAACATTCTTACTAGTCAGATATATTCTTGGGCGGTGAATAGGGGGTGTTGAGTCCAGTTCACTGAGCAAGGAGTAGTTCTTGTCTATTACATATTGGGTTTATGGAACGGTATCTGAGCTAATTTGAAACCCTTGTTTTATGCATCACCCCACCTCACCTTTCCCGTTAAGCAGCCATAGTGTGTTTTCTATACGTGTGACTCTGTTCTGTTTTGTAATTCAGTTCAAGTGTAGCGCTTTTTACATTCCCTCTATAAGTGATATCTTATGATCAGTGTCTTTTTCTGTGTGACTTATTTCACTTAGAATCATCGTACCTAAATCCACTCATCATGCTGCTACTAGCCTTATGACGTTGATTTCATGGCTGAGTGATATTCCATTGTACATAAGGACCACAACTTCTTTATCCATTTTTCTCTTTCCTGGGATATTTAAGGTGTAACGAAGTGGAGGTTCTTGTCAACAGAGCAGCCCTAAACTTTGGGGTGCCTGTGTCTTGCTGATTTTTAGTTTTCCCAATTTATACGCCCATGAGTGGAAGTGCCCTATGCTCTCTAAACTGAGTTACTTAGATGTTTCAGGACACACCGTACACTTCTCCAGAGTGGCTGTTGACAATTTATATCCCGCCCATCAGTGTAGCAAGGCTCCCGTTTCTCCATGGCTTGTCCTGCATTTTTGGTTTTGACACTTTATTCAGCATGGCCCTTTTGACCGATGGGAAGCGAGACTTCCTTGTAGCGCTGATTTGCCTTTGCAGGTTGCTTCGTTGGGCAAAGAGGGCGTATGCGTTTTTTTCCTGAATATATTCAGGAAAAAACGCATACGCCCTCTTTGGCCAAGGGCATCATTGTCGAGGTTTTGCCGCTTTTCCTGTGCTTTAAATGCGATTCGAATCTACCTCCTGAAATCTGTTTCCTGCAATTCGGCCTTGCTTTCAAATCCTCTTCGGTGCCTTCCCTCAATATATTTGTGGACGAGAGTTATCATTTATAACTCTGCAGGTTTGTGAATTGCAGTGCCCCTGAGCTCCATTTTTCAACTCTCTTTCTTGGGAGCTGGCCGCAAAAGCACAGGATTGCTTCAGGCCCTATTCTGGTTCCAGGCGGCAGGCTGAGCCTGTGGTTAATACTTCTTCCTGATGGGAAAATAGAGTGACCTGTGCCTGTCCCAACACCTAGAGCTAGTCTCTCCTTGGTTCCCCCTCTTCCCGTTCATCCTCAGGACAAATTGCAACCTGTACGGAACAGGAGGTTAAAGGTGCTGATTCTCCAAGGAGGGAGATTGCTAGTAAAGCGGCTGGAATGGCAAACCCGAGCACAAGGAGATGAGAAATGAGGGGCGTTTTAGAAACCTTTCCCGATCACACGGTGTACCATCTTCTGGGTTTCTCCTGCATGTTTTCGATGTAGGAAGATGCCCTTGAACCTGGAGATTTGGGTCCCATGGGATGGGTACCACGCAGTAGTACTTTAAAGGGTCTGCGTTTGCTCCCCCAACCTCACCAAACCTCTCAGCCCCAAGAGTGTCCACCCTTATGTCTGAATCAGCTGTGGGTCTACATATGGTCAATCCAGGTGGCATCACAGCCCCTGAACGAATTTGGTAAGAATTTCTCTCTTTTTCACTGTCTTCGTTTCACGGGTTTTTAAAAGTAATTGATTTTTATAATGGGGTTTAGCTGCTTTTCACTGCTGTGTTTCTGCCGCTTTACACCCACTTGACTCACTTACAGAGAGATATCAATACATAGGTTTTAAGATTCTTACTAGTCAGATATATTCTTGGGCGCTGAATAGGGGGTGTTGAGTCCAGTTCACTGAGCAAGGAGTAGTTCTTGTCTATTACATATTGGGTTTATGGAACGGTATCTGAGCTAATTTGAAACCCTTGTTTTATGCATCACCCCACCTCACCTTTCCCGTTAAGCAGCCATAGTGTGTTTTCTATACGTGTGACTCTGTTCTGTTTTGTAATTCAGTTCAAGTGTAGCGCTTTTTACATTCCCTCTATAAGTGATATCTTATGATCAGTGTCTTTTTCTGTGTGACTTATTTCACTTAGAATCGTCGTACCTAAATCCACTCATCATGCTGCTCCTAGCCTTATGACGTTGATTTCATGGCTGAGTGATATTCCTTTGTACATAAGGACCACAACTTCTTTATCCATTTTTCTCTTTCCTGGGATATTTAAGGTGTAACGAAGTGGAGGTTCTTGTCAACAGAGCAGCCCTAAACTTTGGGGTGCCTGTGTCTTGCTGATTTTTAGTTTTCCCAATGTATACGCCCATGAGTGGAAGTGCCCTATGCTCTCTAAACTGAGTTTCTTAGATGTTTCAGGACACACCGTACACTTCTCCAGAGTGGCTGTTGATAATTTACATCCCGCCCATCAGTGTAGCAAGGCTCCCGTTTCTCCATGGCCTGTCCTGCATTTCTGGTTTTGACACTTTATTCAGCATGGCCCTTTTGACCGATGGGAAGCGAGACTTCTTTGTAGCGCTGATTTGCCTTTGCAGGTTGCTTCGTTGGCCAAAGAGGGCGTATGCGTTTTTTCCTGAATATATTCAGGAAAAAACTCATACGCCCTCTTTGGCCAAGGGCAACATTGTCGAGGTTTTGCCGCTTTTCCTGTGCTTTAAAGGCGATTCGAATCTACCTCCTGAAATCTGTTTCCTGCAATTCTGCCTTGCTTTCAAATCCTCTTCCGTGCCTTCCCTCAATATATTTGTGGACGAGAGTTATCATTTATAACTCTGCAGGTTTGTGAATTGCAGTGCCCCTGAGCTCCATTTTTCAACTCGCTTTCTTGGGAGCTGGCCGCAAAAGCGCAGGAATGCTTCAGGCCCTATTCTGGTTCCGGGCGGCAGGCTGAGCCTGTGGTTAATTCTTCTTCCTGATGGGAAAATAGAGTGACCTGTGCCTGTCCCAACACCTAGAGCTAGTCTCTCCTTGGTTCCCCCTCTTCCCGTTCATCCTCAGGACAAATTGAAACCTGTACGGAACAGGAGGTTAAAGGTGCTGATTCTCCAAGGAGGGAGATTGCTAGTAAAGCGGCTGGAATGGCGAACCCGAGCACAAGGAGATGAGAAATGAGGGGCGTTTTAGAAACCTTTCCCGATCACACAGTTTACCATCTTCTGGGTTTCTCATGCATGTTTTCGATGTAGGAAGATGCCCTTGAACCTGGAGATTTGGGACCCATGGGATGGGTACCACACAGTAGTACTTTAAAGGGTCTGCGTTTGCTCCCCCAACCTCACCAAACCTCTCAGCCCCAAGAGTGTCCACCCTTATGTCTCAATCAGCTG
The DNA here is from genome assembly GCF_949987535.1 of Balaenoptera acutorostrata. Taxonomy (NCBI): domain Eukaryota; kingdom Metazoa; phylum Chordata; class Mammalia; order Artiodactyla; family Balaenopteridae; genus Balaenoptera; species Balaenoptera acutorostrata. Next base: position 70,384,447 of record NC_080079.1, read on the forward strand.
TGGGTCTAGATATGGTCAATCCATGTGGCATCACAGCCCCTGAAAAAATTTGGTAAGAATTTCTCTCTCTTTCACTGTATTTGTTTCATGGGTTTTTAAAAGTAATTGATGTTTATAATGGGGTTTAGCTGCTTTTCACTGCTGTGTTTCTAGCGCTTTACACCCACTTGACTCACTTACAGAGAGATAGCAATACATAGGTTTTATGATTCTTACTAGTCAGATATATTCTTGGGCGGCGAATAGGGGGTGTTGAGTCCAGTTCACTGAGCAAGGAGTAGTTCTTGTCTATTACATATTGGGTTTATGGAACGGTATCTGAGCTAATTTGAAACCCTTGTTTTATGCATCACCCCACCTCACCTTTCCCTTTAAGCAGCCATAGTGTGTTTTCTATACGTGTGACTCTGTTCTGTTTTGTAATTCAGTTCAAGTGTAGCGCTTTTTACATTCCCTCTATAAGTGATATCTTATGATCAGTGTCTTTTTCTGTGTGACTTATTTCACTTAGAATCGTCGTACCTAAATCCACTCATCATGCTGCTCCTAGCCTTATGACGTTGATTTCATGGCTGAGTGATATTCCTTTGTACATAAGGACCACATCTTCTTTATCGATTTTTCTCTTTCCTGGGATTTTTAAGGTGTAACGAAGTGGAGGTTCTTGTCAACAGAGCAGCCCTAAACTTTGGGGTGCCTGTGTCTTGCTGATTTTTAATTTTCCCAATTTATATGCCCATGAGTGGAAGAGCCCTATGCTCTCTAAACTGAGTTTCTTAGAGGTTTCAGGACACACCGTACACTTCTCCAGAGTGGCTGTTGACAATTTACATGCCGCCCATCAGTGTAGCAAGGCTCCCGTTTCTCCATGGCCTGTCCTGCATTTCTGGTTTTGACACTTTATTCAGCATGGCCCTTTTGACCGATGGGAAGCGAGACTTCTTTGTAGCGCTGATTTGCCTTTGTAGGTTGCTTCGTTGGCCAAAGAGGGCGTATGGGTTTTTTCCTGAATATATTCAGGAAAAAACGCATACGCCCTCTTTGGCCAAGGGCATCATTGTCGAGGTTTTGCCGCTTTTCCTGTGCTTTAAAGGCGATTCGAATCTACCTCCTGAAATCTGTTTCCTGCAATTCTGCCTTGCTTTCAAATCCTCTTCGGTGCCTTCCCTCAATATATTTGTGGACGAGAGTTATCATTTATAACTCTGCAGGTTTGTGAATTGCAGTGCCCCTGAGCTCCATTTTTCAACTCGCTTTCTTGGGAGCTGGCCACAAAAGCGCAGGATTGCTTCAGGCCCTATTCTGGTTCCGGGCGGCAGGCTGAGCCTGTGGTTAATTCTTCTTCCTGATGGGAAAATAGAGTGACCTGTGCGTATCCCAACACCTAGAGCTAGTCTATCCTTTGTTCCCCCTCTTCCCGTTCATCCTCAGGACAAATTGCAACCTGTACGGAACAGGAGGTTAAAGGTGCTGATTCTCCAAGGAGGGAGATTGCTAGTAAAGCGGCTGGAATGGCAAACCCGAGCACAAGGAGATGAGAAATGAGGGGCGTTTTAGAAACCTTTCCCGATCACACGGTGTACCATCTTCTGGGTTTCTCATGCATGTTTTCGATGTAGGAAGATGCCCTTGAACCTGCAGATTTGGGACCCATGGGATGGGTACCACGCAGTAGTACTTTAAAGGGTCTGCGTTTGCTCCCCCAACCTCACCAAACCTCTCAGCCCCAAGAGTGTCCACCCTTATGTCTGAATCAGCTGTGGGTCTACATATGGTCAATCCAGGTGGCATCACAGCCCCTGAACGAATTTGGTAAGAATTTCTCTCTTTTTCACTGTCTTCGTTTCACGGGTTTTTAAAAGTAATTGATTTTTATAATGGGGTTTAGCTGCTTTTCACTGCTGTGTTTCTGCCGCTTTACACCCACTTGACTCACTTACAGAGAGATATCAATACATAGGTTTTAAGATTCTTACTAGTCAGATATATTCTTGGGCGCTGAATAGGGGGTGTTGAGTCCAGTTCACTGAGCAAGGAGTAGTTCTTGTCTATTACATATTGGGTTTATGGAACGGTATCTGAGCTAATTTGAAACCCTTGTTTTATGCATCACCCCACCTCACCTTTCCCGTTAAGCAGCCATAGTGTGTTTTCTATACGTGTGACTCTGTTCTGTTTTGTAATTCAGTTCAAGTGTAGCGCTTTTTACATTCCCTCTATAAGTGATATCTTATGATCAGTGTCTTTTTCTGTGTGACTTATTTCACTTAGAATCGTCGTACCTAAATCCACTCATCATGCTGCTCCTAGCCTTATGACGTTGATTTCATGGCTGAGTGATATTCCTTTGTACATAAGGACCACAACTTCTTTATCCATTTTTCTCTTTCCTGGGATATTTAAGGTGTAACGAAGTGGAGGTTCTTGTCAACAGAGCAGCCCTAAACTTTGGGGTGCCTGTGTCTTGCTGATTTTTAGTTTTCCCAATGTATACGCCCATGAGTGGAAGTGCCCTATGCTCTCTAAACTGAGTTTCTTAGATGTTTCAGGACACACCGTACACTTCTCCAGAGTGGCTGTTGATAATTTACATCCCGCCCATCAGTGTAGCAAGGCTCCCGTTTCTCCATGGCCTGTCCTGCATTTCTGGTTTTGACACTTTATTCAGCATGGCCCTTTTGACCGATGGGAAGCGAGACTTCTTTGTAGCGCTGATTTGCCTTTGCAGGTTGCTTCGTTGGCCAAAGAGGGCGTATGCGTTTTTTCCTGAATATATTCAGGAAAAAACTCATACGCCCTCTTTGGCCAAGGGCAACATTGTCGAGGTTTTGCCGCTTTTCCTGTGCTTTAAAGGCGATTCGAATCTACCTCCTGAAATCTGTTTCCTGCAATTCTGCCTTGCTTTCAAATCCTCTTCCGTGCCTTCCCTCAATATATTTGTGGACGAGAGTTATCATTTATAACTCTGCAGGTTTGTGAATTGCAGTGCCCCTGAGCTCCATTTTTCAACTCGCTTTCTTGGGAGCTGGCCGCAAAAGCGCAGGAATGCTTCAGGCCCTATTCTGGTTCCGGGCGGCAGGCTGAGCCTGTGGTTAATTCTTCTTCCTGATGGGAAAATAGAGTGACCTGTGCCTGTCCCAACACCTAGAGCTAGTCTCTCCTTGGTTCCCCCTCTTCCCGTTCATCCTCAGGACAAATTGAAACCTGTACGGAACAGGAGGTTAAAGGTGCTGATTCTCCAAGGAGGGAGATTGCTAGTAAAGCGGCTGGAATGGCGAACCCGAGCACAAGGAGATGAGAAATGAGGGGCGTTTTAGAAACCTTTCCCGATCACACAGTTTACCATCTTCTGGGTTTCTCATGCATGTTTTCGATGTAGGAAGATGCCCTTGAACCTGGAGATTTGGGACCCATGGGATGGGTACCACACAGTAGTACTTTAAAGGGTCTGCGTTTGCTCCCCCAACCTCACCAAACCTCTCAGCCCCAAGAGTGTCCACCCTTATGTCTCAATCAGCTGTGGGTCTAGATATGGTCAATCCAGGTGGCATCACAGCCCCTGAACGAATTTGGTAAGAATTTCTCTCTCTTTCATTGTCTTTGTTTCACGGGTTTTTAAAAGTAATTGATTTTTATAATGGGGTTTAGCTGCTTTTCACTGCTGTGTTTCTGCCGCTTTACACCCACTTGACTCACTTACAGAGAGATAGCAATACATAGGTTTTATGATTCTTACTAGTCAGATATATTCTTGGGCGGTGAATAGGGGGTGTTGAGTCCAGTTCACTGAGCAAGGAGTAGTTCTTGTCTATTACATATTGGGTTTATGGAACGGTATCTGAGCTAATTTGAAACCCTTGTTTTATGCATCACCCCACCTCACCTTTCCCGTTAAGCAGCCATTGTGTGTTTTCTATACGTGTGACTCTGTTCTGTTTTGTAATTCAGTTCAAGTGTAGCGCTTTTTACATTCCCTCTATAAGTGATATCTTATGATCAGTGTCTTTTTCTGTGTGACTTATTTCACTTAGAATCGTCGTACCTAAATCCACTCATCATGCTGCTCCTAGCCTTATGACGTTGATTTCATGGCTGAGTGATATTCCTTTGTACATAAGGACCACAACTTCTTTATCCATTTTTCTCTTTCCTGGAATATTTAAGGTGTAACGAAGTGGAGTTTCTTGTCAACAGAGCAGCCCTAAACTTTGGGGTGCCTGTGTCTTGCTGATTTTTAATTTTCCCAATTTATATGCCCATGAGTGGAAGAGCCCTATGCTCTCTAAACTGAGTTTCATAGATGTTTCAGGACACACCGTACACTTCTCCAGAGTGGCTGTTGACAATTTACATCCCGCCCATCAGTGTAGCAAGGCTCCCGTTTCTCCATGGCCTGTCCTGCATTTCTGGCTTTGACACTTTATTCAGCATGGCCCTTTTGACCGATGGGAAGCGAGACTTCTTTGTAGCGCTGATTTGCCTTTGCAGGTTGCTTCGTTGGCCAAAGAGGGCGTATGGGTTTTTTCCTGAATATATTCAGGAAAAAACGCATACGCCCTCTTTGGCCAAGGGCATCATTGTCGAGGTTTTCCCGCTTTTCCTGTGCTTTAAAGGCGATTCGAATCTACCTCCTGAAATCTGTTTCCTGCAATTCTGCCTTGCTTTCAAATCCTCTTCAGTGCCTTCCCTCAATATATTTGTGGACGAGAGTTATCATTTATAACTCTGCAGGTTTGTGAATTGCAGTGCCCCTGAGCTCCATTTTTCAACTCGCTTTCTTGGGAGCTGGCCGCAAAAGCGCAGGATTGCTTCAGGCCCTATTCTGGTTCCGGGCGGCAGGCTGAGCCTGTGGTTAATTCTTCTTCCTGATGGGAAAATAGAGTGACCTGTGCCTATCCCAACACCTAGAGCTAGTCTATCCTTGGTTCCCCCTCTTCCCGTTCATCCTCAGGACAAATTGCAACCTGTACGGAACAGGAGGTTAAAGGTGCTGATTCTCCAAGGAGGGAGATTGATAGTAAAGCGGCTGGAATGGCAAACCCGAGCACAAGGAGATGAGAAATGAGGGGCGTTTTAGAAACCTTTCCCGATCACACGGTGTACCATCTTCTGGGTTTCTCATGCATGTTTTCGATGTAGGAAGATGCCGTTGAACCTGGAGATTTGGGACCCATGGGATGGGTACCACGCAGTAGTACTTTAAAGGGTCTGCGTTTGCTCCCCCAACCTCACCAAACCTCTCAGCCCCAAGAGTGTCCACCCTTATGTCTCAATCAGCTGTGGGTCTAGATATGGTCAATCCATGTGGCATCACAGCCCCTGAAAAAATTTGGTAAGAATTTCTCTCTCTTTCACTGTATTTGTTTCATGGGTTTTTAAAAGTAATTGATGTTTATAATGGGGTTTAGCTGCTTTTCACTGCTGTGTTTCTAGCGCTTTACACCCACTTGACTCACTTACAGAGAGATAGCAATACATAGGTTTTATGATTCTTACTAGTCAGATATATTCTTGGGCGGTGAATAGGGGGTGTTGAGTCCAGTTCACTGAGCAAGGAGTAGTTCTTGTCTATTACATATATTGGGTTTATGGAACGGTATCTGTGCTAATTTGAAACCCTTGTTTTATGCATCACCCCACCTCACCTTTCCCGTTAAGCAGCCATAGTGTGTTTTCTATACGTGTGACTCTGTTCTGTTTTGTAATTCAGTTCAAGTGTAGCACTTTATACATTCCCTCTATAAGTGATATCTTATGATCAGTGTCTTTTTCTGTGTGACTTATTTCACTTAGAATCGTCGTACCTAAATCCACTCATCATGCTGCTCCTAGCCTTACGACGTTGATTTCATGGCTGCGTGATATTCCTTTGTACATAAGGACCACAACTTCTTTATCCATTTTTCTCTTTCCTGGGATATTTAAGGTGTAACGAAGTGGAGGTTCTTGTCAACAGAGCAGCCCTAAACTTTGGGGTGCCTGTGGCTTGCTGATTTTTAATTTTCCCAATTTATATGCCCATGAGTGGAAGAGCCCTATGCTCTCTAAACTGAGTTTCTTAGAGGTTTCAGGACACACCGTACACTTCTCCAGAGTGGCTGTTGACAATTTACATGCCGCCCATCAGTGTAGCAAGGCTCCCGTTTCTCCATGGCCTGTCCTGCATTTCTGGTTTTGACACTTTATTCAGCATGGTCCTTTTGACCGATGGGAAGTGAGACTTCTTTGTAGCGCTGATTTGCCTTTGTAGGTTGCTTCGTTGGCCAAAGAGGGGTATGGGTTTTTTCCTGAATATATTCAGGAAAAAACGCATACGCCCTCTTTGGCCAAGGGCATCATTGTCGAGGTTTTGCCGCTTTTCCTGTGCTTTAAAGGCGATTCGAATCTACCTCCTGAAATCTGTTTCCTGCAATTCTGCCTTGCTTTCAAATCCTCTTCAGTGCCTTCCCTCAATATATTTGTGGACGAGAGTTATCATTTATAACTCTGCAGGCTTGTGAATTGCAGTGCCCCTGAGCTCCATTTTTCAACTCGCTTTCTTGGGAGCTGGCCGCAAAAGCACAGGATTGCTTCAGGCCCTATTCTGGTTCCGGGCAGCAGGCTGAGCCTGTGGTTAATTCTTCTTCCTGATGGGAAAATAGAGTGACCTGTGCCTGTCCCAACACCTAGAGCTAGTCTCTCCTTGGTTCCCCCTCTTCCCGTTCATCCTCAGGACAAATTGCAAACTGTACGGAACAGGAGGTTAAAGGTGCTGATTCTCCAAGGAGGGAGATTGCTAGTAAAGCGGCTGGAATGGCAAACCCGAGCACAAGGAGATGAGAAATGAGGGGCGTTTTAAAAACCTTTCCCGATCACACGGTGTACCATCTTCTGGGTTTCTCATGCATGTTTTCGATGTAGGAAGATGCCCTTGAACCTGGAGATTTGGGACCCATGGGATGGGTACCACGCAGTAGTACTTTAAAGGGTCTGCGTTTGCTCCCCCAACCTCACCAAACCTCTCAGCCCCAAGAGTGTCCACCCTTATGTCTCAGTCAGCTGTGGGTCTAGATATGGTCAATCCAGGTGGCATCACAGCCCCTGAACGAATTTGGTAAGAATTTTTCTCTCTTTCACTGTCTTTGTTTCATGGGTTTTTAAAAGTAATTGATGTTTATAATGGGGTTTAGCTGCTTTTCACTGTTGTGTTTCTAGCGCTTTACACCCACTTGACTCACTTACAGAGAGATAGCAATACATAGGTTTTATGATTCTTACTACTCAGATATATTCTTGGGCGGTGAATAGGGGGTGTTGAGTCCAGTTCACTGAGCAAGGAGTAGTTCTTGTCTATTACATATTGGGTTCATGGAACGGTATCTGAGCTAATTTGAAACCCTTGTTTTATGCATCACCCCACCTCACCTTTCCCTTTAAGCAGCCATAGTGTGTTTTCTATACGTGTGACTCTGTTCTGTTTTGTAATTCAGTTCAAGTGTAGCGCTTTTTACATTCCCTCTATAAGTGATATCTTATGATCAGTGTCTTTTTCTGTGTGACTTATTTCACTTAGAATCGTCGTACCTAAATCCACTCATCATGCTGCTCCTAGCCTTATGACGTTGATTTCATGGCTGAGTGATATTCCTTTGTACAAAAGGACCACATCTTCTTTATCCATTTTTCTCTTTCCTGGGATTTTTAAGGTGTAACGAAGTGGAGGTTCTTGTCAACAGAGCAGCCCTAAACTTTGGGGTGCCTGTGTCTTGCTGATTTTTAATTTTCCCAATTTATACGCCCATGAGTGGAAGAGCCCTATGCTCTCTAAACTGAGTTTCTTAGAGGTTTCAGGACACACCGTACACTTCTCCAGAGTGGCTGTTGACAATTTATATGCCGCCCATCAGTGTAGCAAGGCTCCCGTTTCTCCATGGCCTGTCCTGCATTTCTGGTTTTGACACTTTATACAGCATGGCCCTTTTGACCGATGGGAAGCGAGACTTCCTTGTAGCGCTGATTTGCCTTTGCAGGTTACTTCGTTGGCCAAAGAGGGCGTATGCGTTTTTTCCTGAATATATTCAGGAAAAAACGCATACGCCCTCTTTGGCCAAGGGCATCATTGTCGAGGTTTTGCCGCTTTTCCTGTGCTTTAAAGGCGATTCGAATCTACCTCCTGAAATCTGTTTCCTGCAATTCTGCCTTGCTTTCAAATCCTCTTCGGTGCCTTCCCTCAATATATTTGTGGACGACAGTTATCATTTATAACTCTGCACGTTTGTGAATTGCAGTGCCCCTGAGCTCCATTTTTCAACTCGCTTTCTTGGGAGCTGGCCGCAAAAGCGCAGGATTGCTTCCGGCCCTATTCTGGTTCCGGGCGGCAGGCTGAGCCTGTGGTTAATTCTTCTTCCTGATGGGAAAATAGAGTGACCTGTGCCTGTCCCAACACCTAGAGCTAGACTCTCATTGGTTCCCCCTCTTCCTGTTCATCCTCAGGACAAATTGCAACCTGTACGGAACAGGAGGTTAAAGGTGCTGATTCTCCAAGGAGGGAGATTGCTAGTAAAGCGGCTGGAATGGCGAACCCGAGCACAAGGAGATGAGAAATGAGGGGCGTTAGAAACCTTTCCCGATCACACGGTGTACCATCCTCTGGGTTTCTCATGCATGTTTTCGATGTAGGAAGATGCCCTTGAACCTGGAGATTTGGGACCCATGGGATGGGTACCACGCAGTAGTACTTTAAAGGGTCTGCGTTTGCTCCCCCAACCTCACCAAACCTCTCAGCCCCAAGAGTGTCCACCCTTATGTCTCAATCAGCTGTCGGTCTAGATATGGTCAATCCAGGTGGCATCACAGCCCCTGAACGAATTTGGTAAGAATTTCTCTGTTTTTCACTGTCTTCGTTTCACGGGTTTTTAAAAGTAATTGATGTTTATAATGGGGTTTAGCTGCTTTTCACTGCTGTGTTTTTGCCGCTTTACACCCACTTGACTCACTTACAGAGAGATAGCAATACATAGGTTTTAAGATTCTTACTAGTTAGATATATTCTTGGGCGGTGAATAGGGGGTGTTGAGTCCAGTTCATTGAGCAAGGAGTAGTTCTTGTCTATTACATATTGGGTTTATGGAACGGTATCTGAGCTAATTTGAAATACTTGTTTTATGCATCACCCCACCTCACCTTTCCCGTTAAGCAGCCATAGTGTGTTTTCTATACGTGTGACTCTGTTCTGTTTTGTAATTCAGTTCAAGTGTAGCGCTTTTTACATTCCCTCTATAAGTGATATCTTATGATCAGTGTCTTTTTCTGTGTGACTTATTTCACTTAGAATCGTCGTACCTAAATCCACTCATCATGCTGCTACTAGCCTTATGACGTTGATTTCATGGCTGAGTGATATTCCATTGTACATAAGGACCACAACTTCTTTATCCATTTTTCTCTTTCCTGGGATATTTAAGGTGTAACGAAGTGGAGGTTCTTGTCAACAGAGCAGCCCTAAACTTTGGGGTGCCTGTGTCTTGCTGATTTTTATTTTTCCCAGTGTATACGCCCATGAGTGGAAGTGCCCTATGCTCTCTAAACTGAGTTTCTTAGATGTTTCAGGACACACCGTACACTTCTCCAGAGTGGCTGTTGACAATTTACATCCCGCCCATCAGTGTAGCAAGGCTCCCGTTTCTCCATGGCCTGTCCTGCATTTCTGGTTTTGACACTTTATACAGCATGGCCCTTTTGACCGATGGGAAGCGAGACTTCCTTGTAGCGCTGATTTGCCTTTGCAGGTTACTTCGTTGGCCAAAGAGGGCGTATGCGTTTTTTCCTGAATATATTCAGGAAAAAACGCATACGCCCTCTTTGGCCAAGGGCATCATTGTCGAGGTTTTGCCGCTTTTCCTGTGCTTTAAAGGCGATTCGAATCTACCTCCTGAAATCTGTTTGCTGCAATTCTGCCTTGCTTTCAAATCCTCTTCGGTGCCTTCCCTCAATATATTTGTGGACGACAGTTATCATTTATAACTCTGCACGTTTGTGAATTGCAGTGCCCCTGAGCTCCATTTTTCAAATCGCTTTCTTGGGAGCTGGCCGCAAAAGCGCAGGATTGCTTCCGGCCCTATTCTGGTTCCGGGCGGCAGGCTGAGCCTGTGGTTAATTCTTCTTCCTGATGGGAAAATAGAGTGACCTGTGCCTGTCCCAACACCTAGAGCTAGTCTCTCCTTGGTTCCCCCTCTTCCCGTTCATCCTCAGGACAAATTGCAACCTGTACGGAACAGGAGGTTAAAGGTGCTGATTCTCCAAGGAGGGAGATTGCTAGTAAAGCGGCTGGAATGGCGAACCCTAGCACAAGGAGATGAGAAATAAGGGGCGTTTTAGAAACCTTTCCCGATCACATGGTGTAACATCCTCTGGGTTTCTCATGCATGTTTTCGATGTAGGAAGATGCCCTTGAACCTGGAGATTTGGGACCCATGGGATGGGTACCACGCAGTAGTACTTTAAAGGGTCTGCGTTTGCTCCCCCAACCTCACCAAACCTCTCAGCCCCAAGAGTGTCCACCCTTATGTCTCAATCAGCTGTGGGTCTAGATATGGTCAATCCAGATGGCATCACAGCCCCTGAACGAATTTGGTAAGAATTTCTCTGTTTTTCACTGTCTTCGTTTCACCGGTTTTTAAAAGTAATTGATGTTTATAATGGGGTTTAGCTGCTTTTCACTGCTGTGTTTTTGCCGCTTTACACCCACTTGACTCACTTACAGAGAGATAGCAATACATAGGTTTTAAGATTCTTACTAGTTAGATATATTCTTGGGCGGTGAATAGGGGGTGTTGAGTCCAGTTCATTGAGCAAGGAGTAGTTCTTGTCTATTACATATTGGGTTTATTGAACGGTATCTGAGCTAATTTGAAACCCTTGTTTTATGCATCACCCCACCTCACCTTTCCCGTTAAGCAGCCATAGTGTGTTTTCTATACGTGTGACTCTGTTCTGTTTTGTAATTCAGTTCAAGTGTAGCGCTTTTTACATTCCCTCTATAAGTGATATCTTATGATCAGTGTCTTTTTCTGTGTGACTTATTTCACTTAGAATCGTCGTACCTAAATCCACTCATCATGCTGCTACTAGCCTTATGACGTTGATTTCATGGCTGAGTGATATTCCATTGTACATAAGGACCACAACTTCTTTATCCATTTTTCTCTTTCCTGGGATATTTAAGTTGTAACGAAGTGGAGGTTCTTGTCAACAGAGCAGCCCTAAACTTTGGGGTGCCTGTGTCTTGCTGATTTTTAGTTTTCCCAATTTATACACCCATGAGTGGAAGTGCCCTATGCTCTCTAAACTGAGTTTCTTAGTTGTTTCAGGACACACCGTACACTTCTCCAGAGTGGCTGTTGACAATTTACATCCCGCCCATCAGTGTAGCAAGGCTCCCGTTTCTCCATGGCTTGTCCTGCATTTTTGGTTTTGACACTTTATTCAGCATGGCCCTTTTGACCGATGGGAAGCGAGACTTCCTTGTAGCGCTGATTTGCCTTTGCAGGTTGCTTCGTTGGCCAAAGAGGGCGTATGCGTTTTTTCCTGAATATATTCAGGAAAAAACGCATACGCCCTCTTTGGCCAAGGGCATCATTGTCTAGGTTTTGCCGCTTTTCCTGTGCTTTAAAGGCGATTCGAATCTAACTCCTGAAATCTGTTTCCTGCAATTCTGCCTTGCTTTCAAATCCTCTTCGGTGCCTTCCCTCAATATATTTGTGGACGACAGTTATCATTTATAACTCTGCACGTTTGTGAATTACAGTGCCCCTGAGCTCCATTTTTCAACTCACTTTCTTGGGAGCTGGCCGCAGAAGCGCAGGATTGCTTCCGTCCCTATTCTGGTTCCGGGCGGCAGCCTGAGCCTGTGGTTAATTCTTCTTCCTGATGGGAAAATAGAGTGACCTGTGCCTGTCCCAACACCTAGAGCTAGTCTCTCCTTGGTTCCCCCTCTTCCCGTTCATCCTCAGGACAAATTGCAACCTCTACGGAACAGGAGGTTAAAGGTGCTGATTCTCCAAAGTGGGAGATTGCTAGTAAAGCGGCTGGAATGGCGAACCCGAGCACAAGGAGATGAGAAATGAGGGGCGTTTTAGAAGCCTTTCCCGATCACACGGTGTACCATCTTCTGGGTTTCTCATGCATGTTTTCGATGTAGGAAGATGCCCTTGAACCTGGAGATTTGGGACCCATGGGATGGGTACCACGCAGTAGTACTTTAAAGGGTCTGCGTTTGCTCCCCCAACCTCACCAAACCTCTCAGCCCCAAGAGTGTCCACCCTTATGTCTCAATCAGCTGTGGGTTTAGATATGGTCAATCCAGGTGGCATCACAGCCCCTGAACGAATTTGGTAAGAATTTCTCTCTCTTTCACTGTCTTTGTTTCACGGGTTTTTAAAAGTAATTGATGTTTATAATGGGGTTTAGCTGCTTTTCACTGCTGTGTTTCTGCCGCTTTACACCCATTTGACTCACTTACAGAGAGATAGCAATACATAGGTTTTAACATTCTTACTAGTCAGATATATTCTTGGGCGGTGAATAGGGGGTGTTGAGTCCAGTTCACTGAGCAAGGAGTAGTTCTTGTCTATTACATATTGGGTTTATGGAACGGTATCTGAGCTAATTTGAAACCCTTGTTTTATGCATCACCCCACCTCACCTTTCCCGTTAAGCAGCCATAGTGTGTTTTCTATACGTGTGACTCTGTTCTGTTTTGTAATTCAGTTCAAGTATAGCGCTTTTTACATTCCCTCTATAAGTGATATCTTATAATCAGTGTCTTTTTCTGTGTGACTTATTTCACTTAGAATCGTAGTACCTAAATCCACTCATCATGCTGCTACTAGCCTTATGACGTTGATTTCATGGCTGAGTGATATTCCATTGTACATAAGGACCACAACTTCTTTATCCATTTTTCTCTTTCCTGGGATATTTAAGGTGTAACGAAGTGGAGGTTCTTGTCAACAGAGCAGCCCTAAACTTTGGGGTGCCTGTGTCTTGCTGATTTTTAGTTTTCCCAATTTATACGCCCATGAGTGGAAGTGCCCTATGCTCTCTAAACTGAGTTTCTTAGATGTTTCAGGACACACCGTACACTTCTCCCGAGTGGCTGTTGACAATTTACATCCCGCCCATCAGTGTAGCAAGGCTCCCGTTTCTCCATGGCTTGTCCTGCATTTTTGGTTTTGACACTTTATTCAGCATGGCCCTTTTGACCGATGGGAAGCGAGACTTCCTTGTAGCGCTGATTTGCCTTTGCAGGTTGCTTCGTTGGCCAAAGAGGGCGTATGCGTTTTTTCCTGAATATATTCAGGAAAAAACGCATACGCCCTCTTTGGCCAAGGGCATCATTGTCGAGGTTTTGCCGCTTTTCCTGTGCTTTAAAGGCGATTCGAATCAACCTCCTGAAATCTGTTTCCTGCAATTCTGCCTTGCTTTGAAATCCTCTTCGGTGCCTTCCCTCAATATATTTGTGGACGAGAGTTATCATTTATAACTCTGCAGGTTTGTGAATTGCAGTGCCCCTGAGCTCCATTTTTCAACTCGCTTTCTTGGGAGCTGGCCGCAAAAGCGCAGGATGGCTTCAGGCCCTATTCTGGTTCCAGGCGGCAGGCTGATCCTGTGGTTAATACTTCTTCCTGATGGGAAAATAGAGTGACCTGTGCCTGTCCCAACACCTAGAGCTAGTCTCTCCTTGGTTCCCCCTCTTCCCATTCATCCTCAGGACAAATTGCAACCTGTACGGAACAGGAGGTTAAAGGTGCTGATTCTCCAAGGAGGGAGATTGCTAGTAAAGCAGCTGGAATGGCAAACCCGAGCACAAGGAGATGAGAAATGAGGGGCGTTTTAGAAACCTTTCCCGATCACACGGTGTACCATCCTCTGGGTTTCTCATGCATGTTTTCGATGTAGGAAGATGCCCTTGAACCTGGAGATTTGGGACCCATGGGATGGGTACCACGCAGTAGTACTTTAAAGGGTCTGCGTTTGCTCCCCCAACCTCACCAAACCTCTCAGCCCCAAGAGTGTCCACCCTTATGTCTCAATCAGCTGTGGGTCTAGATATGGTCAATCCAGGTGGCATCACAGCCCCTGGACGAATTTGGTAAGAATTTCTCTCTCTTTCACTGTCTTTGTTTCACGGGTTTTTAAAAGTAATTGATTTTTATAATGGGGTTTAGCTGCTTTTCACTGCTGTGTTTCTGCCGCTTTACACCCATTTGACTCACTTACAGAGAGATAGCAATACATAGGTTTTAACATTCTTACTAGTCAGATATATTCTTGGGCGGTGAATAGGGGGTGTTGAGTCCAGTTCACTGAGCAAGGAGTAGTTCTTGTCTATTACATATTGGGTTTATGGAACGGTATCTGAGCTAATTTGAAACCCTTGTTTTATGCATCACCCCACCTCACCTTTCCCGTTAAGCAGCCATAGTGTGTTTTCTATACGTGTGACTCTGTTCTGTTTTGTAATTCAGTTCAAGTGTAGCGCTTTTTACATTCCCTCTATAAGTGATATCTTATGATCAGTGTCTTTTTCTGTGTGACTTATTTCACTTAGAATCATCGTACCTAAATCCACTCATCATGCTGCTACTAGCCTTATGACGTTGATTTCATGGCTGAGTGATATTCCATTGTACATAAGGACCACAACTTCTTTATCCATTTTTCTCTTTCCTGGGATATTTAAGGTGTAACGAAGTGGAGGTTCTTGTCAACAGAGAAGCCCTAAACTTTGGGGTGCCTGTGTCTTGCTGATTTTTAGTTTTCCCAATGTATACGCCCATGAGTGGAAGTGCCCTATGCTCTCTAAACTGAGTTACTTAGATGTTTCAGGACACACCGTACACTTCTCCAGAGTGGCTGTTGACAATTTATATCCCGCCCATCAGTGTAGCAAGGCTCCCGTTTCTCCATGGCTTGTCCTGCATTTTTGGTTTTGACACTTTATTCAGCATGGCCCTTTTGACCGATGGGAAGCGAGACTTCCTTGTAGCGCTGATTTGCCTTTGCAGGTTGCTTCGTTGGGCAAAGAGGGCGTATGCGTTTTTTTCCTGAATATATTCAGGAAAAAACGCATACGCCCTCTTTGGCCAAGGGCATCATTGTCGAGGTTTTGCCGCTTTTCCTGTGCTTTAAATGCAATTCGAATCTACCTCCTGAAATCTGTTTCCTGCAATTCTGCCTTGCTTTCAAATCCTCTTCGGTGCCTTCCCTCAATATATTTGTGGACGACAGTTATCATTTATAACTCTGCACGTTTGTGAATTGCAGTGCCCCTGAGCTCCATTTTTCAACTCGCTTTCTTGGGAGCTGGCCGCAGAAGCGCAGGATTGCTTCCGGCCCTATTCTGGTTCCGGGCGGCAGGCTGAGCCTGTGGTTAATTCTTCTTCCTGATGGGAAAATAGAGTGACGTGTGCCTGTCCCAACACCTAGAGCTAGTCTCTCCTTGGTTGCCCCTCTTCCCGTTCATCCTCAGGACAAATTGCAACCTGTACGGAACAGGAGGTTAAAGGTGCTGATTCTCCAAGGAGGGAGATTGCTAGTAAAGCGGCTGGAATGGCGAACCCGAGCAGAAGAAGATGAGAAATGAGGGGCGTTTTAGAAGCCTTTCCCGATCACACGGTGTACCATCTTCTGGGTTTCTCATGCATGTTTTCGATGTAGGAAGATGCCCTTGAACCTGGAGATTTGGGACCCATGGGATGGGTACCACGCAGTAGTACTTTAAAGAGTCTGCGTTTGCTCCCCCAACCTCACCAAACCTCTCAGTCCCAAGAGTGTCCACCCTTATGTCTCAATCAGCTGTGGGTCTAGATATGGTCAATCCAGGTGGCATCACAGCCCCTGAACGAATTTGGTAAGAATTTCTCTTTATTTCACTGTCTTTTTTTCACGGGTTTTTAAAAGTAATTGATGTTTATAATGGGGTTTAGCTGCTTTTCACTGCTGTGTTTCTGCCGCTTTACACCCATTTGACTCACTTACAGAGAGATAGCAATACATAGGTTTTAACATTCTTACTAGTCAGATATATTCTTGGGCGGTGAATAGGGGGTGTTGAGTCCAGTTCACTGAGCAAGGAGTAGTTCTTGTCTATTACATATTGGGTTTATGGAACGGTATCTGAGCTAATTTGAAACCCTTGTTTTATGCATCACCCCACCTCACCTTTCCCGTTAAGCAGCCATAGTGTGTTTTCTATACGTGTGACTCTGTTCTGTTTTGTAATTCAGTTCAAGTGTAGCGCTTTTTACATTCCCTCTATAAGTGATATCTTATGATCAGTGTCTTTTTCTGTGTGACTTATTTCACTTAGAATCGTCGTACCTAAATCCACTCATCATGCTGCTACTACCCTTATGACGTTGATTTCATGGCTGAGTGATATTCCATTGTACATAAGGACCACAACTTCTTTATCCATTTTTCTCTTTCCTGGGATATTTAAGGTGTAACGAATTGGAGGTTCTTGTCAACAGAGCAGCCCTAAACTTTGGGGTGCCTGTGTCTTGCTGATTTTTAGTTTTCCCAATTTATACGCCCATGAGTGGAAGTGCCCTATGCTCTCTAAACTGAGTTTCTTAGAGGTTTCAGGACACACCGTACACTTCTCCAGAGTGGCTGTTGACAATTTACATCCCGCCCATCAGTGTAGCAAGGCTCCAGTTTCTCCATGGCTTGTCCTGCATTTTTGGTTTTGACACTTTATTCAGCATGGCCCTTTTGACCGATGGGAAGCGAGACTTCCTTGTAGCGCTGATTTGCCTTTGCAGGTTGCTTCGTTGGCCAAAGAGGGCGTATGCGTTTTTTCCTGAATATATTCAGGAAAAAACGCATACGCCCTCTTTGGCCAAGGGCATCATTGTCGAGGTTTTGCCGCTTTTCCTGTGCTTTAAAGGCGATTCGAATCAACCTCCTGAAATCTGTTTCCTGCAATTCTGCCTTGCTTTCAAATCCTCTTCGGTGCCTTCCCTCAATATATTTGTGGACAAGAGTTATCATTTATAACTCTGCAGGTTTGTGAATTGCAGTGCCCCTGAGCTCCATTTTTCAACTCGCTTTCTTGGGAGCTGACCGCAAAAGCGCAGGATTGCTTCAGGCCCTATTCTGGTTCCGGGCGGCAGGCTGATCCTGTGGTTAATACTTCTTCCTGATGGGAAAATAGAGTGACCTGTGCCTGTCCCAACACCTAGAGCTAGTCTCTCCTTGGTTCCCCCTCTTCCCATTCATCCTCAGGACAAATTGCAACCTGTACGGAACAGGAGGTTAAAGGTGCTGATTCTCCAAGGAGGGAGATTGCTAGTAAAGCGGCTGGAATGGCAAACCCGAGCACAAGGAGATGAGAAATGAGGGGCGTTTTAGAAACCTTTCCCGATCACACGGTGTACCATCCTCTGGGTTTCTCATGCATGTTTTCGATGTAGGAAGATGCCCTTGAACCTGGAGATTTGGGACCCATGGGATGGGTACCACGCAGTAGTACTTTAAAGGGTCTGCGTTTGCTCCCCCAACCTCACCAAACCTCTCAGCCCCAAGAGTGTCCACCCTTATGTCTCAATCAGCTGTGGGTCTAGATATGGTCAATCCAGGTGGCATCACAGCCCCTGAACGAATTTGGTAAGAATTTCTCTCTCTTTCACTGTCTTTGTTTCACGGGTTTTTAAAAGTAATTGATTTTTATAATGGGGTTTAGCTGCTTTTCACTGCTGTGTTTCTGCCGCTTTACACCCATTTGACTCACTTACAGAGAGATAGCAATACATAGGTTTTAACATTCTTACTAGTCAGATATATTCTTGGGCGGTGAATAGGGGGTGTTGAGTCCAGTTCACTGAGCAAGGAGTAGTTCTTGTCTATTACATATTGGGTTTATGGAACGGTATCTGAGCTAATTTGAAACCCTTGTTTTATGCATCACCCCACCTCACCTTTCCCGTTAAGCAGCCATAGTGTGTTTTCTATACGTGTGACTCTGTTCTGTTTTGTAATTCAGTTCAAGTGTAGCGCTTTTTACATTCCCTCTATAAGTGATATCTTATGATCAGTGTCTTTTTCTGTGTGACTTATTTCACTTAGAATCATCGTACCTAAATCCACTCATCATGCTGCTACTAGCCTTATGACGTTGATTTCATGGCTGAGTGATATTCCATTGTACATAAGGACCACAACTTCTTTATCCATTTTTCTCTTTCCTGGGATATTTAAGGTGTAACGAAGTGGAGGTTCTTGTCAACAGAGCAGCCCTAAACTTTGGGGTGCCTGTGTCTTGCTGATTTTTAGTTTTCCCAATTTATACGCCCATGAGTGGAAGTGCCCTATGCTCTCTAAACTGAGTTACTTAGATGTTTCAGGACACACCGTACACTTCTCCAGAGTGGCTGTTGACAATTTATATCCCGCCCATCAGTGTAGCAAGGCTCCCGTTTCTCCATGGCTTGTCCTGCATTTTTGGTTTTGACACTTTATTCAGCATGGCCCTTTTGACCGATGGGAAGCGAGACTTCCTTGTAGCGCTGATTTGCCTTTGCAGGTTGCTTCGTTGGGCAAAGAGGGCGTATGCGTTTTTTTCCTGAATATATTCAGGAAAAAACGCATACGCCCTCTTTGGCCAAGGGCATCATTGTCGAGGTTTTGCCGCTTTTCCTGTGCTTTAAAGGCGATTCGAATCTACCTCCTGAAATCTGTTTCCTGCAATTCTGCCTTGCTTTCAAATCCTCTTCGGTGCCTTCCCTCAATATATTTGTGGACGACAGTTATCATTTATAACTCTGCACGTTTGTGAATTGCAGTGCCCCTGAGCTCCATTTTTCAACTCGCTTTCTTGGGAGCTGGCCGCAGAAGCGCAGGATTGCTTCCGGCCCTATTCTGGTTCCGGGCGGCAGGCTGAGCCTGTGGTTAATTCTTCTTCCTGATGGGAAAATAGAGTGACCTGTGCCTGTCCCAACACCTAGAGCTAGTCTCTCCTTGGTTCCCCCTCTTCCCGTTCATCCTCAGGACAAATTGCAACCTGTACGGAACAGGAGGTTAAAGGTGCTGATTCTCCAAGGAGGGAGATTGCTAGTAAAGCGGCTGGAATGGCGAACCCGAGCACAAGGAGATGAGAAATGAGGGGCGTTTTAGAAGCCTTTCCCGATCACACGGTGTACCATCTTCTGGGTTTCTCATGCATGTTTTCGATGTAGGAAGATGCCCTTGAACCTGGAGATTTGGGACCCATGGGATGGGTACCACGCAGTAGTACTTTAAAGGGTCTGCGTTTGCTCCCCCAACCTCACCAAACCTCTCAGCCCCAAGAGTGTCCACCCTTATGTCTCAATCAGCTGTGGGTCTAGATATGGTCAATCCA